>NW_003852411.1:8374077-8379654 GCF_000181295.1 Otolemur garnettii | reverse complement strand
CTCCTTCTCTTCCTTCCTTCCTTCCTTCCTTTCCCCCATCCCTTCCCTTCCCTTTCCTTCTCTCCTTCCTTCCCCCTCCCTCCCTCCCTCCCTTCCTTCCTTCCTTCCTTTCTCCCATCCCTTCCTTCTTTCTTTCCTTCCTTCCTTCCATTTCTTCTTCAGTTTCCCTTTTGTAAATTTAATTTTTTGTTACTGAAATACAGCATCATTAACTCTTTTACCATTAATGTTTTCAATTTCTGGATTAAAAGTTTGAAAATGTCTATGCCCTAGGGGGTTGTTAAGAAGGTGAGGAGAGTTTGAGGCTTTTACTCTCTGGCATTAAATCCTGGTCCATTTTGGACATTTCCATTCTCCATATCCCCCAGTTGGTACAATCTAGTTTCTTCCTTTTTTGTCTCAGTGACATCTATACTTTTCAAGGACCTACCAGTTGGCCTTTCCACACAAAACAATCCCCTTCTATTCAAGTGACTTTAAGTTTGGAGTTGAAAGAACAATGTTTTCCTCTAACCCCTGGTGTATCATAAAACATAGGTGTGACACAGGTGATGCAGAGAGCAGCTCCCCACACAGAGGAGACATTTGGTAATAGCGCCGTCGTTGTTCGTTGAAGAGAGGCTCTGTAACAAACACTAGGCACACATCACTCCAACCCTCACAGCAGCTGTGGAATGGAGGTGTTAGAATTTCCAAAGCCATCACCTTCAAATTTAGCAGCTTAAAACAATACTCTTTTATTTAACTCACAGTTTGTATGAAACCTGCTTAGGTGGATCCTGGCTCCAGGGTCTTCCACAGGGCTGCACTCAAGGTGTCAGCTGATGCTACAGTCAGCTCAAGGCTCAACTAGGGAGGGATCTACTTCCAAACTTTCAGTGAACTGTACCTCAGTCTCACATGGCTATTGACAGAACTCGGGTCCTTTCTGGTTACAAGTCAAAGATACCAGAGAGAGAGAGAGAGAGACAGAGAGAGAGGCACTAGATGGGACCTATTCTAGCCCATCACGTGGGCCATGTTGTATTCATCAGAAGCAACGCACTAGATCCCACCAACCCACAACTGTGGGGGATTACTCAAGAGGGGGAATACCTGAAAGTCATCCTTTGGACTGTCTTAGAGTCTACCCCCAACCACTGTAAAGAAGAAAAGAAAAGAGACACAGATAAATTAATTAATGGTAAGGCTGGGATTCAAACCTAAGTCAGTCTAATTCAGGACCCACATTCTCTCACTTGTATTTCGAAGCCTCATTACATTCAACAAACGCTGTTGTTAATGATTCTAATATCACAAATTGGTATCACAAAATAAAACCAGGTATCTTACAGACCCAAAGACTAGACTGCTAATCTTGGCCATTCATTAATAATGGCCTGCATTTGTTCTAAAGAAATGCTTGGTGAGGGGTGGCACCTGTGGCTCAAAGGAGTAGGGCACCAGCCCCATATGCCAGAGGTGGTAGGTTCAAGCCCAGCCCTGGCCAAAAAATGTAAACCCCCCCCAAACAAAAAACAAACAAACAAAAAACCCCCCAAGAAATGCTTGGTTAGACCATCAATAGTTGAGAGAAACATGAGCAACAGTGCAGAGTGTGCAACCTAAGAATAGTAACATGTATGAGACACATAGCTAGTCATTACTGCAGAATCAGAGGAAGATTGACTCAGCTTCTACCCAGATAAATAGTAAATTTAGTCACAGCTATTGGCCCAATATCCAAGCATCTAATAAGTCCACACATCCCTGCTTGGTGGAGAAATGATTCTCCTAGGTCTAAAATTATTTTTCTTTTCTTTCCTTTCCTCTTCTTTTCCTTCTTTTCTTTCTTTTCCTTTCTTTCTCTTTCTCTATCTCTCTTTTCCTTCCTTCCTTCTTTTTCTATTTTCAGTCTTGCCATATTGTCCCAGCTAGAGTACAGTGGCATCATCACAGCTCACTGCAACCTCAAACTCCTAGGCTCAAGGGATTCTTCTGTCTCAGCCTCCTGAGTAGCTGGGATTACAGGCATGTGGCAATACACCTGGCAGTATTTTTCTGATTTCTTATAGAGATGGGGGGCTCACTCTTGCTCAGGCTGGTCTCAGAACTCCTGCTCTCAAGTAATTCTCCTGCCATGGCCTCCCAGAGAAGTATGATTGCAGGCATGAACCACCATAACCAGTCATTTTATGTTTATCTTTTTTTTTTCTTATTTTCAGTTTTTGAATGGTGTCCACTATGTATTTTCTGTACCCCAACTTCTGAGATGAACGATAAAGTCACCCTGGCATAATTCCTTACCCATATATATATATTTTATCTTTGTTAGATTCACTCAGGTAAACAAAAGATCAGTTTGAAAGCCTTTGGGTTCTGATCACAGGAGAGAAGAAGGAGTGACAGGGCCTAATCACCACTCTCCTTTGTCCTTGACTTCTGTCCTTCTGCCTCTGACCTCCCAGAGGCTCCAGGGGGGTAGGCTGTAGCAGAGACACCAGGCTCTTCTTTCTGCAAGTATTTATGGGTGGAACTGAAGACTTTCAAGGGCTTTAAATCCTAACTGTAAAGGTTATGCTCTATTTCACTAAAGCTAGTGCTAAAATAAAATTGGCAAGGCTTTGCTTAATGTCAACTAAGCCGTCACAGACTGTTATGCAAAGCTGGGTGTTTTGTTGTTTTTTAGAATCTAGGGATGAGAAGCTTAATAGACCAGCATTTTATATTTCACATAATTCCTCCTAACCCCTTTTTAGAGCAAAAATGAAAATGAGAGAATTGTATTTTTAAAATGAAAAATATTCTTCTCTACCCATAAAAGAGTTTGGGAAAATCCGCAATTTAGAATGTGTGAATTCTGTCTTCTTGGGGCTTCTTTTAATTCATTACAGGTCTCAGAGTATAATTCACTCCCCACGAAACTTGGAGAACAGCTTGATCCTCATAATAACCCGTCAAAGGTGTTCTCTCAATGTCAAACCCGCAAAGGAAGCACTCTTCTAGCATCCACAGAAATAAAAGAAAGGCCAAGTATTTCATGCTCATCTCCTGTTTAAATCTCATCTAGATGAGGTAGTTTATGTGTGAGTGAAAAGAAAATTAGTGCCTTTTGCTGCTAAGTGCCAAAGTGCATGAGCCCTTTGTTAGCGTAGAGACCTGGGAAACAAGATAGCTGCAGGCAGCTTGATAGCAGGTACCAGCCCTGCCGAATCTGTCTTTCTTTGAAATTTCCTTTTATATAACTGCTTAAAAAAAAAAAAAACAATCCCCTGGCAACTGTGATACTGAATTGCCAATGTCTTTCTTTCTTGGACAAGAATGACTTCTTCTCATTCATGTGACAGTTATGCATCAGAAAGAAGCACACCAGGGGTCCATAACTCCCTGAGGACACTTTGCCTGATAGCTCTGCAGACCATGATTCAGTTGGGTCTGAAGGGCATCTTTCTCCGGTCAGTAACACATTCAGTGGATTATGTGATGCAGGTGGCCGATGTCCCACAGATCTTTCACGGTTCCCCAGGTGGGCCTTGAGAATGGTTTGAATGTTCGGCTCCTCCAAACCTCATGTTGAAATTTGATCTGCGGTGTTGAATGTGGGGCTTGGTGGGAAGTGTTTGGGTTCTGCTGGCAGGTCCCTCATGAATGGCGTGGTGCTCTCCCATGAGTGAGTTCTCTCTATTAGTTCACATGAGAGCTGGTTGTTGAAAAGAACCTGGCCCCATTTCTCCCATCTCTCATGTTCCTTCTCTTACCATGTAACACACCTGCTCCCCCTTTGCCTCCTACCTTAAAAGCTACCTGAAGCCCTCACCAGAAGCAGATCTGGCACCATGCTATAGTCTGCAGAACCATGAGCCAAATAAATTTATTTTCTTTATAAATTTCCCAGAACAGACTAACATAGGCCCTAATATAATTTATGTTGGGAAAAGTCCAGAACTCCTCCACTGACCAAAGTTCTTGGAAGACATTGTCAACCTTCTTTAAATCAGTCTGCTCTCCTCATCTGGAAGGCACACATACATGTGTATTGATGAATGAATGAGAACACTGATACAGAGTTAACATGGTATTTACATCCCTTACTGAACTGCTCTAATAGACTCAAAGAATTTTAGAACTGGAAGAGAGTTGAGGAATGTAGTCAAAAATCATGGTGCTTATAAAGAGATCATCTTTATAAATCCCATGGTATTTAGGTGAGCCTGGCATTCTGTTGAGTAGTGATGAAGTCTAATTGGATACAGCAGGATTCTTAGTTACTGGTACAGAAATGAACTGTGGGTGATTTGGGCAGAAAGAAGAGATTGGGCAGTTCGAAGCTCACAGGTCACATCCCTGGGTGGGAAAGAGCCAGCAGCCCTGTGAGGGCCCTGGTGGAACTAATGCTGACCTCTGGACCCTGGAGGGTAGAGGATGCTGGTGGTACCACTCCCCTTTGGAAAACGGATATTTCAGCTGAGGCTGCCTCTGTCATCAATGAGCTAGATTTCCCAGAATCCTAACTTGTCAGTGTTTCCATTTCAAAGGTGTGTCTGATTGGGAGATCAGGTTATAAGGGGCTCAGGGAGGGAAGTATCCAGCTTTCGACAGAGGGACATGGATGTTCAGTTCATAAAATATATGAAAGGAATAAAGGTGATCAGAAATCAAGAAATTAATATATGTCCACTACATCAGGTTTCTTGTCTTGCAGTTTGCCAGAACACATTAAGGTTCACGTCAGAGTTTTATATATGGTTCATTTAACAAAAATTTATTGAGAGACTGGAGGGTCCTGAGAATATAACTATGAATTAGGTAATTCTTATTTTTTTAGGATTTCATAGGTAGTCAGCCCTATAAAGAGTTAAATCATAAAAAATAAAAGAATATAGTAATATTGGTATGAGCAAATGGCTCAGGAAAATAAATTTCTCCTTTATCTGGTAAATAAACTATATTATTTCTATTACTCAGGAAATTAAATAATTCTAGAATGATTTTCCAGGTTGAATAAATTATATGGTTATTTATCTGCTCGGTAATGATTTAGGACTTTTTTTTTTTCAGATAGAGTCTCAAGCTGTCGCCCTGGGTAGAGTGCTGTGGCATCACAGCTCACAGTAACCTCTACCTCTTGGGCTCAAGTGATTCTCCTGCCTCCGCCTCCCAAGTAGCTGGGACTACAGGCACCCACCACAATGCCTGGCTATGTGTTTTTTTTTTTTTTTTTTGGTTGCAGCAGTCATTGTTGTTTGGCAGGCCTGGGCTGGATTTGAACCCACCAGCTCAGGTGTATGTGGCTGGCGCCTTAGCTGCTTGAGGCGCCGAGCCATGATTTAGGACTTTTTGCAAAACAAATAAAGAAAATATAATCTTAGAGGGACAGATGTTATAGCCTTATTGGAATTGAAGTTCTTATTTCTGCATGTATTAGAATCAACTTTACTACTTTTTTCTGTGGTTGTCTAACAAACGTGTAAGAAAACCAAAACACTAGATTGTACTGTATTTGGTTTGAAAATATTGTTTATTTACACTTAATTTATTTTCATTTTGAAGTTCAACAATGAAGGTTGAGAGCAAATTTTATTTCCTTTTTTTTTTTTT
>NW_003852411.1:8322146-8373872 GCF_000181295.1 Otolemur garnettii | reverse complement strand
GGGCTGGATTCAAACCTGCCACCTTAGGTGTATGTGGCTGGCGCCTTAGCCACTTGAGCCACAGGCACCGAGCCAGAGAGCAAATTTTATTTCCTTTATTCTTTTATTGTGTACAAAAATATGACATAATAAAGTTTTCATCATGTGTGCCCTTTGCTCAGGCATACCTATTAGAAAAGGTTAACAATCAGCTCAGACTTTAATTTTTTTAATTTTTTTTTTATATTTTAACTGACATTTTATTTACTTATTTTTCAGATAGAGCATGCCCTGGCTTCATAGCTCTCAGCAACCTCAAACTCCTGGGTTTGAGCAATCCTTTTGCCTCAGCCTCCCAAGTCACTAGGCCTATAGACATCCACCATAATGCCTGGCTAGTTTTTCTGTTTTAAGTAGAGAAGGGGTCTCTCTCTTGCTCAGGCTGGTCTTGAACTCCTGAGCTCAGGTGATCCACCCCCTTCAGCCTCCCAGAGTGCTAGGATTACAGGTGTGAGCCACCACACTTGGCCTCAGACACTTTTTTAATACATTGAAAGGAAACATGTTTTATTCACTGAAGGCCTTTGGGAAATTGTGAGGGGAAGGTTGTTTTTAGTGTCACTGCTCCTGGACCCTCTTCCACCTTTAGAAGCCTTTCTCTCTCTTCAGGCACCACTCCCAAGTGCCTGGCCCGTGTCCCAGGCTTGACTGCCCTGGCCCAGGCCAGTAGCTCGGGTCCTTCCTCTCTGGAGTTGCTATCTGCTGCTGTTGCTATTCTCATTTTTATTTAATTTTTTATTTTCTTTTCTAGGTTAGCCTTAAGATGGCAATTAGCTGAGCTGACAGATAAGTGTATTAATTTTGTAATGAAGGGGAGGAGACTAGAGGGAAGCTTCTTGAAGTAATTTAGTTCGATGCCCTTTCATTCCCTGAGTGTTTTGACAGGCTGAGCAGCCCTTTATAATCCTCACACTAATCTTTATGGGGCAGTATTATCAGTAGAGTTTCCATCTTATAGATTCATGAACATTATATAACTTCTTCAAAATCATACATACGTTGCTAGGATCTAAATCCAAATCACTATGATCACAAAGCAATGTTTTTCTGTTCAGGGATAACTTCATTTCTGCAAATGTCCGTACCTTTCCTGTGATTCATGACTATTCATAACAAACGCTATAACTATCTGTATATTCTCTTTTCTTTCTTAGGGTACTAAGTCTCTCCTTTGCCTTCATTTCATTTTTTTCTTTTGGGAAAACTTTCCATTCATTCATTTCTTCTCTTACTTTATACTTCCTTCCCTTGCTATGTGTAATGGTAAATGATTCACCAAATTTGAGGTGATTGTGGGTAGATCAATTTAGTTTTTATAAATAGGCACTGGCCTGTCTCGTGAATGCAATAGCACAAAATAAAACAACAGAACATTCCAGCCTGTATAACAAGTATTAAGGAGATAAGCTGTGTATTTTTTCCCTGAGGGCTGCCATTACAAATTACAACAAACTAGGGTGCTTAAAACAACAGAAATTTATTCTCTCACAGTCCTGGAGTTTGAAATCAAAGAGCTGACTGGGCCATAATTTCTCCGAAGGCTATGTCTTTGTTTCTCCTTAATTTCTGGTGGTTCTTTAGCTTGTGACATTGTTTGGTTTGTAGATACATCACTACCATTTTTGCCTTCCTGGTTTTGTGGCCCTGAGTGTACCTGTTTCTATATTTCTTATCCTCTTCTTAAGGACATATTGGATGAAGGTCCATGCTACCCCAGTATGACCTCATCTTAACTAATTATATCTGCAAATTATATTTGCTATTACCTCTATTTTCAAAGAAGATCACATTCTGAGGTTCCAGGAGTTAGAACTTCAACATATCTTCTCGGAGGACACATTTGACCCATAACTGGCTGCTATCATTTAAGTTAACATTAATTTTCCTTCATTCCTTAGGGGTTTTCAGTTTGTGCTGTCATTTTTTTTAAAAACACATGAAAAGTGACCATAAAATACAGTTATCTCCATACTGGGGAAAAAACATGGGCCCTTGAAAACTATTTAATGAGCATTTACTCAACGCCTAAAGTTAGGCATTGTGGCAGTTACAAGAGCAATAAAATCACACCAGCATTACTGGGGAAGTGGTTAGAAAACAAATTCTCAGGATCCGTCCCAGACCAAATGAATTGGAACCTGAATTTTAGGTTGGGTGCAATGGCTCATGCCTGTAATCCCTAGTACTTTGGGAGGCCAGGGCAGGAGGATTTCTTGAGGTCAGGAATTTGAGATCAGCCTGAGTAAGAGTGAGACCCCAGTTTCTACAAAAGGTAGAAAAATTGGCTGGACATGGTACAGGGTGCTTGTAGTCTCAGTTACTCGGGAGACTGAGGCAGAAGATAGCTTGAGCTTAGGAGTTTGAGGAGGTTGAAGTGAGCTGTGATGACCCAACCGCCCTCTAGCTGGAGCAACAGAGTGAGACCCTGTTGCAAAGCTCTCAAAAAAAAAAAACAAAAAAAAACCCCAAACCCAAAAGAACCTGCATTTAAGCAAGAGCATAGGCTGCTACAAGGGTACTTGGGCTGCAACAAGGATCAAAAGGACTGGACAGCTATACTGAGTCCAGGGCAGTGGTCTCACTGTTGCACATTAGAATCACCTGGGGCTCTTTGGAAAAATCCTGTTGCCCAGGCTGGATGCTATTAAACAGGAATTTCTGTGACTGAGATCTAGATCTAGGCAACAGAATTAAAACATAAAAACAAAAACAAAACAATACCCATGTGACTCCAGGTATAACATTGCTTCTTCAATGTTAAGGCACGTAGCAATCAGCCGGCACCTTGCCACCATGCAAATTCTGATTTATAAGATCTGGAATGGACCCCGAGAACCTGCATTTCTCACCACTTCTCAGCTGATGTGGCAATTTTACTTAGTATTCCTCTGGTGTCCTCCACAATGCCTGCCTCTGGGCACGAGTAGATTCTAATTCAATAATATTTTAAAGACAAAATTGTCCAGTCACAGAATTAGTAAATATTTCAGATGTAAGGAAGAAATAGGCTTCACACTGTTTAACTTGAAAGTACTTCAAAGGGAATGTTTTTTCCCCTCAGACTTGAAGAAGGCAAAAATACTTCAAACAAAATGCCTTTTGTTTTCTCAGGATTCTCTAAGAGAAAATAAACTCAATAAGAGATAACAGCTTGGCTTGTTTTCCTGTTCCTCTGACACAGTTGCTTCAAGTTTCCTTATTAGATTGCCTGGGTACAACGCTCAAGAATCATTCCCAGAGCGTATTAAGTTCCTGTGAGGTGATTCATTACAGCTGATACACGCAGACTGATGGCTTGATAAATAATAGATCACCCCAAACTCTTTATTATGGTTCATGCCACTAATGCATTGTTTTCTGTTTTCTAGAAAATACATTCCAGATTAGTCTGAGACATGCTGTTTCGAATAGGAGAGGAGCGATATGATTTCTCAGTCCTTGATCAAAGTACAAAGCATTTGACCTGATGAAGAACAATTCTTCTTTAAAGCAGAATCCGTTGCAAACAATTTCAGACTTTGAGGTGATATATTTGTTCTAAGACATTCTAGGAATAAAACTATAAAACTTACTGCTCTGCAAAGGTGGTTCATCCTTACATCCCTCACCCTCTCTACCCCAAATTCCACTTCCTTTTCTTCTTCTTTTAACCCTTTTTTAAAAAGGTGCTTGTTTACCTCTGCCTTAAAGCGAGGATGGTATAATTCATCTAGTTTTATAAGAGATTCAAACTAGGTACAATAACAATCTACTCTGCCCCCGGGTGTTCAAATTCAGTTCAGGTCTAGTACTCTATTAGATGTTCCCTCCTTTCCTCTGTCCCTCGGGCATTTATCCAAGTCCAAATTATTCTATTTGTGTAGGGACTGACATCTGGTATTCTGTCTGTTCTAGGTGCTGAGCACATGGCTAAGGATACTGCGACGAATAAAACACTCGGTTCCCTGAAACCTTTCTTAATTTTCCCTTTTTGTTGAACTCCTCATGCACTTTTAGTGAGCACAATGCTATTTAGGATTCAATTGCTCTCTGATTTTTTCCTGTGAGCTATTTTCTACCTGCTAAGTAGATCAAAGGCTCGTTGAAGATTTTGCATTGATAATGTTCACACAGAACGCGCATACCTAAGCTGCCGAAGAGGCTCTGGAAAACTACAGGGGGAGCGTGTTCTAACTTTTAGGGCAATGGAAAGCTTATCAGAAGAGAGGACCTATAAACTAAGCAGGGCAAGTAGGAAGTAGCCAGGTCAAGAGTGAGAGTGGGAAGGGGGTGGCAGAGGACAGGAACCCGTCCCATATTGAAAGAGAAGATGAAATACATAGCATGTCTGAAAAGATGCATAGGGACTTTGGAATCAGCAAACATGAACTGCAAGTGGGTAGAAGTAAAACATGAGGTATACCATGAAAAATGTACAAGGGATAAAACAAAAAGGCAAGATTAGTGTCAGAATTAGGCTATAGGCACAAAATTCTATGAAGTAGGAGTTTTCGGGTTTTGCCAGCAACTTTATCTGACTTAGAAAGGACTGTGAGATAGTGGAGGCCAGGGGGCGTTGGAGTAGTACTCACAGCAGAGATGGGTAGCCAGAGAGATGGGGGCATGTGCTTCAGGCTGGGGCACAGCCTGAACAAATGCCCAGTGCTTGGTCATGATTTGTGATGGGCCGGCCTGCCTGCCTGCCTGCCTGCCTGGGAGAGGAATTCTGCTCAAAGGCAAGTAAGATGCAAATTTACCCATTGTGGTGGCTGAAACAGGAACACAAATCAGGTTACTTGAGTGCCCATTCAACTACCCATGTGCTAGAACACAAAATTAGTTATTGTTCTTAATCCTATTTTTCTTTTTTTTTTTTTTTTTTTTTTTTTTTTTTTTTGAGACGGAGCCTCAAGCTGTCCCCCTGGGTAGAGTGCCGTGGCATTACAGCTCACAGCAACCTCCAATTCCTGGGCTCAAGCGAGTCTCCTGCCTCCGCCTCCCAAGTAGCTGGGACCACAGGCGCCCGCCACAACGCCCGGCTATTTTTTGGTTGCAGCTGTCATTGTTGTTTGGCGGGTCCGGGCTGGGGATTCGAACCCGCCACCTTAGGTGTACGTGGCTGGCGCCTTAGCCGGTTGAGCTATAGGCGCCGAGCCTTAATCCTATTTTTCTTAAATCACCAAATACACTTTCTTTGTCCTTTCATTATGATGTAGCACTGACATCAATTTTATATCCAAGTTTGCCATTAAATAGACCAAATATTAAGTTGTAGATAGGACAATGGATTCTCTATATTGGAATAATTAGCAGTGATCTTATTTTCATTCTATATCGTCCTCTATTTGGGTTTCAGAAATATTATCATCAAGATCATTATTATTACTTTAATTTTTATTTTATTTTTTTTTGAGAGTGTCTCACTCTACCACCTTGGGTAGAGTCAGTCTTATCATCATACCTCACTGCAAACTCAAACTCGTGGCCTCAAGTGATTGTCTTGTCTCAGCCTCCCTAATTGCTGGGACTACAGGTGCACATCATGTGAAGCCCTGGCTAGTTTTTCCATTATGTGAAGCCCTGGCTAGTTTTTCTATTTTTAGTAGTCATGGGATCTCACTCTTGCTTAGTCTGGTCTTGAACTCCTGACCTCAAGCAATCCTCCTGCCTTGGCTCTGTGGGTACTAGGATTATAAGCATGAGCCACTGTGCCCTGCCAAATTTAATGATTCTTTTAACTATTATTTTTAAAGTTCTTTTAATGCTCTCAGCATTACAAACTATAAGAGACAGAAGGATTTTCTGAATGGCTAGCATTGTTTCCTTCTAGGAATAATCTTCTCTCTCTCTCTTTTTTTTTTTTTTTTTTACTTTTTGGAGACTAGTTCTTCCTCACTCTAACTCCGTGCAGTCTGCTTCAAGCATCCACAACCACTGTCCCTCTCTCTGTGCAGGTTTTGTGGTGGTAGTAGCTATGGAAGGGCACAGGACTCAGGCCTGGCTCATAACAGGTGGGCACACATCCCAAGGTAACCTGGGCTCCACGGGGGCCTAGACTTCTTGCTGGAGCTATTAGGGAAAAGACAGTTTCTTTTTGCAGGGATCCATGGGATCTAAGAGCCATTTCATCTTTTTTTTTCCCCTCTCCCTGATATCTGCAACAATGAATAGTCACTTAAACCTGGAGCTGGCTGGGCCAACCTGCTATTACAAGAAGAGGATCTACCTGACATTTGAAGTCAACAGTTAAGAAAGCAGAGCCAAGAGATGAAGAAGGAGCAACAGTATCTTCCAGAGAGTCAATTCTGAAGCCAACTATTTCTAGTATGAGTCGGGCTTTTGTACTTGGCCACTGAAACAGGCGCAGACATGCTATGACTAACAGCACCTGTTCTTAATTATCAATATGTCCAAGGATGTTGTGCTGGTGAAATATGTGCTGGTGAAATACTGTGAGTAAATTTGAAACAGAATCTCTCTTTACCTGCCCCCGTGTTTTGTGAGCTTCTTTAGGGAAATGTCATGTAAAGAATGTGCCCAGCAGCGCAGCAATGTGTTAGGATGTGTGTGGGACAGCGAGGAGCAGTTCCTCATGGGCAGGACCCATACCAGGACATGAGCAGCTGCTGGAGGTGTGATGAGCTGTCCCAGATCCCCTGCTCTCCCGCTAGAATCCTTCCAGTCCCCACAGGGGTCAGCGAGGGGTGGGGGCACCCTCTCAACACAAGCTCCAACCAAAGAAGAGTTCTAGTTCTTTCTAGCTTTTCTCCTTAGAACCTGACAGGCCAGCCCTTTTCACCCGCAGGTGGGAAGCCTCCCATTTTAGAGTCAGGCTTGAAACTGATGAAATGGCCCCCTCCGGTGGTTAGAGCAGCTGCTGTATTCGCCTTCCTAGGGAAGAATCCTTAAGGTAGGAGACCTGAAATGAACCATAGCTGATCAGTTGTAGAGTCCATTGTCTCCCGATGTTTACTGAGTTGCCAAAAGCTGTATAATTGAGACTATAGTGCTAGCTGTACCACTTACACTGTGCTGTTTTTATATACTGGGAATGTTACTTTCACACTCCTTTATAAGAGGCAGATCATAGACTAAGCCTTTCAGGAGTATACATTGAACAGAACAAAATAACTCTCACAGAGCAGACTAATTTCATTGTATTTAATCTCTGCCTTGCCGAAGGGTGAGAGTAAAAAAGAGGCACTGGGGAAGAAAATCAAAAACGCAGGCTCCTTGAAGTCCCTGCACGTTTGCCCTAAATGCTTCCCAGCTTGTTTTTAAATCAGCTGATGCAAATGACGAGTTATAAATAATCAGACAACCAGAGTGCTCTGCCCCAGAGAGAGATGACCTTTATGTTCACCGAGCATCTGTTCCAGCACTCTCTAGGGAAAGCCACCTGAAACTGAAGGAAAGAAAAAAGAACTTATTATGGATGTTAAGAATAATTCTTCTCTCTCTTAAATTTCATGGGACTTAAAAAGCGATTGTCCAGTTTTTGAAAGGCTTCTTTTAAGTATTTTCAGAAATATTTTAACCATTCACTTCGCTGTCAGATTCACAGAGGCCAATTCATACACGTTTATTTATTGAGTTTGAAAAATAACTTTGTAGATGTAGCTGCCATGTTGAGTTCTTGATCTTTAATTCTGTTTCTGGTTCTAAAAATTTGATAGGTAAGTCTTGTTAATGAAAGAGATACAGCTCACACCAAGTAGTTACTATTGATTTCTCTCTTTCTAAAATATTCCTCTGGCTTTGAGATACCTGATTCTTCTTGTGATTTTCACCCTGTCTCCCCACCTCTCCCCACTTTGCTGGCCCCCTATTCTCAGCAAGCACCTTAAACATTGTTTACGTTTATAGTCTTCTGTCTTTGCCTGTCCTCTTAATATATACCCTCACTCTGGGTGATTTCATCTAGACTCACAGCTCTATTTACCATCCATACACTGAGGTTTCCTAAATTAGGATTACTCTCACAAAACTTGAGCTGTGCCCCAGCCTTCAGACCTATACAGAAAACGAACTCTACCTGAATGTCCCATAGGGATTCAAATTTAATATAGCATTACTGAACTTAATATGTTCCTTCCTGAACCTAATTTCAGTTCATTTCATGGCCTCAAAACCCTATACCTAAGAAACATACTAGAACCTTTCCTCTCCCTCTCCTTCTACAGCCAGCCAGTTACCACATGCTGTAATATCTACCTCTGTGGTTTTTCTAGTATTTATCTTCTCCTGTACTACCCTTGCTGGTGTCGTCATTTAGGCATTCATCATCATTTACCTACACAGTGTAGCCAAACTGCAAATCAAATCATGTTCTTCCTCTCTTAAGGCCCTTCGGGTCATCATAAGCATAACCATCTCCCTGTGTTAGCTGTCTGTTCCCATAATAATGCTGTGCAACAAACCAACCACAAAATCTCAGGGACACACTTAAGAAACATTTATTACTCTCTTGTGTAGGGTGGCTTGCTCTGTAGCTCTATGCTTAGTCTTGGCTGGAGTTGTTGCTTTTATGCCTGGGGGTTGGCTGGCCCTGGCTGATCTAGGGTAGACTCAGCTGGACTACACGGGGCAGCTTGGCTCTGCTCCATGCCTCGGCAAGGTTTATGGAATGATAAAGGTGGAAGAGAGAGAACGAGCAGAAATGTACAAGCAAGGTTTCTTGAGGCGTAGGCTCAGAATTGGCATAGTCATGTCTACTAAATTGTATTGGCCAAAGGAAATTATAAGAAATGTCCACATTCAAGGGTTTAGGAAACAGATTCTGCCTCTTTAAGGAGAGGAACTGCAAAGTCACATGGTAGTGGATTGAGGACAGGGAGGGAGGAAAATTGAAGGCTTGACTTTATTTTCCATCATGTATTTGAAGAAAGCTTCCACTATTTAAAAAGTCTAGGCCCCCAAAGAGCCCAGCTTCCCTTGGGATGTATGACCACCTGTAATGAGATTTCCATTGAAATAGTCTCTGTGATTTCAGATAATGTAAGGAGAAAGAGAAAACTTTGGAGAAACTATAATTCCAACGTCCTGGGAGAGAAAAGAATGTTGTATCTGTGGGGGGAGGGGGAAAGAACAGGATACTGTGAAAAAAGAAACTTTAAGAAAATGGAAAAGAGATCTCAGAAACGAAAAGTATGATGGCACAATAAGAATTCAGTGGCAAGTTTGGATGATAAAATTGAGATACTTTCTATAAATAAGAAAACAAACACTATAACCACGAAAGAAAGAACAATAAGATGACTTATGGGACGACTCATGCCTGTAATCTCAGCACTTTTGGAGGATTACTTAAGACCAGGAGTTCAGGACCAGCCTGAGTAACATAACAAGATCTTCTGTCTACAGAAAAAGAAGAATAAAATTAACCTGTAGTCCAGGCTGAGGCGGGAAGATCTTTTGAGTCCAGGAATTCGAAGTTACAGTGAGCTGTGATCAGATCACTGCACTCCAGCCAGAGAAACAGAGCAAGGCCCTGTCTCTTAAAAAACAAGCAAACCAAAAAACCATTTAAAATAAGATAATCAATCCAGAATATTAAATATATGATTAATAAGGCCTCCAAATAAGGGAAGGAAATTATACAAAAAATACAAAATTATTCAGAGGCTCAGTGTTTACCACTGGAGAAATCTGATTCGGAAAGTCAGTAAACTGAGTTAATGCATTCATTTTATCTTTTCCTTGAACTTATTGGAAATCCTGAGCATGAAACATAAACAAAATAGAATTTCAGAACTGAGGAACCATTATTAGAAGTGGTTTGATTTGAAAAGGTAGAGGTGGATGGTGGGAAGAGGACAGGGTTAACTATGTGTAAAACTTATTTTGGAAGTAGAACAACAGCCACACATTCGTGTTCAGTGATTACAGGAAGTGGAGACAATGAGGCTGCTAAATCCGTCCCTTAAATATTGACATGACTGGGTCTGGTGTGACATGTTTAGTAGGAAGTGAAAGAGGAAGCAAAAATAGACTAAAGCAAACATTGACTTAGATAAAGGAAGAGTGGTGCCCCCTCTGTCCCTCTCTGCCCGTGTGAAAGCGTGGCCATCACTTCTGACCAGTTTCTCTCACTTTCCTATTGTAGTCACAATCAGGATTTAGCACATTCTAATGACTTTTTGCACGTGCCTGTCTGTCTGACCCAATGCTCGAAGCATGTTTTCTGTCTACATTGTCACAACTCTTCAGGGATGAAGGTTGCTGTCTTCCTTCATAGAGACTGGAAAGCAGCAGTCAAGTCTTTTTCAACAGCATTTTGAAAATGAAATTATGAAGAGTCTCATTGTTAAAGATTATGAAGCTATGTAGAGACCCCTACAAAGCGAATGAGAAAAATTGAGTCGACCTCTAGGTAACTAAGAACAGATGGTGTTTTCTGAAAGTTTCATATAATTGGGGCAAAAATGCAATAAGTTCTGATATAGCTGGAGGATTGCTCAGTTTTCTGCTGTGTCTTCCCGTGTCATGTGGGCAGCTAGGGCCATTAAAGTTAATGTAGAGAAATCACAGAACAAAGGAATGGACAACCCATGAAAGAAGTGTCTTTTGTTTCCCTTTAAATGAGTGAGAAGAATGGGCTATGACAGTTTATTCAAGCTATACGGGATGTCAGGCAAAAAGTTTTTCTAGGTAAAGTGGTTGTATAAAATATATCCCATCTTTATAGACTGAGAAGATATTTCTAGTGACGTGTTAGATGGGATTGGTATAAAGATGCATTTTGATGGCCAGGTGCAATAGCTCATGCCTGTAATCGAAGCACTTTGGGAGGCCAAGGCAGAAGAATCCCTTGAGAACAGGAGTTCTAGACCTGCCTGAGCAACAGCAATATCTTGTTTCCACTAAAATTAGAAAAATAGCCACATGTTGTGGCAGGTGCCTGTAGTCCCAGCTTCAGGAGGCTGAGGCAAGAGGATTTCTTGAGCCTTAGAGTTTGAGGTTGCTGTGAGCTAGGCTGATGATACTGCACTCTACTCAGGGGGACAGAGTGAGACTCTGTCTCAAAAAGAAAAAAAAAAGGTCCCCTCATTTCTATGTCTAGTCTCACTGTACTGAGGAGATGGATTTATAATTAGATTGTATTAAAAAGATTAAAGAAATTTTGAAATGATAGACATTGATTGAAGAGAAAGATAAAAATTCTTATTTTCCGTTTGTGTTTCTGCTTCATGTTCATTTATATTGCACATTCCATTCAAAACTATGCACCTAAGAATAAATGAAGTTTGGGTAGTGATGTCAAGTCTTCTGCCAAAGTGCACAGTGGTAAGGAATGATGGTGAAGAACCTGAGACTATATCAGAATTGCTGTCCTAATGTGAAATCATAAAACTTAAGCAAAATTTCAAGCAAGCAGCCACTATTCCCTCTCCTTCAAGCAAGGAGAGGGAAATGGTTCTGAAATATAGGCATAAGTCTGCCTTAAATCCTGGCACTTTCTGGGATTGTGGTATGAAAGAAAAAGCAGAGTTCATGTCAATTATTAGAATTTTGGTAACCGTGATAGGCTGGGGAAGGTCTGTCAGTGAGATTGATAGCATAGTCCTTGAATCTAGACCAACTTAGGCTTGAATTGTACTAGGCTCTAACTTAGAGGGTTGGTGCAAATAAAGTTCTTAGTGCAGGCTAGCATGCAGGAAGTGTTGAGCAAATGGCACCTCTATTATTAGGGTCAGTTTTACAAGGAAGCAGATAGAGATGTGAGGTAATCTGATGTTAACTGGCAGGGTCCTACCGTCCTCCACTCTCAGCATTTCATTGCACAGTATAGGAAATGCCTATACTACACAGTGCAATTCCTTCACATCATTAAAGCCTTTTTAATCTTCCAAAAGTCTATTTTAATTTAATTATTTATTTTTGAGGCAAAGTCTAACTCTTTTGCCCTTGGCTAGAATGCCAGGGCATCATAGCTCTCAGCAACCTCAAACTCTTGGGTTCAGGTGATTCTCCTGCCTCAGCCTACCAAATAACTGGGACTACATGTGCCCACCACAATACCCAGCTAATTTAAAAATTTTTTTTTTAGTGAAGAGAGGGTTCTCGCTCTTGTTCAGGCTGGTCTCAAACTTCTGAGCTCACGCAATCCACCCATCTTGACCTCCAAAGTGCTAGTTATTTTTGTTTGTTTGTTTGTTTGACAGTCTCATTCTGTCACTCTGGGTAGTGCTGTGGCATCCTAGTTCACAGAAACCTCAAACTCTTGGGCTTAAGAGATCATTTGGCCCTGGTCTCCCTAGCAGCTGGAACTAAAGGCATTTGCCACAACACCTGCTAATTTTTCTATTTTTAGTGTAGATGAGGTCTTACTCATGCTTAGTCTGGCCTTGAATTCCTAAGCTCAAGAAATCTAGCTGCTTCAGCCTCCCAGAATGCTAGGAAAATAGGCATAAGCCACTGTGCCCAGCCTAAAATTCTCTTTTTAAATGCAAACACTGTAGATATCTTCTTATAATTGGCTAGTGTATGAATAGAGGTTGATTCAATTTTCTATTATATATTTTAAATTTTTCAATATGATCACTCATCTTATTCATAATTATAAAAATTATCTATATTTCTGGAGGACATGTTTGAGTTAAGCTCATTCAGGAACTATCTTATGTCAGACTGTTCCCCAAATCGTGTTTCATTTTATTATGGTATGCCATATAGGCTCTGTTTAGAAAAGAGAGAGCTATCCTAATCAAATCATGTTGAGATATACATGTGTGAAGACTCACAATGTGTATCAATCAGCACATTAAAGGCCCCAAACTGCCCTACAGAAAACCTTTGTGTAAGCTAGAATTTTCCAAACCAATTTGATAAGAGCCTACTTTGGCTAGGTAACATCTTTTAACATGTCCTGGCGACATTTTGGTTTAAGATCATGTCCTGGTTTAAGAGATTATTTTCCAAACCTAACAGTTAACTGAGAAAGTCAGACTCTTTAGGAATGGGACATAGATTAGGCACTTGTAACAAGGGGACAGTAAAGAGGATCCTACAAAGGGAGGCAGGAGCTTGACAGTGAACTCTGTCCTACAGGGAAAGAGCAGAGAAGAGAGCTTTAGGTGATCTTTAGTTGTCTTCTTTATTTAATAGTAGCCATTGACTTATGTTTCACGCTAAACCAGTTGACCTAGCTGGTCCTCAATGTTTCTCTCTATCAAATGTGCGGTAAAGGGGAGGTGAGATGTCTTCTCGGGTCTCCCCTAGATCAGCTATCTTAGCCTTTAATTATTTTGTTTTGAAAAAGAAAATATTTTTTACTTTGTTGAAGCACCTATTTAGAGGTCTTTTTTTTCTCTTAAGGAATCTAGACTGTCCTAGACGTCATTAAAAATGTTTGATATTAAGAGTTTTTAGTCATTTTTTATAGTTTGAAGAATGTTACTTGTGATAGCTCAAAATTTCTATCAAGATGTGTTTCAGTAAAGCACAACGTGAATTAATATTAAGTGTCTTTTTTTAAATAATGGGAGTTATTTTAGGTGGACAGATCAGCTCATGATTTCATTGCCTCATCTTTTATGTCCGCTCGGCTTATGGGCAAACAAATTGAATGAATCTTTAAACAATGGAAGAATTAGAAGATACCTCATGCTCAGTGGCTAACTGGAATTATTCCATAAACCCGCAATTGTATTTCACTAATGTGTTCACTGTTGACTCAGGTTATCACGGTCTTGGGGAGGGATTATTGTATTTTCACACCGCCAGGCCTGCAGGTCAGGTGGTTGGCTTTTGTCATGAGATGAGCTATTGAGGATTCAGAAGCTTTATGGCCTTAATAGCCATAAAGTGGGTAGGTTGAAAAAGGTGGAGAATAAAAAGAGAGATCTAGAAGGCATTACTAACCTCTGAATAATAGGTATGCATATCACTGGGTTTTTAAAGTATCAGGTGGTCATGAGTCACTTTTTAAAAAATGTGCTTATATTTGCCTTACATGAGGGAGGTATTCTGGTAAAATACATAGTTATACTGCAAAATAATTATTTATCCATTATAGCAATTCCAAAGATACCACCTGGAACATAAAGTACACTGACATTATTTGTAGCCAAATTTAATACTAATACTACAATAACTATTTTTCCACCCAACAATTTGGTTCCCCTGCCCCCGTTTAATTCCTGGGAGAGAGGGAGAACACTTTCTATAAAACTGAAGTCTTTTCTTAAGATGGCGTGATCATACAGGAGATTAGGTCTCTTTTTTACCAAACAGAAAGTGCTTTGAACTTATTGGATGATATGTCAGCATTTATTTTGATGAACTTCTGAAGAATACAAAATACCTTTGAATTTTAAATTCTTTATAATTTTCATTTGATATCCATTCTTTGGAGCTATAGTCATCCTGGAGAAATGAAACCTTCACTCTAAAAATCTTCAACTTTATTGTTTTTAAATATGCAAGGAGATGACTATACTTTACCCCGGTGAAAGGATGTTAGGAATAGATACCTCAGTTGTCGAAGTTTAGAGAAGGTGGTAGTTCTCCTTAGTGCTAACAGGTGTAGAGCTCACAGTCCGAGAATTCATATTTCCTGTGATTTTCTTAGACATATTGCTCATGTAGCAAAATTGTTTTTCAGTCGTGCCTCCTTTCTTATTAGGTGTGAAATTGCATTTGGATTTTTATGGCTAAACAAAACAAAGATACCAAGAGCTAAGTAGTAAGGGATGAGCACACTTCCTTAGCTGAAAGAAAATAAAAGGGTTTAAAATAGAAAACTTGAACTAGCTAAAATAAAAGATCTAAGATCTCAGATGAAAAGGAAATCTCCAGCTTTTAAAATATCCAAAAGCCTTGCCTTTATACTAGGCTTTTGAGTTGAGAATAAAGGGCAAATGCAATGCAAGAAACTAAAAACAAAAATAAAAAATGGCAGTGCCTGTGGCTTAAGGAGTAGGGCACTGGCCCCATATACCAAGGGTGGTGGGTTCAAACTTGGCCCTGACCAAAAAAAACCAAACAAAAACCAACAACTGCAAAAATGAACAAAAACAAACACCCCCCCCCAAACAAAACAAGAAACAAACAAATAAAAAAACTGTTGGAAATGTTTAAGGAAATACATGGAGATGCATCCCGCAATTCGGATACTAGCTTGGAATTTTAACACAAAACATGTATTACTACACTTGCAGTTTTGAAAGAGAGGATGTGAAGCGGCCTAGGGTTTTCTGTAACATACTTATGCTCTGGGGAGTAGAGAACCCGTGTTTATGTCCTTCCTGGTTCTCCACTCATGAATTTTGTCACCATATACACAAATCTTTAGTTGAAAGGGAATAAAAGAGTTTAAAATAGAAAACTAGAACTCTTCATATAATCTGAAGAGCCTTAGTTTCCTCCTTTGCAAAGCAACAGGACTGTATTGACTATGGCACTGATCTTTAAGCCCATTTCACCCTATTAGTTTATAATTCTATGAGTTTTGTGGGTATTTTTTCTCTGAACAGCATTTTTTTCTGATACTTTGAGATCTAGTTAAAGGATCTTTTTAAAATTTAAAATAACATTATCCTTTCAATTGTTTGAAGAAACAGGTAAGAGTGCACTGCCACTTTAGGAAGCCTTATTTTAATTCTAAAATTTTGAGACACTAACTGTTACTAGACACAGGCCATATTAGGAACCGGGGCTCACCAACATTTTGCTCTTCTGAAAGTTTCATCATTGAATCGTTTTTGTGAGGAAGTTCTAGGCAACCTGGTTAAAAACCTTAGAGAATAACAGAACTGCAAAGGAGAAAAGTCAACTTCAAGACACCGTGAGCAATCCTGGTAAACACCTTACACTTCCAAAAATTCTCACAAATTGTTTCAGGCCTTGATCCTGTCACCACTGCAGGAAATAACAAATACCTATGTGAAGTAAGTTTGCGACTTAGTCACAGCTCCTAAGATAGCGCTTGCGTTAGGGAAGCTCAAGTGTGAAAAGACAATGAGGACTTCCTTCCACTTGGCAGGACAAACACATTTATAGAGTAAATTCATCGAAGAGGAAAAGACAACAAGCGTGCTTGACCCTGATTGAACTTCCTCTGCAGTCCCCTCCAGGGGTGAGGGGATTGAGCTGACAGGTTCTCAGTAACACAGCCAGGGACATGAGGATGCAGCTTCAGAGCTCACTGGAAGGGCCAAGTATACACGCCCATGTTGGCAAGGTGGTGAGTGGGAAGATAATACGTGCTCCAAAGCATCCAGTGGCCTCACTGTCCCTCTAACCTTCTTCCTCTAGAACATAACATCCTAACAAGACCTCAACGAGAAGCCAAATGGTGTTTTATTTAGCCTTTGAACTTGTACCCTACTTGGATACTTTCTCCACTGGCAGAATAAAATGACGACGAATCAATTTTCACTATACCCACGGCACAGGTAGAATTACATAACCAAACAAAAATCCAAAACAGTCGATCGTTTCTGCATCGGGTCTGCTGCCATGACTTGCCCCAGTGTCCAACTTGATCGCTCAGCTTCACTCCTTTCCCCTGCTTTGGTTTGTGAGATTTAAAAAGTTCTATACTATTGAAGGAGAGTCGCTAGGAACAGGAGAGGAAATAGGACAGTAGCAAGAAGAAAAGATGCTAGATTACATACAAACTGGCAGTCAGCACAGACATTTATAAGCATTATTGCTTTTAAATTACTTAAGGGATTAAACTGATTAATGTGAAAAGTAAGGCAGTCATATCCATTAATTCAATTGCTTGATTAACTTAATCAACAAATTTTTTATTGACCACTGTGTACTTGCCAAAACCTAGAGGTAAATTTGTGTCCCAGACTCATGTCTGAACAGGTGCAACACCTCACTTGCTCAGTCCATGGGCTCAACCTAGAAGGACACACTTTCCTGCGTGTGCTGCTACCTCAGCGCATCTTCCCAGGCTGTTTTCCTGAACTCCATTGGCTCTTCTTATCAGTGGAGTGATAAGACTCTTTGCTTCTGGCCTTGGTTTGGATTCCATTCTTGTCTCCATCATTTCCTTAAGCTTAATGATTAGATTAGAAACCCCTGATGTACATTCTCTTCAAAACCCTATTCTTTCCTTCAGTAACACTCTCTCACTTGTAAAGGGCCTTCACCATGAGGTCATGGGCAGAGGCACAGTGCTTGATAGACATTAAACACTTGTTGAACAAATGAATGAGTGATTTGGAATCTGTGTGGTCCCTTCCAATCTTTCCCTAAGCCTCAAGCTCTACATGTCTCTTACTCTCTGCTATGACCCAAAGCAACCAGCCTGCCCCACAGACTCACTCTCTATGTACTTTCACTTCTGGAATTTCAGCTAAGCCAAAGCCCCAGTTTCCCCTTACCTGGAAGAGAAGGTGAGACCTGTACCCTCTCAAATAGCTCACCATCCATGTGACACATAAGTAGAGCATCCTGAATGATTGCCTTGACTTGGCAGTGTTAAAATAGCCTAATATTCTCCATGCACCAGAACTCCATAATTAAATATCAATCTCAGATCCACCAGTGTTTGTGTCAGTTCTTCTGGACTGTCTTCCTTTAGCTAACCTGCTGTCATTTTTATCTTTTTCCCCATTTCCCAGATCTCACCATTTTAACCTGAGCCCTGGGATCTAGTATTCATTTCTGACCTCTGATTCCTGATTTATGGCTCCCTCTTGTGGATGTTGGCTTGGGTGTGCCCCACCAATATAATCAGCCTGAATTGGCTCTGGTCTATCCTGCCTTCCTAAGGGAGAAGAGGTTCAAATGATTATCATGTTATAATATCGTACTATGCTGTAATAAGGAAGGCTGTTATGAAACTTCTGTTACCTTAAATCCCATGTTGCATTCATTGAAATCTGATTTTCATAGCCTTTGGTTTTCCATTTGCAGAGATGATGTCCAATGTCCTCTTTTATGCCAAGCATTGTAGTTAGAGCTGTTAAAAGAATGATTAGAAAGACACAGACAGTCCTCAACTTTAAGTAGTTAACTATTTTATGGGGATCATACAGACCAATAGTGACAAAATGGTATGATGATGGGGTGAGCCAAGTGGCTAGGAGAGCAAGAGGGGCCTTTGACTCTCAGGGAGTGGGCTTGGGAATGAGATCCCCAGGGAAGATTTGCTAAAGGACAGAAAGTCCAAACATACCTTGAATTTTTCCTTTTCTTCCTTTTCAAAACCTTGCATTATGGAACATTTCAAACATATCCAAAAGTAGAAAGATAATTTAACACACATGGCCATTCTTGTTTTATCTGTATTACACACTACCCTCGATAAACTATTTTGAATACAATTTCAGATATCATATTATTTCATCCATAAACATTTTAGTATGTATCTCTAAAAGCAAAGATTCTTATTTTTACTAAAAATGCCATAATTACAGTACTATTATCTCATGTAAAAATTAATAATAATTTCTCAAGATTCCCATAAGTCCACTGAGATTCAAATTCTGACTTTACTGTTTTATAATTTGAAAGACGATGGTGTGCTTGAAACAAGATTCAGACAAGGTCTATATACTGTGTTTTGTTTGAATAATATGAAGGATCCCCTAAGGGAATGTATTTAGGCAGAGGCTTATTTGTGTTTTGTTCACTGTTTTATTATTGTTATTATTGTTGTTGTCATTGTTCACTGTTTTGGTCACTCAATGCCTAGAACAATGCTTAAAAATGTAGTTACATAGTACATTTTTGTTGTATAAGTAGATGCATGAAAGATCTACTTATCTTTCATAGGGTAGGGAGACATTACAAACTGAGGGAGCAGCAGTGTGTATGAAGATCTAAAGACCGACAGGATCACAGTGCATTTGGGGAACAACCCATCATATGTGGCTGGAGCCTAGAATTTAGGCGATGGTAGGAGATGTGACTAAAATGCTTAGCTTCAAATCCCTATTTAAGGGGGCCACGTTATAGAGTGCTAATCAGGCTGGTTAGAAACTTTTGAAGGAATTGGGAGTAGAGTGTGGTAATACAATCAGATTTGCATTTTGAAAAGATTGTGACTTCCAGTTGTGCCTGAGACACCAAGAGATTCCTTATAGATGATGTCCCATTCAAAATAATGCCCAGGCAGAGTGCAGTGGCTCATGCCTGTAATCCTTCACTCTGGGAGGCCTAGGCTCAGGTGGATTACCTGAGGTGAGGAGTTTGACACCAGCCTGAGCAAGAGAGAGACCCATCCATACTAAAAATAGAAAAATAATCTGGGCATTGTGGTGCGTACTGTAGTCCCAGCTACTTGGGAGGCTGCGGCAAGAGGATGATCTCTTGTGCCCAAGAGTTTGAGGTTGCTGTGAGCTATGATACCACAGTACTCTACCAACGGTGACAAAGCAAGACTCTGTCTCATAAGAAAAAACAAAAAGCAATGCCTATCGGCAATTAAAATTAATTGAGAGAATGCAAATGTTTATTGCAATGTCCCCAGAAAATGCCAGGGGAAGATCTCATCCTTAGCATAGTAAACCTCTTTAGATTTTCTCTCCCACGTCTCTCTCCTGCTAAAATATCTCTCTTGAGCTCCATCACATAGGTCATCTTGAATCCTTTGCCTTTTATCCTTTGCTCATCTGCTTTGTTTTCCTGTCTCTGGCCAGTAGTCCTCTAATATAAATCCAGATAAGCTTTGGGTTTTTCCAGTTTCCTGCCAGCCCGCCAGGCCAGATGGAAGGCCCCTGAGCTCAATGGAAGCAGGAAGGCAGTTATGCAATAACGTCTTTTTTCTGTCATCCTTACATGACACGCGCTTCCATGCATCCTGCACCATCTCTTTGAGTGATGGTGAAACTCTTGCTTCATGCTCTTTTCCCAAGAGTGCAGATCCTAATCATTACACTTGTAATAGACCTCTTTCTTATACTTGTAATAGACCTCTTTCCTTTTTCTACCAGAACACAGCTCTGCCACTTACTGTCATTAGCACCTTGACAATGGGTACAGCTGATTAGACTATTACTGTTCAGATCTCAGAATTTTGCCTGGGTATTTCCTACTTGGGGCCTTTCGGTAAATGTGGGCCCTCATTTGGGAGGGAACACAGGATGAGGACGTGCAGAGCAAGAAGCGACCAGAGGATGCTAAGAAGCTGGTCAGGCGCAGAATTCAGATTTTTAGAGCTACACAAAGGTGTATCCTGTCAGGATTAAATTTGGTTTCTGGGGACGGGATTGATTTGGATGCAATTTAGAGTAGCTAATGGCAATAGAGCAATTACATATTCTGAGTCAGTCACTTTATAATTTTGCGGTTTACGAATTTGAGAAGTTGTGTTGAAACCTTCATGTAGAATTTTATTTAAGCAGCCTGGGATTTCTAAAAGAAATCTTTATAGACCAATTACGAAGGGTTTTTTTTGTTTCTCCTTTTCTGAGCTTCTGCTGAGTAGCTGTATCTTTGCTTTTATTGGGTTTCTTTTATAGATCCGTTTAGAAACCTACTTCTTTTAAAAAGCCTTTGGAGAACTCATGTACTAAAAAACTATTCTTCACATCACTGTGGAAGACATCAAAAACATCTTCTGATCCATGGCTACAGGGAGGGTATCATGTTTAGAATTATCACAAACATAAATTGCTTTAATGTGATCTGTTGTCCATACAACCATTTTTGTGGCTCAAGTGAAGTAAGAAAGATTTTTCTTGAATGAATGTTCAGAGAAACAGATGGGGTAAGTACTAAACTTGGAGTATTAAAAACTTACATCCCAATAAAATAAAAGAGAGCCTGAGTTTCGCTGTTGGCTTTCCACTGCCCAAAATTCCTTGTTCCATTTAAAAAAAAAAATCAATATTCAAACTATTAGTGGTTCCTTCTTAAAAATGTATGTTAATCTATGAAACAATTCTTAAGGAAAAAAGAAGATATGAAACAGATCCATCATAAGCCTTGTTGACAAACTTAGCAGTTCTGACTGTACTGTAGAAATCCATGCAGATCAATCAACTGGTAGCCCTGCTGTGGATTTCAGCCTCCATTTGTTCTCCCTCCCAGTTTCATAAGTAACAAAAGTAACTTGTACAAGGTCAGGGGCAAACTGGCAAACCGGAGAACTTAACTTCGTTCTTTCTGCCTCTCAGAGGAGTGCTCTCCTTTTCTTTTTGTGATATTATATGCTTCTATATCCTTTTCTTTGCTTTTGAAATGAATATCAAAATACATATAGTTAGACTTGTTTAGTTTTCAAACGGTTAGAGTATGAAAGGACTTCAAGTCCATGTGAAAGAACTTGGACTTTATCCTGATGGTAATAGAGTAACTGATCACATTTGTAGTTTAGAAAGTTTATTTTCCACCTCTCGCTACTCTTCGCTTGTGTAATTTATGTCATCTCTCATTCTTTACTTCTGTCTTTTATGTTATCTAGCAATATAAATGATAGACTTGAAAATTTTATCATGTGGTAGTTGGTTCAGAGGTTCCTATGCTTAGATTTAGACATGCTTGTAGCATATGTGTATACTTACGGCTTTGAAACCCTTTCTTCTATTAAAAAGGAAATAAATTACAGAATGGTAAGCTTCTGGCAAGAATACCATTCTAACTGTGCTTTTGGAGCAAGGATTCTCACCCCCTCCCCCAAGTCTGGTACAAATTATGATTCCTAAACTGGATTTATTTTTATAGAAAGCTCAATTTAACTTAGAGACTACCGTTAACAGCAGTGAAAGCTTAGGCCAAATACTAAGCAGTGTTTCAATGGCAAGCCCTCTACCTTCCCAACTTTCAGTAACATTTGTATTATACATTGAATAGTCCACCCCAGCTTTTTGAAGTACAACTGACAAATAAAAATTCTATATATTTAAATGTACAACTTGCTGTTTTGATATATGGCATATGCATTGTGAAATGATCACAGTAAATCTAACATATCCACCACTTCATGTATTGGCGTTCCCTCCCTCCCTCCCTTTCTTCCTTTCTCCTTCTCTCTTTTTCTTTCTTTTCTTTCAAATAATTTAGCGCTATTGATGCTGGAATTATGAAGGGAAATCACAGTCTAACAGGTGCTGAACTTTCCTGAGGGAACTAAGAGATTTCAGCCCAAGATTTCATAAGTTAACATCAGGCTACATCAACCAACTTCATTTTTTTCACTGTAATTGGTAAGCCCCAGGAAAAGAATAATCTTATTAATGAATCCTCCTCTATTGTTCATTTCCATTCATCAAATCAATGTGAATCTGAAACTCTCAAAGCCATCTAGAATAAAACATGTGCTGTGCTATGAATTTTAGGTACACATTCTTAAACAACATGGAAACACACATGCTTTATTCAATGTATAGGACAAAGAGAGGATTCCATGCCAAGTTTTGAACATCTGCATCCCAATTCATGATAGAGACATCAAAACAGAGGGATTCAATTCTCAGCCCAGGGTCTTATTGGCATTTTAGGCAGCACAATTCTTAGCCTCAAGGCCTGTAAGTTTAGTTTCTCAGACCCCTGACTACCAAGTACCTATATCACTTACCAGCCAACAACATGATGCCTCACCCCACCCCTGCCATTTCCAAATGCCCACTAGAGGAGCTGAGGGGGTTTCATCTATATGTAGACTGGATGATAACCATCCTCTCTATAGTCAGACGTCACTCTAACAAGATTCGGATGCACACAAGTTTGATTACCCCCACATGAGGAAATGGAAAACTGAACAGACCCTATTCCTCTGCAAGCTCCTGTCTGACCATCTGTCTCACACATCAGACGTCCCCAACATCACCCCTGGGGACTATTTCTCACTCTCTCAGGTTCCCCAGTGAATCAGCCAATGTAGGGTGATCTGAAAGTTTCCTGCAGATTTTATTTTGCTTTAAAATGGTGTCACATCAACTCATGCTGGTTAAGTAAACAGGCAGCAGTGGAGCTAAATTTAATCTCCATGTTGTAGTGGATTGCAAAAGGTCATTGTGCTTTTGGGTTCACATTTTCATGTTTCTCCACTTCTGCTTTGGTCCAGAACAGGAAGCGGAAGTTCTGAACTATACGCAGCCGCCTCCTGGTATTTCCGGACTTGCTGAGACCAGAAAGTGGCGGAAGAGACAAATGTTTCTTATTAGAGTTCTAATTTGATTTCTAAATCAAGGTGTAGGATCAAAGGTCTCTTAAGTGCACATCAGCCTCCCAAACTTTGATGCTTATCTAAATAAGCAACTTGGAACTCTCCTCAAGTGCGCAGGTATCAGGAGATAAATCGGGGCTGAGGAATGAGGGGAAATTCCCACCTAATAGCAACAATACTCCACTTTGTGTTTGCCTTCCTTTTTAATTTTCGAAGGTATAGGCGATAAAAGTAATGCCCCTAATACATTTAAAACTGCAGATCTTATAAGCAGAGTAAACCAGGATGAAAAACGATTTCTGCAAACGAGTTCTGTCATTACACTCAAAAATAGCAGAAGAGCTTTAATGAATTCCCCTACCAAGAATTTTCGCTGAAGTTGAGGCTTGCTAATTAACTTAATTATGTGCTCTCTAAGATAAGGGAAGGCACATGTAAGGGGAATAAATAGAAAATCATGCCGTGTTTTCTATTTATTATTTACCTAGATTTTCTCTTGTAATTGTTGTTTGCTTCCACGGGGAAGTCTATTTATTCACACTAAAAGAAAGTGAAGGAAATTTAGATTATTTTAAAAATGATGAAAGTTCTAGATCAGTAAACCTGGAGGATAGTTTGTGAAGCAAAGGCATTTGGTGTATAATTGGGGAAATTGGTAGGTGGTAAAACCCCACTCATCTAAAAATGAGGTGATAGTCTTCTGCTGTCTCTAGGGCCTCACTTGCTAAGTCAGTCCCACTACCATATACAGATGAAATAAAAAAATAGAGGCGTTTTAGTCAAACATATGGGTTAGAATCTTTAGAATGAGTAGTTCAGCAGTGCTATCTGTCAGAATAAAGGGAATTAGTTATTCAATGCCGGCCATAACATACCTGGACTAAAATAATCACATTAGGCTTTGTTAATTGCATTCCTGATTTGTTCTCCCTACTTTAGACCTAAAGCTTGAGATTTCTAAAATGATTAGTGTTTCCACTTTACCGCCTGATAAGTACTGCTTAGAGCTTCCTCAAATACTTTCATACCATATATGTCTCCAGATTAGAAAAAAGGAATATTGATACATAAGCATTGTGCCTTCTTTTAGCTTAAAATAATATGTCAATTTCTTGCACACATAGGACTCTAATTTTAGATAAGAAGTTCTGGATACTGAGTGGAACTCCACTATGAAACTCATCTTTGCTTTAGATCGCCACCTTGTGGTTGCATGTTTAAAATGTAAATTGGTGTGGATTTCATGATCCTAGTTTGTAGATTCTTTTAAAAATGAACATTATCTGAAAATAACTTAATTGAAACTTAGGATTGAGTGTCCAGAAATTTATAATTCAGACTCGGTGCCCTTCAGGGTAAGTTTTCCTCTGAGGACCTTGTTTGCCACTTTTTGTTCAACTATCTTGAGAAATGAGTTTCTTAGGGATTGAAGAGACTTTCAGAGAACATCTTCTGAGTTAGTGCTAGTACAGAAGGAACCATAGGAAGAACTTCACAGTGTTGTCTTCACAGTCTGTTCTGATCTTTTGCTCACTTTATTTATTTATTTATTTATTTATTTATTTATTTTGTCACCTGCAGTAGAGTGCTATGGCGTCACAGTTCACAGAAACCTCTAGCTCTTTGACTTAGGTGATTCTCTTGCCTCAGTCTCCTGAGTAGCTGGGACTACAGGCGCCCGCCACAACATCCAGCTGTTTTTTTGTTACAGTTTGGCCAGGGCCAGGTTCAAACCGGCCACCCTCAGTATATGGGGCTGGCACCCTACCCACTGAGCCACAGGCACTGCCTCTTTTGCCTGCTTTTAATAGGATTATTTATTTTTCTGTTGTAAGAGTTCTTTAAACAGTTTTACATATTAACCCCTTATCAGTTATGTGGTTTGCAAATATTTTTCCAGTTCTATATGTTGCCTTTTTCTTTTTGTTAATTTTTTCCTAAATGCAAAGATATTCCATGTTAGTGGATTGAAAAAAATTGTTACAATTTTTATCCTATCCAAAGCAATGTACAGATTTAACACAAATCGTATCAAAATTCCAATGGCGTCCTCCTTAAATGGAAAAACCAATCCTAAAATTTGTATGAAACCCTGAATACTAAGCAAGAGAAACAAAATCAGAGGCATCATACTTCCTGATTTAACATTATATTAAATAGCTGTGGTAATCAAAACAGTGTGATATTGGCATAAAAATAGAACATAGACCAATGGAGGAGAATAGAGGGCCCAGAAATAAATCCAAACATATATGGTCAACTGGTTTTTGACAAGAACTCCAAGAGGATTCAATTGGGTAAAGATAATCTCTTCGGTGCTGAGAAAACTGGCTTTACATATGCAGAAGTGTGAAATTGGATCCTTTTTTATATTATGCACAAAAACCAATTCAAAATGGATAAAAGAACTATGTGTAAAACCCCAAACCATAAAATTCTTAGAAGACAGCACACACACACACACAAAAACCTCCCTGATATTGGCCTTGGCAATGATTTTTTTGGATATTGCACCAAAAGTCTAGGCTACAAAAGCAAAAATAAATAAATGGGACTATGTGGACTTTCTTACACTCTCTTTCTCCCCCACCCTCTGGAATTTCCTTTCCTCCTGTCATTAGACCCTCACAGTGCCTTGCTGTACTCAGCTTAGCCAGGAGGGAGAACAAGCTCTGTTCCCCTAACTGGTGACAGAGACATAGTTTACAGCACTGTTTCTCAGATTTCCACGCATATATCAATCTACTGGTCTTGATAAAATGAAAATTCAGATTCAGGAGGTGGGGGAGTGGGGCCTGATCTGCATTGCCAATAACTCCCAGGTGAGACGGATGCTGCTCGTCAGAGAGTCACACGTGGGTAGCAAGTCATAGAAAATTCCTCTGCTCATTCCCATGTGGCCTGTTTCTGGCTAACGTTGGCAGCCTCCGTGATGGTGGTCTCTGCATAAGAACTGTAGGTGGCTTTTAGAAGCACCATTCACCTTTATTTTGATCCCTTTGTTGCTGCTAAGAGAAAAAGTTCTAAACTGTTCTCCAGGTTGGGCTATCTGGGCAGGCTCTGCTCTTCTACTTCTTTGCTAGTCTCTGTAGACTTTCAAACAAAAAAGGAATGAGAGGGGTGATAGTGTATTATATATCCTCTCATGGCCATGCAGAACAGGATGGAGTGGGAGTTTTCCCTGGCTTCCTACTAGACACATCACAACACAGTCCCATCAAACCTTGCAGATGTGGCTTCCAGCTACTGGAATCTCTTACCATAGCAACAGATATTAAGTAACCTTCCTTTCTTCCCCAGACTGGGAAAGGAATGGGAAAGGCAAACATGTCACAGGTCTCATCCCTAGAATGCTCTTCTTCCCTCAAGAATGGTCTCACCAAGCCTGGCACCTGTGCTAGGATAAAAGTAGACCTGTGGGCTCCAGGCCAGCCAGCCCACTTTCCTTTAGGGATATTCTCAGAGCTTCCTAGACTTGCCTTCTGGAAGGAAAACCTCCTTGTACCTCCCCACCAGAAGATGGGAAAACAGCACCCTTTTCACAGACACTTGCTCCTCAAAACCATGGTTGATGCCTTCTTTTCTTAGATGTCTTCTTATAGAACCTGGCAGTTCCCTCCCTCCAAGAACTTGGCTTCCATTTTTGGCTCCTCCTTTTGTTCATTTCTCTCTGGCATTAGCCTGAACTCAAAACTAAAAGTTTCAGATAATAATAAAGACTCCTTCTTAAACAAGGAGCCAGGGAGGTTACTGTGGGATGGCCCATCTTCCTACATCCCCTGCCCCAAGAATGAAGCAATGGTTCAGCACTGCCCTTTCACATGCTGGTCTTTCCTTTCCTCCTTTCCATATCAGAGAAATAAGCTCCTCCTTTCTCCCTCCACCTGGTCTCAACTGCCAAAGTGCCATCATTTTCCTTGGCTCAGAATGAACATTTACTAAAATTCAAATCTTTGCCACCACTCCCACCCCATAGCTATCACTTTTGCATCAACTCCAACCTATTCTCCATCTGCAGTACTGCCTTCAATTTTTTTTTTGAGACAGAGGCTCAAGTTATCCCCCTTGGTAGAGTGCCATGGCATCACAGCTCACAGCTACCTCCAACTCCTGGGCTCAAGCGAGTCTCCTGCCTCTGCCTTCCAAGTAGCTGGGACCACAGTTGCTCGCTGTGCCTGGCTGGATTTGAACCTGCTACCTTAGGTGTATGTGGCTGGTGCCTTAGCCACTTGAGCCACAGGCACCGAGCCCTGCCTTCAAAATTTTGCAGATTAAGGCCAGTTATGACCTGCTCTGACACCTTCAATAGTATCCCCTTACCCAAATCTTAAGCAGAGCCTAACATTAAACTTGCTTCTAGGGTTATGTCGGTTCCTTCCAAACTCTCTTTTCCTCCTTAATTAGGGCATCCATGGCACTCCATTGAAAGGTCTTACACTCAAGAAAGTTAAATAAATGGGTGGATTTTCAAAATTTGTGATGATAACTGTCTCTGGGGTTTGGTGGTGATAGGACTGATTCCAAATGCTAGTAGTTCCAGGAACTTGGAATGTAGAACACATAACATGTCTTTTTACCCTCTGCTCTATGCATAAGATATAGACACTATTTGGGATGATGGGAAAGATCACATTTCACGTCTTGGTACAGTTGAATAAACAAGCAGGAGCCATCCAGCTCTGGCTTCCATTTCTCCTCTTTTCCCAGGGGAGAACTGGAAGATACAGGTTATGATAGGTAGGGAGGTAGAGTGAAAATGAAAGCAAGCGGTTTCAGAGTTTTACCCTAATTTATTAATGAGGAATGTGATATTGTGGATAGAAAATAAACTGTAGTCAGTTTAATTAAGTCCCATTTTTAAAATTTTTGTTGTCGTTGCAATTTCCATAGAAGTCTTCATAAAATCTTTCCCCTGGCTAATATCTTCAAGTGTTTCCCCCACACTTTCTTTGAGGATTTTTAGTGTTTAATGCCTTAGATGTAAATCTTTTTCTGTCTTGAATCAATTTTTGTAAGTGGTGAGAGGGGCAGGTCTAGTTTCAGTCTTTTACATATGATTATCCAGTTCTCCTATCACCATTATTGAATAGGAATTCTTTTCCCCAGTGTATGTTCTTGTTTGGTTTATCAAAGATCAGGTGGCTATTATTAAGGTATTAGTTTCATCTCAAGATTTTCTATTTGGTTCCAAATGTCTATGTCTCTATTTTTGTGCCAATACCATACTGTTTTGGTCACTATGGCCTTGTAGTATAGCCAAGAGTCTGGTAGGGGGATAGCCCTGGGAAATGGAAGTCTTAAAGATTTTCATTAGGTTTTCATTCCTTGGCTAAGGAAATCCTATCCCAGGGAGAAGAATAGATTTCTCTAAGGTCACACACCACTAGGAGTGCCAAAGTCTTGTTCGTTCTACCACACTGCTTTAAACATCTGTATTGAGAAAGAGAAAAAAACAAAGACAGGAAGAAAAAAAAGTTTAGTATACTTGTGAATTTTGCTCTTTAAAAGAAGGTCTTTTAGGAATTATTTTGTACAGCTGAGAATCTCTCTATGAAGAGTTTAATTACCCTTTTTCTATATTTCCTATTTTTTCCTATTCTGAACTTATTGAATTCATCATATACTTCAACTATTTTTGTCCATAGAAAAATGGGTCATTAGACTACAAATTATTCATAAAATTTTAAATTAAAATCAGTATTGTCCAATTTCTTCTAAACCTTGGGTATATGAGCCTATGATAATGCACATGGATTTAAAGCAGTAGTCCCCAACATTTTTGGTACCAAGGACCAGTTTCAAGGAAGACAATTTTTTCATGGATGGGGCAGTGAGATGGGGGAATTGGATTCTCATAAGGAGCACATGACCCAGATCCCTCACATGTACATCACTGTAGGGTTTGTGATCTTATGAGAATCTAATGCCACTGCTGATGTGACACGAGGCAGAGTCCAGGCAGTGGTGTGACAATGGGGAGTGGCTATAAACACAGATGAAACTTCCCTTGCTTGCCTGCCACTCACCTTTTACTATATGACCTGGGTTTTTTTTTTTTTGTTGTTGTTGTTGTTTTTGTTTTTTGTTTTTGAGACAGAGTGTCACTAAGTTGCCTTTGGTAGAGTGCTATAGTGTCACAGCTCATAACAACCTCCAACTCTTGGGCTTAAGTGATTCTCTTGCCTCAGCCTCCCACGTACCTAGAACTACAGGTGCCCACCACAATTCCCGGTTTTATTTTTGGTGCAATTGTTATTGTTGTTTTAGCTGGCCTGGGCTGGGTCAAACCCTCCAGCCTTGGTGTATATGGCTGGTGTATATATGCACCAAGCCTATAGCCTGGTTTTTGAGGCACAGATGCAGGTTTTAATCCCCATGAAAAATGAGGGATTTTTTTGAGAAACAGAAAACATTTTTATCCCTTTTGAGGCCATTCCCTCTGCTACAGTAAAATGAGTGAAATGTTAAGATTTATTTAGAAAGCATTCAGTACTTAGGTATTTACAATCAATTTAATAAAGGAATGATAGAATAAGATTTCAGATTCAAAAATTCTGGCTAATATCTTATAGGTCAATAAACTATAACCTTTGGGATAATCTGTTCCATAAAACAAATACCATTTGCATTTTTTACTGGGGGAAAATGTACACATTTCATGGTGCTATCACTAGATCTGGGAGCTTTAGTCAGTAGCAGATATTAATAGCATATTAAACAATGATACTTTCTAGACAATCCCGTGGGTGAATCTTCAACCCATATGATATTGAAAGAACTTACTATCTACATTTTTTACCTTTTTCAATTTTGAATATTTTCCCTTCTCAGAGCATTTAAAACACTTAAAATTAATGACCTGCTTTTTAAATAGTGTTAAGTATTATATAAATATGTATATGACCATATGGGAAAAAAATTTAAATCATTGAATTAAAAATAAGAGTTATGTATCAAATGGCAAGCACTTAGAGAATCCTTTGGACCAAAGCCAATTACTACTACTGTCTATCCCATGCTTACTGTTTATAAATACTATCTATAATGACCCTGAAAATAACTCTTTCATGATGACTAAGGGTCAAGGAGTTAGATAATTTGCCTGAGGTCACACATTTAGAAGAACCATGGCTCACACCCTAGACTGTTGGGCTCCAAAGTTGGTGCTGTAACCTAAGTTCTCTGCCACTTCTCATCATATCACTACAGGGGTAGAATTTAAAAATTTTGCATATTTAATTTTATATTGCACATTTAAATATTAATTCTTAATATTGCTTCAGTGTTAAACCTGGAGGTGATATGTAGTGGCCATTTACTGATTGCTAGACACTGTACTGGTGCCTTGCCCTAGTTGTCTTTTGTACTCCTCCCAAAAACTCCATGAGGAGATCAAAAGCTCTATCAGTTGGAGGTTAAGATAAACATAATGACATTTCACTAAAGTGCTTATTTACTCTAATTTAAAAATCTGTAAGTATCTTGTGGCATAGAATAATAGCTATAAAATAAAGTCTCATTCCCTTTCATGGTTTACAACCTAACAAAGGTTGTGCAAATGTAAGAGCGTACTGACATATGTAAAACTTTGCAAATATTGAACAGAAATAGATTAAACAGAGATGTAAATAATGTACCATTAAATGCTTTCCTGCTTATAAATGTTTCACAGAGAAAAATGTCTCATTGGTGAAAGGTTGCTGGTGGATATCTGGAGACTAGATAGGAGAGTAGGAGAGGTTCAGGCCAGGTTTAATAAAAGTGATAAAGACCCTCCTGGGCAGAACCAAAGATGGTGATTGCCCAAGGACAGTTAGAGAACTCTTTTATGTGGGCCCTTAGCAGGTGGAAAGATTCCACTCCTGGCTGGAGGATTATGGCAGGGTGGGAGTCTTGTGGCACAAATTTTTTGGCTGGGCTACCTAAGTGCTTTGTGGTCTTCATTCTCTGAGGGAAGGAGAAGGTTTGTGTGGCTGTGTTTGCCCCACCAACAGTTGGTACCTTCTACCTTTTGGAAAATTATGAGCTTGTTTTATAAGATAGTGCAAAGAGTAGGTTAATATTTTGGACTTTATGACTCCCGGCCCTTAATTTAGAAAGTGAAGTTATATACCCCAATATTTTTCCTTTTTCCCTTTTTTGGGGGAGAGGGGATAAGACTTGAGAGTCATAAGTCATCATAATATTCACATTTTATTTTCTACTTAGTCAATTATCATCAAATGGCTATTTTGGAGTTGATCTATTATTGTGTCTTTCCTGTATGTTGTCAGAAGGGAATGTGGAATTATAATGGGTAAAGATCTGTAGACATCTCTGCTGTTTTGGGAAGCTGAGCACTTCTGACTTAAGGTTTGTGGGGTATAATGAATGCATGTGTTGGATGTCTTGGTCTGACCTTTCTAGCCATGAACTGAAATCTACATATCTATTTTACACATCTATTGCAATGAAAATTTTACTGGATGGGAATGTGGAGAATCATAGAGTCTGGAGTGATCATCAGAGGTCATCATGTCTGAATTTTCTGTCAATGGAAATATTTATTTCACAGCATCCTTGATGTACATTTGTCCTTGGGCTCTTTATGACTCACAGTGTGTTTGTTTCTTGGGGCTGCCATAAACCATTACCACAAGATGGATGACTTAAAACCACAAAAATTTATTCTCTCACAGTTTTGGAAACTAGATGTTTCTAATCAAAGTGTTGGTAGGGCCATGATCTGACACTTCCAGTGGGGGGTCCTTCTTTGCTTCTTCTAGCTTCTAATAGCCCCAGGTGCTCTTAATTTGTGGCAGCCTAACTCCCATCTCTGTCTCCATCTCTACAAGGTGCTCTTCTTCTGTGTCTGTGTCTTTGTGTGGTCATCTTTTCCTCTGCTAAGAATATAGTCAAACTGGATTAAGGGCATATCTTAATGACCTCATCTTAATTTGTTTACATCTGCAAAAGTCACAATATAGGAACCACAGGCTAGGACTACAACATATCTTTTTTGAGATCATAATTCAGCCTATCTCAAAACCAGAGATGTTGGCGTGGATGTGGGGAAAAGGGAACACTTCTACATTGTTGATGGGAATGAAACTAGTACGTTCCTTTCGGAAAGAAGTTTGGAGAACACTTAGAGATCTAAAAATAGACCTGCCATTTGATCCTATAATTCCTCTACGAGGTATATATCCAGAAGACCAAAAGTCACATTATAACAAAGATGTATATACCAGAATTTTTTTTGCAGTCCAATTCATAATTGCTAAGTCATTGAAGAAGCCCAAGTGCCCATAGACCCATGAATGGATCAATAAATTGTGGTATATGTACACCATGGAATATTATGCAGCCTTAAAGAAAGGTGAAGATTTTACCTCTTACATGTTTACATGGATGGAGCTTACTTTTCTTAGCAAAGTATCTCAAGAATGGAAGAAAAAGTATCCAATGTACTCAGTCTTATATGAAACCAATTTATAGCTTTCTTCCTTATGAAAGCTATAAACTAATTATAGCCCAAGAAGAAGGGGAAAGGGGAAAGGCGGGGGAGGGGGAGGATGGGTGGAGGGAGAGTAATTGGTGGGACCACACCTATGGTCCATCTTCCAAGGGTACATCTGAATCTTTCTAAATGTAGAATATAAATGTCTTAACACAGTAACTGAGAAAATGCCGTGAAGGCTATGTTAACCAGTTTGATGAAAACATTTCAAATTGTATATAAAACCAGCACATTGTACCCCATGATTGCATTAATGTACACAACTGTGATTTAATAAAACAAACAAACAAACCAAAAAAAAAAAAACTGGGTATAACCAGAAGAGGTAAATGATTTGCCTGAAAATGTTCCATTACTTATGTTCCTGTTGTTAGCTTCTTAACTAACAGTCCTTTGTATCTACAGAGGCCTGAAGCCCAGCCCATCACTTCTCTTTGTGACTCTTACCTGCCTGACCTGGTTTTTCAGGGAGAGCTCAGACCCTCCCAGATCAGACATACCCCAGACCCATCTTAACTCAGCCATTACAGGAAGCTTGTTCTAATGCTGTGTAGGTTAAATAGTTAATATTTCTTTTTCTTTCTTTTTTTTTTTTTTTTTGAGACAGAGTCTCAAGCTGTTGCCCTGGGTAGAGTGCAGTCATGTCATAGCTCACAACAACCTCCAACTCTTTGGCTCAAGTGATCCTCCTGCCTCAATTTTTCTATTTTTAGTAGAGACAGGGTCTTGCTTTTGCTTGGGCTGGTCTCAAACTCCTGAGCTCAAGCAAGTCATGTGCCTTGGCCTCCCAGAGTGCTAGGATTGCAGGTGTGAGCCACCCCATCAGGCCATTAGCAGAGGAGTGGATGATCAACTACTATATATTCAATGGAATGTTATTTAGCAATCAAAATTATTGAAAAATATTAACGATGAATATTACAAATACAATGTTAAATGAAAAAATGTTTCAAAAGAATACATTAAATATGATACCTTTTTATAAAGTAAGGAACAATTACAATTAAAAAGACACTTTTAGGCTTCTGTAAAGATGAGACCAAAGTATGTAAGATGAAAGGTAGGGAAGAGATAATTATAGGATACAAGATAGTGGTTTCTTTAGGTGAGATGTGAAAATGCAGTGGAGAAGACCATTTATTGGTCTTTGGTTATTATTGCTGTGCCCCAAACCCTCCCAAACTTAGTGCCATAAAACAGCCATTTCATTATGTTCACAGATTCTATGGGTCAGGGATTTGGACAAGGCACATTGAGAATCTCTAGTGTCTGCTCCACGATGTCTATACCTCAACTAGGAAGATTCAAAGGATAAGGCTGGCTGGAATTATCTGGGGATGTCTGGTAGTCATGCTACTGATGACTGAAGCTCCAGTGTGTGGCCTCTCCACATGGATTTTTAGTGTGGCTTAAGGCTGAGCTTCCTTAGAGCATGATGGCCTGATTCTGAGAGTGAACATTCCAAGAGAGAAAGGCAAAAGGGCATAGCATCTTTATGATCTGGCCAATTGCAGAGTATTGCTTTTGCCACACTATTTTCATCAAGGAAGTTACAATGATCCTCCCAGTTTCAAAAGGAGAGTACATAGGCCCCACCACTCAAAGGGTAGAGTATCAATGTCACATTGTATGGAGAGCCAGTGGGATGAGAATTATCTCTGTGGCCATCTGCCAGAGTATCCTTGTGGCCTTTGCTAGACGTAGAAGTAAGTTGTGAAAGTGTGTGTTTTCTTGTTGGGTGCTGGTTTCATGGATTCTTATTACATTATTGAAAATAGATGAGCAAACAATCACATATAAAAGTAAATAATTCAGAACCTTCATGGATCAGTGAAGAGAATATGTCTTAAACCAAGTCTTATGATTATTACATGTTGGTGCCCTTAAGGGCCAGGAAACAAAAACAAACCTGAGGTTAGTGTTTCTCTCTCTCACTTTGAATGCTTTCTGAAGCATTCTTTGGAGCCTCTCACCATCTTGGGGGCTATGCTCCTCTCAAAGCTCTCCAATTAGTCAGCATTTCTCTTAGAGTATCATACCAGAGGGCACAGATGGATTTTGTCTGATGCAGGATGCAGTGGATTATTTGCTTTTATAATTGGTATAGATTACTTCTCTCTCTCTCTCTCTCTCTTTTTTGAGACAAAGTCTCACTTTGTCACCTGTGGTAAAGTGTTGTGGTGTCATAGGACACAGCCACATCACACTCTTGGGCTCAAGCAGTCCTCTTTCCTCAGCCTTCCAAATAACTGGGACTATAGATGCCAACCACAATTCCCAGTTATTTTTTAGAGACAGGGCCTTGCTGTTGCTCAGGCTGGTCTTGAACTCCTGAGCTCAGGCAATCTACCTGCCTCAGCCTCCTAAAGTACTAGGATTACAGACACAAGCCATTGCACCCTGCTAGATTATTTCTCTTAAGACGTACGTGAACTTTTTATTAGCCACTTCATATTGGCTCATATTGAGTTTGGTCAATTGAAACCCTTGCACTAATTTTTCATGCCATGCCATACTCCATTTTTCATATTATAGAGTCCAGATTTCCTCATTTCAAGTTTTTAAGTTGTTTTCATGTATCTAACTATAGTCATTTGCATTCTTGTAAAATTTCAAACGGATGGTCCGTTTCAAATGGATAGTCCATTTTTTTCAGAACTTTCAGATAAAGTAGACTCTCTATTCTGTTATCTAGTGTATTTTGTAATATCGATTAATAAAACTTGATTATCATGCTTCTTTAGTTTTGGATCTAAGAAGATCAGGACATGTATAGAATAGAATCCTGGCAAGGTTTGCTTGGCATGATTGATTTCTAGTGAATCCAGGATCTCTTTCTTATTAAGGAACCACAATTTACCTATTTATTTCTCATTTCAAGGGAAGATAGATGTTATACGTGCCAGCCTATGATTTTTAAAATCAATTTAAATTAAATATATAATTTATTCATTCATTTATGTCACAAACTCTATACTCAGTGCTGCCGATAAAAAAAATGAATAAGACATGGTTTTGGTCTTCAAAGAACTATTTCTGTTTCTCCTGCTCCCCACACCTTTGGGAAATCAGTGCTTTGCCTATCTTTGGCCTCTGACATAGCTCCGTTATTTCCCTAAAAGTGCTGACAGCAGGATCAGATTTATTGTCCTACTGAAAACATGAGGAGTGAGTAAGGGGCCGGATATTGTCACCTTTTTTAGGAAAGTCTTTGCAGAGGAGATAGAATTTCAGGAAGTCTTAAAAGACTTCGTGAATTTTGTTTGCATCTAGGCTGAATTTTGTTAGATTTGACATAAAATAGAAATACAATACGATTCAGAACAAATTATCAACTTGTCCTAAATCACACAATCAGTGTGAAGATTTTTTAATGTGTTAGAATGAATCTTAGCATGTGAAGACGACCGGCATGCAACTCACACTAAGACTAGTTGCTGTCTGTATCCATAATCCTAGGCTAAATAAGCTTCTGGAAACAGTGCCTGGGGCATTGAAAAAACAAAGTTTACAATTTTATTATAGAACCAATATATTTTTTCCTTCAAAGCAGTGACTTTTTACTGCCTGGTTGTGTTCCATTATCGTGCGAACAAATCTATAGGCATAAGAAATGGGGATTTTTCTAGAAGCGAGCCAAGTGTAACATTTCCCTTAAAACTAAGTTGCTAAAATTGACATTTTATGACTAAGACAGACCCTGTCTTACCATTCAGTTATTCTTCTTACCAAAGTTTTGCCTGCGCTGCTCTGTGTATCAGCACGTGCGTTCTGCTGCTGTTTCCTTGCTTGTCTTTCCCTTTCCCCTAAACTAACCGTTTTTTTCTTCTTTCCAGGTAGAAAAGGGAAAAGGGGTAAAGGTTTTCCAGTCCCCTCCCCTAGTCCTGCTGTTTCTCTTCTCAGAGACTTTCTTATTGGTCTGATGAAAGTGGCGAGATGCATTCGATCTGAGATGGCTTTAACGATAGAGTGGTTTTTATTAGGGCTTCTTAGAAGCTATAAATTGTCGGGAGAGTCTTACGAGGAAGGAAATAGAAGTAATATAAAGAAGAGAGAATGGTGAGTTTGTAAAACTCATTGCCCATGTTGGAGGGTATTTCTTTAGTTACTAAGTAAGTTAGTCCTGAACTGACTTCCCTGGCCCCAGAGAAGGTTGAAACTGAATAGTTTTTTTCCTCTCTCTGTTTTTGGGGGTGGGGAGAAGAGGGTGGGAGTGGGGAGCGGAGACAGAGCTGGGAGGGGTGTTGAAAGGAGAAAAAGAATAAGGGTGTGGGTGGGGTGCTTTGAATAATTGGAGGGAGTCTGTGGGTAGACACTTAAGCAGAATTTCTTATTAAACGCTCAGCTTGAAGAAAATTTGGGGGAACAGCTTGGCGATTTTGGCCAATGCTACATCACATTTTGGTGTTAGGCATAGTAAGGCAAATCTGGAAATTCTGTGACCCTTTTATGCTAGGATAGAGAAAAGAGGTGGACAAGGGCTTTGAACTAGCTGCTTTTCTTGGATACTGAGAAGGTAAACACGGAAAGACAGTGGATATAGGTAAACAATCATCAGTTGATTTATACACTATTATTTATTGAAATTAGGTTTATACTGTGCTTTCTTTTTGGACATAGCATGAACTTATTCACCTAAAGATGACCTTTGCCTCCCTGAAAGCCTCTTTCAAAAGTCTGTCCATAAATGTATCATTGGTATGTGGAATTAGGTTAGGGAAAATTACAGTAGTAAAGTTTCGATTTTGTAACCTACTCTTTTCAAGTGATTTATCGTCTCGCTTGCTAGCAGATATACTATTTGTATCGAACTTTTCTGTCTCATGATTTATTCCTACTTTCTCCAGTCTTTAACTTATCCCTAGAAGTCTCCCATTGTTGATATCTTTAAGACAAGAAATAATTCTTATTTTATTTCTGCCAAAAATTCATATAAAGAGGCACCTGTTTATAGCCAATCTTCTTCACTCCTTTTCTAAATAACGCATCCACATCGGTTGAAAAATCTCAGCTGATTCTCATAAAAACATACGTTTTATATACAATTTCAGGGGGATAAAATTCCCTTAAAGGCACAAGGATGCCAGATTACTAACACTTTCGGGGGGAACGTGGGATGGTAAGGGTAAGATTTAATTAACATTGCTAGGGTCTAGACATGAAAATGTCTGCTACAGGAAAAGCAGCAGACAGGTATTATGCATCTTTGCACAGAACATTTCTTGATGATGTGGGAGTTTCTTTAATTAAAATAGGATGAGAACAGCTGGCCACCAGCTAGCACTGGCAACACAACAAGAATGTCCATAAATGTATCACGGAAGAAAACTCACAGGCACAGCTGTTTCTAATGGAGACTCGGGATCTGTAACCTATAGGAAAGAGTTTCAACTTTTCCATTCTGATCACACTAGCTGTAGCATCTTTACTGTTGAAAACAAACTGAGAACTTCCCAGAACTGTTAAAAAATACCACCAAGGGCATTTGGGCTTTTAAATCCTTGGAAAAGTAGTTAATTCTGAGCAACTCACCACATGTCTTATGGTGAGTCACTGAGAAAATAAAAAGAAAAAGAAAATGGGCTCCAGGACCCATGACTTGGTTGTCTCTGTCAACCGGTAGACCACAATCCCATTGACAAGAGGAGAGGGCTTGATTCCAGGGTACAACGCCCAACGTGGAGGGCAGGGAGCACCGAGGAGCGAGCGTGTAACGGCAGCTCCCGAGGAAAACACAGGATGCAGAGCATCCCAGGGTGTGGTCGGCAACGATCCCTGGACAAGTCAGAACTCAGGGCTTCCCCACGTCTGGCATCACCCTTTTCTTCCTCTCTCAGTTTCTTTAGCTGTAGAATGGGGGCTGAGGTAGGACGGAAATGGGAGCCTACAAAGCATTTTGAAGTCTGTAAATCATCTAAAGAAAAGTGTTATAATTCTCCACTTTTACTTAACTGGAAAATGAGAGTAAATAAAATTAATTCCCCTCAATTTCCCGACTGTCTTATCCGGTGTTGCTATCTTCTTTTGAAGTCAGTAGAGGCTTTAAAGCAGGCAAACTGTGGGAGCCTGTACACACACATCCTTATTCCTGGCAGTGGAAAGAAAGGTTTGAAAGGTGAAGAACTAGGATAACTACCAGAAATTCTCCCTCTTCTCTTCCCAAAATGGATATGAACTATTAATAATTTTCTTCTATAGTACTGCTTAAAAAGAAAGAAATTAACAATTTACCTGAAAAGAAAGGCAGGGGAGATAATTAAATTTTTTTATTAAATCATCACTGTGTACATTAATGCAGTCATGGGGTACAGTGTGCTGGTTCTATATACAATTTGAAATATTTTCACCAAACTTGTTAACATAGCCTTCATGGCATTTTCTTAGTTATTGTGTTAAGACATTTATATTCTACAACTAGTAAATTTCACATGTACCCTTGTAAAATGCACCATAGGTGTGGTCCCACCAACTGCTCTCCACCTATCCTCCCTCCTCCCCTCCCCCTTTCCCTTCTTATTGGGCTATAATTGGTTATAGCTTTCATAATAAAGCTATAAACTGGTTTCATAGTAAGACTGAGTACATTACTTTTTCTTTCAGTCTTGAGATATTTTGCTAAGAAGAACATGTTCCAGCTCTATCCATGTAAACATTTAAGAAGTAAAGTCAGCTTTAAAGAAAGATGGAGAATTAAATTTTTGAATATGCATTACATAGTATGTGCTAGGTCCTTTCCCAAATACTCTACATGTTTTATCTCATATAATTCCTACGACAACACAAGAAAAAACTGTTATGTTTCTTATTTTTACAGATGGGAAAGATACAGCTCAGATAGGTTAGGTGACTTTCCAACCATGAAGCTCGATTTCAAAGCCAGGACTTCAGTACAAGTCTGTCTAACTTTCTACCATACCATACCACATTCTACTCTATGCATTTTATTGAGAAATAGGCTTCTTTGATTAAACATGGTAAATGAAATAGATCAACCTATTTATCCATTCAGTAAACTTTCCTTAAATATGTGTTCTACATAGGACAGTGTGCTCAGTACTAGAGATGGGAAGATAGAATAAGAGAGCCTTCAACTCACTGAACTCCTGACCAAAGCTTCTGTGCCTGTGTTCTCCTCTGAAGGAGAAACCCATCAAATAATGAAAGAGCAACTCCCAAACAACAAGACTTTTTAACTAACAAAGAGTTTTATTTCATAAAGTCTCTTAGCCTATTAACATAGAATCTAAAACTCAGAGTTTACACAAACATCCTGAGACAGTCATATCCCCAAATCTCATGACACATCTATAGTTTCACTGGAATGAATTTATATACCTCAGTGATGAAAAAGAGAGGCATGGGACAGGCGTGGTGGCTCATGCCTGTAAATCCTAGCACTCTGGGAGGCCGAGGTGGGTGGATTGCTTAAGCTCAGGAGTTCAAGATCATCCTGAGCAGGAGCCAGACCCCCATTTCTATTAAAAATAGAAAAAAAAAAAAAGCCAGGTATAGTGGTACATGCCTGTAGTCCTAGCTACTCAGGAGGTTAAGGCAAGAGGATCACTTGAGCCCAAGAGTTTGAGATTGCTGTGAATTATGATGCCATGGCACTCTACCCAGGGTGATAGTGTGAGACTCTGTTTCAAAAGAAAAAAAAAAAAAAGAAAGATAATGAAAAAGAAAAGAAAAAAAGAGACTAGGCTGACAAAGATTACTTAAATTTCAGAGCTATCTAGTTCATAAGAGCCTAGAGAGTCTTTGATAATTAGATTCAGATTCAATTAAAACATGATTATGATATCCTCAATATCCCTGAATTTTGAACTGTTATACTATGATAATGCTTTCACATCATGTGGGTGGAGCTATATTTTAAAAAGTATTTTGATCCGTACTGATGAAACATTTATCATCATTGCCTAGACATTTTGGAGGAATTCCAAATGTTAACTTATAAGAAGCAAACTCTATAATCTCTTTACGTCAAAATGTACTGTATCTCAAAAGCATGAGGAAGAAGGTACAAATGGCAAATCCCAATACTTTTTATTTGAGAAATCTGCCAGTAGAGGGCAATATTATCTCCTAATACCCCCTGATCTTAAATTGTTAAGTATAAAATAGCTGTCTGATAGAAATATTAGGTTGTGAAATATTTTGTTCCAGGCAAATAAAAGTAGTAACATAGTAGAAAAGTAAAGATGAGGCATAGTGTTGATTATTAAAGTCTCAACGTCTCTGATAAGAAGTAACCTTACTTATTTTCATTGCTAGACCTTTGTTGATGGTAATGCAGCTGGAAGGCCACCGTCTCTTCATGGTGTTTCCCTATGGTACATCACATAGAAGGTTCTCGGCTCGGCGCCTATAGCTCAACCGGCTAAGGCGCCAGCCACGTACACCTAATGTGACGGGTTCGAATCCCCAGCCCGGACCTGCCAAAACAACAATGACGGCTGCAACCAAAAAATAGCCGGGCGTTGTGGTGGGCGCCTGTGGTCCCAGCTGCTTGGGAGGCGGAGGCGGGAGACTTGCTTGAGCCCAGGAGTTGGAGGTTGCTGTGAGCTGTGATGCCATGGCACTCTACCTAGGGGGACAGCTTGAGGCTCTGTCTCAAAAAAAAAAAAAAGAAGGTTCTCAATGACTATTCATTGAGCCACTTATAAGTAAATAAATTCTTGTAAAATATTTATATACCTCTGTAAGGCTGGGGAGGAAGTCAAGAGTAGGATGAAAACTTCGGATACTTCCTTTTCATTTAGAAAGCAATAATTTCTGTACATAGTTTCTCTGAATGCTTTTGGTAGCAGCTTGGAACGTAATGTCTGGGATTTTCAGCAATTTTAATACAACTTTAAATCAATGTGCTTAATCTCCATAGCTTTTTATTGGTAGAAGATGAACGCCATTGCTGAACTTTCCACAGGAGAATTCCAAGGCTTACTTAATACTGGTAAACATATTTGGCTACACTGCATTTGTGAAAAGAAATATTAAGAAAATTAAAATTTTATTCATTAATTACTGGTTGAATTAAATGAGCTACTTGACAGGACTAAAGTCAGACAGCCAATGATTATTTTTTAGGCTGAGTTAAAATAAGAGCTATAAAACAAGTCGTGAGTCAACATGTGTGAGCTAGGTGCCTGTGTATCTTATTTTCTCAGTTTTATTATGCAGGTATTGTTATTATAACATTGTCGTTTATAAAGGATGATAGCAGCAATGGTCATTATGTGAATTAGTCGGCATAATGCCTAACATCTGTGAAATACATTTTTAATTTTATACTCTCAGTTTTAGCCTATAGCTAAATATTTAGCATTAAGGAATGCTCTTTGGGGATGACTAAATGAGACATAATGTTTCCAAAGTTCATTTTGCCTTTGTTTTTAGAAAATCAAACTTAAGGCAAAAACTACAGGGCCAGTGGGGAATAAAAACTTCTTTCTGTACACTCTCGGATGTTTAGATTTTTTGCCAGCCTAAAAATCATAGCAAGAGAAATTTGCAGAGATGCTTTAAATGCAGTATAGAAAATCCTCCAGTGGGAGATTTGGAATTAGCTGCAGTGTGACTAGAAGAATTTTGCTGAAATTTGCCCATCAGACCCCAGCAAAGTTTTCTCCCAGATCATTTATGGTAGACTTTCTTTGTTCTGCTCATGTTCTTTGCCTGAGTTAATAGAAGTCACATTATGTAAGAAAATAACATACCTAATCCACCCTCAATATCCCATTCTGTTTAAGCAATTTGGGGGAAGGATATCTGGGTTTATGCTGATCAAAGTACATTTTTGTCCCACATTGACTAACAAGCTGATATAAGACAAGAGTTAGTCACCAAATATAGACAAACTAAGTGATCCATATGTGAATACCTTTAGTCTCAACTGTAAGCTCTTCTGATTGAGTAAAGCGCTTGCAATTTTATAGAGATAAGTATTTTGGAAAAAATAATCATGAATTTCTTCCACTTCCCAAATTTCAGTAACCTAATGCTGTGTTTTCTATGCTTCGCTTTAGTGGCTATAATTTGCCATATGGATTGAATCATGACAGAATTACTGTTTTAGGGCACATTTTCAGTGTTTATTTATGCTATATAGCACCTTTGGTTTGATTTTCAATAGGTTCAACAGAATTTCTTTCAGATGTTCTGTTTTCTAAGAGTAAGACTTCATTCTTCAGTGAAAATACACTCATGAATGTGACCATTGTCAGAATCAAAATGGAATCACTTGTGTTAAGAAAACCAAACCAAACCAAACCAAAAAACCCTGCCAAGCATAGCCTGAGAAGGCCAAGAAGATAGACTTCTCACCCACGAAGCCAGATAACAAAAAATATCATAAAAGACCACAAAAACCACAACCTTGCACAAAGTCCATCACAATCTTACTCAAAAATACACTTCCGTGAGGACATCTGCCCAGCAATAGCCTGTCTCACCTTGGACTAGTGCCACCCTTGTTATTGATACTTGTCACCAATGATACTTATCTCAAAACAATTGTGTAATCTTCTTCATTTTTTCTTTAAAAACCTTTACCTTCCTTTATCTCCTGAATTTGCACATAGTTTACTATGGCATGTATATTTCCATTGGAATGCCCTATTCCTGAATAAATATCATTTTCTTTTCAAGAGCCTCTCTCTGTTTGTTATTTAGGTTGATATGAATTATGATGAATTAATCCACTTCATTGTATGGATAACAAATGACTAATAAAAATCATTTGTGTTTCTTGTTGTGATCATATTCATGCCTCATTAAAAGTGGTTTGGGGTTCATTTTGTGCAAATTTATTTACTTTATTTTTATATATCAACTTCAAATTTTTACAATAGTTTTAGATGTATAGAAAAGTTGTGAAGATAGAACAGAAAGTTTCCCCATTGCCAACTAATGGACCAATATTGATATGTTACTACTAAACTCTGTACTTTACTCACATTTCTTTTTAAAATTTTAACTCATCTCTTCCAGTGTTCCAACTACGACACCATATTATACATTAAGATTCCCTAGACTTTGACAAGAAATCTTGGGAGGGCCCTCTCTTCCTTTCTCCACCGTCATGCTGTGCGTGATAAAATTCCATTTCTTGCCGTGTCTTCTCACAAGATTTTCAGAACCAAGCAGTTTCTGGGAAAGAACCAAAAACAAAATCATCCCATTCCTCATGGACTCGAATGAAAATTGGCAATAAAATCAGGTACAACTTGAAGAGGAGCCATTGGAGAAGAACCAAGCTGGGTGTATAAAGGATTGCACGTGAGATGGCACCCATGTTTAGGTTGTATCAAGGTCACTATCATCTTACTGTATCAAGCTTAAAATGTCATCAATTAGACAGTCAGCCACATTCCATTGGGAAAATTGATTTTTTCTTTGTTTATATGCTGGTTCAGTAAGAAATAGGGAGACCTTTTTTTAAAAAAAAAAAAAAAAGAAGAAATCTTAGGAGGATTCCTGGAAGGAAGGCCATGGATACTATTCTCATTACATCATATAAAGAATACATGCTATCAACATGACTTACCACTGTTAATATTAAACTTGATCTTCTGGTGGAGGTAGTGTTTGACAAGTTTCTTCTCTTTAAAGTCATTCCCTCCCTTTCTTTACTGTTTTCTTTGGAAGCAAGACATTATATGCAGCCCACCCTTAGGGGATGAGTATTTATCCTCCATCTCCTTGAGGGAGGAGTACTACATATACTATTTGGAATTCCTCTCCATGGGAGATTTGTCTATTCTCCTTCATTTACTTACTTATTTATATTCTTATGGACTTGGGATATTATTTCATAGTTGGAGTTTTAATTAAATAGCATTTTATTTTGTCATTCAGATTGTCTCCGCTTTGATCACTGGAAGTTCTTTCAGCTCTTTGACCATTAACTCTTATGCAACCGTTGTATATGTGTGTCTTTTTTTTTTTTTTTTTCCATTTCCTTCATTTCAGGCTCCTCCCCTATAACATGCTCTGTGCCTATCTTATATATGTATTCCCTATTCCAGCCTTAGAATCAACCATTTCTCCAAGGAGTCCTGGTTCCTTTATTGAAAATTGTTCCTAGGAACCAGGATTTGGGCACTAACTGTGCTTATTGCTACTGGGGTGTAATTGTTCTAGGCCTTCCCAGCTGACAGAGCAAGGAAATACACACACATTCTAACCTACACATATCTTTAAATATTTGAATGTATGTTCATCTTTGTCTTTGGATTAAGTCTAGCATGAGTTTATAATGATGCCTCCAACTTTAATTCATCACCACAGGATCACTCTAGCCTGCTGGGTACTTTTAACTTTATGTATTTATTTATTTATGTGTGTATGTATTTATTATTTTTTGAGACAGAGTCTCACTAAGTCACCCTGAGTTGAGTGTGGTGGCATCATCATAGCTCCGAGCTACCTCAAACTTTTGGGCTCAAGCCATCTTCTTGCCTCAGTTTCCTGAGTAGCTGGGACTACAGGTGCCTGGCACAATGCCAGGCTAATTTTTCTATTTTTAGTAGAGATGGGGTTTTGCTCTTGCTCCGCCTAGTCTGGAACTTCTGAGCTCAAGCAATCCACCTACCTTGGCCTCCCAGAGTGCTAGGATTATATGTGTAAGCCATCTCGCCTGGTGGGACTTTTTACTTAAAAAAAATAAAATTGAGATTTAACTGAGTAAAGGCTGAACATAAAAAGGAAAGAAAGAAGGAAAACTGGTTTTCATGATATATGCCTCTGTTCTTTCAGAGGAACCTAGAATTATTTACTGCCTTTTGATTAATGAGACTTAAAAAGGAGTAAGTTATTTAGGAAAGAAAAGATAAAGTAAACCGAGAAGGCCTGGACCTAGTTTATTATTACTGAAGCCAATACCTTGCTTCCTTCATTAATTGGTATGGAAAAAAAATACATGGAAGCTTGTGACCAGCTGTAGTTCTTCTGAAAACATAAGAAGAAGAAAGAAACTTAAATTATTTTAGGAGAAATAGACAGAAAATATTCTGATAAAGAGAGTTACTGAATGTTGGAACACAAGGTAATAAGTTAGAATTTCTTCTAGTATTTTTCACAATTAGGACAGATTTCCAGCTGTCTAGAATAATAGGTGTTTTGATAATTTTCAAAGCTCTTTTTCTTCCCTGAAGTTTGAGATTCCTTATACTCATAATTAAAGACTAACCTGAAAAAAAATCTCTATTTTGTAGAGAAGCAGGTCTGAAAAAGAAACAAAAATGATTTCATTCTTTAAAAAAAAAAAATCACTCTTAGAATAAAGGTAAAAACAGAAAGTGGGTTACATCTACCACCATACTGTCCTCTAAAACCTTTTCATGTTCTTAAACATCAAGTAAATGCATATTAGATCATTGATCTGCCCCTTCTCTTACCCCTTATGGTTAATGAAGAGAGCTCAAAGGCACCGATGAATGTTTCCTTTTAATAATCAGATGAGTGGCTAGATATTCTAATCAACTTTATACTATTCTTTATCTTAATTTATTTTATTTGTTTGAGATAGAGTCTCACTCTGTCACCCTGAGTAGATGCTCTGGCATCATAGCTCACAGCAACCCCAAACTCCTGGGTTTGAGCAATCCTCTTGGCTCAGTTTCCTGAGTAGCAGGGACGACAGGTGTCTGCTACTATGCCTGGCTACTTTTTATCTTTTTAGGTCTTGCTTTTGCTCAGGCTGATCTTGAGCTCAAGCAATCCACCTGCCTGGGCCTCCTAGAGTGCCAGGATTATGGGCGTGAGCCACCAGGCCAGGCTATTCCTTTTTTAAAATGAGCTTTTATTTTATTTTATTTTTTAAGATACATTCTACTATATTGTCCTCACTTCTACAGCTCTTTAATTAGCTACCTGGAATTAAGTACCAATGTTTCACCTAAGTATGAGTTAAACAATTATTTTGGCCTTGGAATGAATACCTGTCTCTATAGTATAATTAATTTTTTAGAAATGTCATGTTTAGGCTAATACTCACATTATTCTGTATGGTGGCAATGCAGTGGACTGGAAAGAGTCCTGAAAGATCTGGATTTTATCCTTGGCTGTATCACATACCCTGAATGTTACTTCAGGCAAATTGCTTGCCATTCTGAGCTTGTTGTGTTCATATTTGAGCTGGTTATAGGAGTTGTTATTTTATGAGATCATTTTGAATATTAAATGTGTTCATGTACATGAGTTCATCTATGTGCTAAGGATATGCTTAAAATATTCAGATGGTAGTTATTATTATTAATCCTAATGAATCCAGCAATTCTTAAAGAAACATTATCGAATGCCTACTGTATAAAAAGGAACAAAACACTGTGTTTATAAAAATGAATAAAAATATAAAACTAGTTTGCATTGGTAACTAAGAGGAAAAAAACCTCATAAAAATGTTCAGGGGCAAGAAAAGCTCCTTCAAGACCAACGAATGCTTCGTAAGTAATTCACAAAGCAAAAGAAACCCAAACAGCTTGTCATTTTTTCCTGAAAAAAAACAATGCAGTGTATCTAACATATTAATGATGAAAACTTGCAATATACATACTACAAAGTAACTGTGTATTGCAAAGTTTCATTATTAAAATATTTAATTTTGCTACAAAATATAGTAATAGGGAAAATAGACTAGAAGTAGAAGAAGGATGAGCTTTAAGAACTAGGACAGATGACCTAACCTTTTTGTGTGAATTTCATCTTCAATTTCTTCTTCTATGAAATGAGGATCATTATATTAATTACTTTATACTTTTGGAATGAGGATCAAAGGTGATTAAATGTGTTAATTCATATAAAGCATTTAAGATAATTCCTAGAACATCATAAACACTCACCAAATATTAGTACATCAAGCAAGAGTGATAATCATAAGCTCAAAATGTATTTCCAACACTATCTCAAATTTTGTGTGTGTGTGTGTGTGTGTGTGTGTGAGATCTTAGGCAAATCACTCTCTGGACCTCCATTTTCTGTCTGCAAAATGAAAGTCTTAGAGTAGAAAAATTATCTCTAAAATCCTTCCCAGCTTTTGAATTAGGATAAAAGAACAGAAAAGACTGGGTGTGAGAGTTGCTTGGTCCCTGATTTTATGGGGGCAGCAACTACCTGTGTGTATGTGGTGTAGCGTGTGTGTGGGTGTTGAATGGACATCTTGAAAGGGGTCACTGAGGATAAATTCGAATTTCTTCAATTTTTTTTTTTTTTTTTTTTTACAGAAAGTAAAGCAGAGAGAGGCATTCTTGGTTAAGTGTTCAGTTAGGCTTTATACAGATTCTTTCTCAAACAGTATGAGGACTATTTGTAGGCCTCCTGCTTTTTATTTATTTATTTATTTTTTTGAGTCAGAGTTTTACTTCACCTCGGTAGAGTGCCATGAAGTCACAGCTCACAGCAACCTCCAGCTCCTTGGACTTAGGTGATTCTCTTGCCTCAGCCTCCCAAGTAGCTGGGACTACAGGTGCCCGCCACAACGCCCGGGTATTTTTTTGTTGCAGTTAGGCCGGAGCTGGGTTTGAACCCATCACCCTCGGCATATGGGACCTGCGCCCTACTCACTGAGCCACAGGCGCCGCCCCTGATTTTATTTTCAAGTGGAAAGGGGGGGAGATAGCTGAGGTTCTTATGCAGAAGGTCATAACTGAAACACAGACCAGAATCCTAGAGAACTGGGGCACCAGGTGAGCGCATAGGGAGGCTCCCTTTGGACAAGCTACCAGACTCATGGTTTCCTGTGTCCTCCAGCCCTTAATTGTGAGCCACCTCCCTATTCCTTAGGCAGCAGACTTCTTGTTCCATTACAGACAATGGGAATTTTGCCTATATGAGGAGTAGACATTTAGGCTCTTGGTGCTTTTTTCTCCTTCTGCCCGTCCCCCTCCGCGACCACAGGCTTCCTGACTTCATTAACAAAAGTAAAAGCCAGGTGTTACATTCCCCAAAGTATGCATTGCCATAGTGATTCTGGGCTTTCTTCTCTTGACATTAGTGCTAAAGGAGAATAAGAATGTAAACATCTGTTTTATATAAGCTAATTCCAGACTTATAACTTGATTAGTGTAAGAGAATATTTGATGTGATTAATTTTTCAGTTATGACACAATGACTTTCTGTTTTTTTATTGCCTTAAGGGAGAAGATGGAAGAATAAATGATATAAATTAATTTTTCTTTTTATAGTGTCATAGCAGTGCCAACTATAACAATTATTGTCAGTGTAAAATGCTTTACTTTAAATTCAATGGTAGTAGCAAGTTACTTACCCCGTAGAAATGTGCTGTAGCAAACAGAAAATAACTTGGACCTCAATACATAGAGAAGCAGACATTCTGGGAAGGATCACTGCAGATAATACCAAGCCACTTAGTTATTTGAAGGAGGCGGTTCACTACATTGCAGAGTCTATACATATTGTTTTATAGCGATTTTCTTCTCAACCCTTATGACAAAGTTTTTCTGAGCTGGGCTTTATCAAGTCCAGTGTGAATGAAAGCTTCCAATTAGGTGATCATTTAAAATACTTAACCAGTAAGCACAGGCTTCTTCAGAGTAGGTAGAAGAATTTCAAGGGCAAAACTAAATTGGAGAGAGAATTTTAGTATTGATATTGTTGTCAATGTGCTGGACTACTTAAAAAAGCCCTTTAAGGGAGTGTTTTTTGGTTTTGTGTGAAGGTACTTATCAGCTCTTTTCATAAAAAACAACTGAAAACATTTTGCTACTGTCTTCACAGTCTCTCCTTATGTTACCCCTTACTTTTAGTGTAGTTCATGTCTTCATAAGTTATAGCCAGAGGGCAGCATTGCAAAGCAGTGAAAAGGAGAGGCCTGGAGTCAGGTTGCTTGGGTTTCAGTCAAATCTACTGCTCAATGGCAATGATCTGAGGCAAATTGCTGAAATTCCTAGTCTTACTTTCCTTGGATGAAGGATGTCATTAATATTATTACTGTAACAAGTTTATTTCCCTTATTTTATCTTTTAAACATCAATTGATTTTGCTAAAGTATAACTCTAATCTTTTTACTCTTCAGCTTAAAATCATTCCATGTCTTTGTATGACTTTAAGATAATCCAGTCCCTGCGACTGGTATCTAAGGCTGCCAATCATCTATGCTTGACTTCCCTTCTCACTCTTTCTCCACGTTCCGACCTTCCCTGTAGTTCTATGAATGGGGTATGTCTCTCCATCTGTACTCCATCCCCACCTGAGGCCTGGTAAATTTCTACATATTGTACACTTCATTGAGCTGCCACACTATTTGGGTCACTCCCTGGCTCCTCTCCATCTGTCTTTCCTGGGTAAGGTGGCTGTCCTATTTGCTTTCCTAGATTGCTAGGTTTAATCTTCCAGAGAGGTGTTTGCTTAGCCTTGCTAAACAGTAAGTACTGTGAGGACAGGGACTGAATTTTCTTTCTCTAGTACTTAGCATAATCCCTGGTCAAATAATAGGTAATCTGGTGATTTTTTTGAGGAATGAATAAGTTATGGACCGAGTACAGTTTTGAGTTTAGAGATAGCAAGAGCTGGGTTCAGCTTAACTATACCATTTTAATGGATTTCAATAATTCTATTGTATAACTCTAGTATGAATTTATTCTATTGCATAAAAGGGATAACATTGTATAATACTCAAGAATTCCTTGGATTAGGTCAGCTAGGTCAACTTATTGGATACTTGTTATTCATAACTTCATATACAATTTCTGGGCAATACTCTCACTTAAGTGTCACTGGGTTTTTGTTCGTTTTTTTGCCCATCCCTGCTTGTCCTTATCCTGGACTGTGCCCTTTTCCTAACTCAATCATTTTCTTTCAATTTACATTCTTGGTATTCTTAGCTGACTGCCTGGCAAAATCTACTTTTAGGGATTCATTTATTCTAGAGTATAAATAAGATTTATGTACAGGGGGCTACCTTGTTTCCAAAGATCTGCCTTTTGATAGAGACCAAACTTTATTGAAAAGGAATTAGAGAGCCCAAGTTTGTCTCTCCTGTACTCCCATCATTAAGTGATCAATTATATGAGACGAAAGCAGAGAGATGCATTTGGGACTATGAAGGATACATGCGTGTTTCTACATTTATGTGTATGTGATTAAAAATGCTTTTTAAAAGGCATTAAATGTTCTTTTTCTTTGTTACCCTCTTTCGCTATCACAGTGCCTTATGGATCTTAAACACATTCTTAAGGGCTTCCACTCAGATTTCAGGATGGTAGAGAAGCTACAAAAGAAAGATCTTCTATAGACAAATAACTTGTTAATGTCCCCTTATATGGACTCTCCTTTCTCCTGCACTTCATTTTCTCTACCTTTGTGCTGCACCCTAGGCTCAGACACCCTAAACTTTCATTTCCAGTCAGACGGGGGTACATCATGATTCATAGAGTACTGAGTAGAACACACAGAAGTTTCTTTCCTCAGTGATGGGAAATAATTAGCCCCAGACTGAATATTGCTCTAGTTTTATCCAACAAATTTGAATAGCAAGTCCCAAAAGAGTCAGATCATTTTACTTCTGTATAACTTAATTCTGTCCCAGAACAAAGTCCAAGAATATTGATAGGAATGCATAGATATCTAGTATCCAACAAGGTAAAACAATGTGTGATATTCCAAGATTACAAGACCCAAAAAGACATAATAAAATACAATCATGACAAGGAGGAAAATTGATCAATTGAAACTAACCCAGAACTGATAGCAGATGTTAAAATTACCAAACCAACACATTGAAAAAATTATTATGACTGTGGTCTATCTATTCATACACTTAAAATGAGACAAGCAAGATATAAAAAAGATCCAAATCAAATTTCTAAACATGAAACTGTAATATCTGAGATGAAAAATGTATTGGATGGGACAAATGGAAGATTAGACAGTGGAGAAGAAAAAAGTAGTGAACTTGAAGAACATAGCTATGGAAACTATCCAAAATGAAGCACAGTAATAAAAGAAAATAAAATTTTAAAAAAGAACTGCTGGTGGGAATGTAAACTAGTATGTTCCTTTTGGAAAGACATCTGGAGAACACTTAGAGAACTAAAAATAGACCTGCCGTTTGACCCTGCAATTCCTTTATTAGGTGTATTCCCAGACAACCAAAAATCACATTACAACAAAGATATTT
>NW_003852411.1:8218384-8321123 GCF_000181295.1 Otolemur garnettii | reverse complement strand
AAAAAAAAAAAAAAAAATACAGCAAGAGAAAAAACTCACATAGTTTACACAGAGGAGCAAATACAAAGATGATAGAGATTTTCCACTAGAAGCAATACCTGAAAGTACTAATGGAAGACAGTGAAAGTCAGTACTAAAGAAAGATGAAAACCTTGTCGTCCTAGGGGCAGTGCCTGTGGCTCAAAGGAGTCGGGCGCTGGCCTTATACAACAGACGTGGCAAGTTCAAATCCAGCCTCAGCCAATAACTGCAAAAACAAACAAACAAAAAAACCTTGTCATCCTAGAATTGTTTACTCAGCAAAAAACCAAAATCTTTCAAAAACAAAAGTGAAATAAATAATGACTTTTTTACACATAAAAGTGTCAGCAGAACTGCATTATTTTTATTTTTATTTTTTTGCAGAACTGCATTATTAGAAATATTAAGGCAAGACCCATATGGAGAAGAAAAGCTGTATCTATACAAAGAAATGAACACTACCGGAAAAGGTAACTTCACGGGCAAATACATCAATCTTTTCTTCATATTGAGATCTCTATAAAAGATAATTGACACATTAGCAAAAAATAACATTGATGTAGTAAGGGGCTTAAAATATAGTAATGTACAATAAAAATGGATGACAACAATGGTAACAAAATGTTGAAAGGAGGGGAGAAATCAAAGTATCCCAGTGTAAGTTTCTTACATAGAAAATGATATACTATCACTTGAAAGAAGACTAATAAATTAAAGCTATATACTCTAAGCCCTAAATCAACCATTAAAATAAAGTTATAACTAATAAGTTAAAAATGGAGATAAACAGAATCATAAAAATATTCAATCAATCCAAAAGAAGGCAAAAAAAAAAAAAAAAAAAAAACCAAACCCAAGACCCCATGAAAAAAGTGAACAAACCACAGATGGGACAAATAGATAACAAATAGCAAGTAGGAGATTTAAACTCAGTCATATCCATAATCACGTTGAGTATGAATGATAAAAGGTAGAGATTGTTAGATTGGATGTAAAAGCAAAACCCAATTGTATGATGACTATAAAAAAAGACACTTTAAACATAAGGGCAAAAATGGTTAAAAGTGAATGCATAGAAAATGATATACCATGCAACACTAATCAAAAGAAAGCTTAAATGGCTATTTTAATATCAGATGAAAGATATTTCAGAACAAAGAATACTATCAGGGAAAATGAAGGTAACTTAAGAAGACAGCATAATCCTAAATGCTTATGCATCTAATTACCGAGATTGAAATGCATGAAGCAAAAACTCACGAAAATGCTGGAAGAAATCCACAAATCCACAATTATAGTCAAAGATTTCAATACCGCTCTTAATAACGGATAGAGCAGAAATCAGCAAGGATACAGAGGATTTAAACAACCCTATTAAAGACCTGGAGCTAATTGACATTTACAGACCATTCCACCCAAAAGCATTCTTTTCAAGTGCACGTGAATATTTGTAGATCATTTATTTAGTCTTTATTAGGTAGAGGTTATCATCGTTATTTCTATTTGTAAGTGAGTAAACAAGGCCTGAAGAAGTTAGGTAACTCAGTTGTTCCGGGCTTAGAACCCTGGCTAGCTGACCCAGAACTCTTAATCACTAAGCTGTATGGCCTCCCCAGAGCACCTGGGGTAGCTCAGGTCTCTATGCCTTAGAATGCAATCTTTTTTCAATCAACAAAGGAATGGGCGACTCCAACAGCATTCTCTAAATATCACTGGGAAAGAAAGTACCTTCCCCCCTTTCCTCTCATATTCCCACTCAACCCAAATGGCCTGTCTGCTTCTTTTAAGTGACATGACTTATAGGAGTCATAAACTCAGGTTCCGCAGCCGCAGGGGCTCAAAGAGAAGAAGTCGCAGACCATGAAAGGTTCATACGAGCCTTCCTCAGAACGCATCCGCGTTGAATGGGTGGTCCTTTAACACATGCAGAAATCAAGCTTTTTGCTCCTCTTCAAATGCTGAGATCCAGCCAAAGACTCCTTTCCCCGAAGAAAACCCGTTTCGATTAAAATGTAGCAAAGAATCCTTAGCTCATGGTTGAATTTCTTGGCTTAATTGTAAGGTATATAATAATTACAACCACAGAAAAACTTTGCCATGTTTTCCGGGGCGAGGTTTCCTTATTTATTGGCAAAAAATGTCATGGAGGGGACCTTAAAATGGGTCTATGGCTGAGGCCTGACACTTGGCTGTCCTAGGGGAGGAAATATGAAATGGGGGCTGTGCGTGCTAAGCAGGGAATTCACACGGCTCAGCAAATGTGAATCTTGATAATAAAATAATGAACCAGTTTTCTCTTTAATATGAATTGGATACGTCTCATTCTTTCCCTGCACCTCTCCCATCCCTCCTCCCAGTCCTTTCTGCTAGACTTCCTTGCAGGGTCACCACGGGCTTCCTTCGCATCGACCGTCGTTCCCAGCTTCAATCACTGAGGACCCAGTTCTTGCTGTCCCTCTCATTTCCCTCGACAGCCCCCTTTCCTTTTCCTCGGGCTTCTTGTCCCTCCCCCAGCCCCGGCTCCACGTCCCCGGGGAGATCAAAGAGTGACAGGGTGGCTACCGCCCAGAGCATTTTCCAGCTCCCCCTCCTGGCTGGGCTGAGTCGAGCGGGCTGAGGAGACAGGAGGTCTGGGTTGGGGCGCATGGCTTCGGGGACCCGAGGCTTATGGAAGAGGTGTCGGAAGCCGTGTTGAATACATTAGAAAAACAGAATTCCCTTTGTGCTAGTTAGTGTGTGTCCCTCCGTCTGGGGCTTTGCCACACATTCTTGAAAGCCATTGTTGGCACTGGGGTCTGGAAGGTTGGGAGCGGACCCGACCGTGTAAGCGCTTCCCTGGGACTGAATTGACCCTAGAGTCAGTAGAGGGAAAAGTCACCCTCGGGGGGGCCTCCAGAGCAAAGGAGGGGGAACGGCTGCCGGCCAATCGGGAGGCGGGGCCGGGACAGGCTTCTCCTCCTCGCTGCTGAGCTGCGGAACCGTGCAAAGTTGGGAGCCTCAGTCGCTGGCCCGGCGGGAGAGCAGCGGCGGCGGCGGCGGCGAGGGCGGCGGGACTCGGGCCCTCGGCGCCGCAGGCTCGGAGCTGCCCCGGGGCATGGACCCCGCGCGCTGCCCGCACCCCCTCACTCGCCGCCCGGGGCCCGCGGGCAGATAGCAGTCTCGGAGGAAGTCGCGTCCAGACAAAAGCTGCGGCATCCTTGCCCTGCCCAGCCCCTGGAGGGATTCGAGTTTGGTGCCCGTCTGGGTCCGATTCTCAGCGCCAAACTTTTTGCTCCTTCAGGGACTGAGAGAGTCTGATCAGTTTCTCTGCGAGGAAAACGTCCGCCTGTTGTTGAGAAGGGCTAAGCACAGCGCTTAGGCGCTCAGGAAAAACCAAACCAAACAAAACACACAGAAAAAAAAAAAAAAGAAAGAAAGAAAGAAAAAGGAAAAAAGAAAATGATTTCCTGGGAAGTTGTCCACACACTATTCCTGTTTGCTCATCTTTTTTCTTCCCTAGCTCAAGATCCGAGCCCCCAGGCAGAGATCAGGGCTGAGGACATTCCCGAGGGGGCCTCCACCTTGGCTTTTGTGTTTGATGTGACGGGTTCCATGTATGATGATTTAGTTCAGGTTATTGAAGGGGCTTCCAAAATTCTGGAGACGTCTTTGAAAAGACCTAAGAGACCTCTTTTCAACTTTGCTCTGGTGCCTTTCCATGATCCAGGTAAGGGAAATACTTAATTCTTTCTATTTGCTGTGTCTCATGATTACATTATTTCTTATGCTGTGAAATTGTTTTATTGTCTGGAAGTTTCAAAATCATTTAAAGAAATGTGCAGCTGAATACAGTTATAAGAAAGAATTGCTCTCTGGCGTCTGGGTTTGCACTGTGATACTTACTTAAGTCCCAGCCCTGGAGTAGATGGCTTGCTTTGGGGGCTTGTACCAGTGGGCTTAAGGAAAACCAGAACCAAGAGTCTTGTCTCCAGCCGTGACATCAAAATCAGAGTCAACCGAGCTTTATTTTAGAACTAAAACATGCTTAATTATGAAGGCAGACTTGGACACGAGTTTATGGCAGCAAAGCTTTAAGAGCTAACATCCAGGTTGAAAGCACATTTACGCCTCTAACGTAACAGAGGCGGAAAACCTGTTGTGTGAGACCCAAGGAAGACTGTAAGTAATACCTGCTCCTGGAACTGAAAGTATGAAAAGGAAAAGAGAAAATCCATTCATTTCATAACTGAATCTGTTCATCTTTGCACCAGGTGATCATTTGTTAGGTTCAGGAATGGGTTTAAACATTGTGTTCATGTCTCATGCAGTAGAAATGTATGTAATTCAGTATGTCTGTGCTTCTCAAAGGTAGTTGAGGTGAAATAACTTTATATTTTGCCCTACAGCCAGCTGCGCTGTAATATGATCCTATTTACTTTTTGCAGTTTCTCTTTAAAGTAACACCACTCTCTGTGAGGCTTGTGGGAGCCCTCCTTGTCATCTCTGAGGGGAGCATTGCAGGGCTTGCTAGCTAATGTCCACCTGAGTTTCATTAGCACAAGTTGCTGCCAGGTTGAAGAAATAAAGCAGTGATTTCCTAGAAGCCCTCCCCCACTGTTTGCCCACATTCTTCCTGCTTTAGAAATTCTCCCTTCACTAGAAGACCTTGATACACCACCCTCTTCACAATGATAGCAGGATAGTGAGAATCTCAGATTCTTTCCTTGTGCATTTGGCAAAGATACTGAATTCAAGTTATTGCTAAGGATTAAATGTGCTAGGTTTAGGTTCTTTAAAAAAAAAAAAGGCACTGGGAGAAGTTAGAGGGAAATTGGATTTCCATGTTCTTCAAATGATGAAAACAATAACCTATCCTGCTCTTCTGGGATACAGGTATTTATTAGTAATTTCTACACTTAATTAACATGAAATGTTCTTTATATTTGAATAATGAATTGAATGGTTGTTTACTGTCGTCGTAAGACGACTTGTACGTGGTGATGTTTCAATTTATTAAATGTCAAGATGCCAATTGTGATGAAGTTTGAGGCTTTTGTTACTTTGGAGTAGTCTATGTTTTTTTCTATAGGGTTGACTCTGGTTGACTAACAGAAGGAAAAATTGTTTTCTCTAATTAATGCCACAATTTGCTTTTCCCCCAAAACGCTTGTGAAATCATGTTGCTTTAAACAGAACACAGAATTTACCTCATGTCATAAATGGAAGCTGAACTATTATGATATTTGGAAGGGATGTGAAACATTTTGGGAATGAATGGTATTGTGATGTGCTGCCTTCCAGTTGTTACCCAATGGGAAAGTTTGCACATGGCTGTAGTTGACTTTCCCATACTTTAGCCATCATGATGTGAAGTGGGGGAAACTTGGCATGCTAATAACAGATGACTAATAATTTAGAGTTTTTAAAAATTAAATTATATGAGAAAATGGTTAACTGATATAAATTGGTTTCATAAAATTAATGGTACATATAATTTAATAAAATTGTTATTATGTACATAGGAAAAATGGGAAGTTGTGACTTAATATGCCTTTATTTACAAAATATTCATTGCAAAATTTCACAAAATGTTCTATGTTGGGCACCTCTTCTATACACACGAAGTCTTCGTTCCCATTCATGGCCAACACATTCCAAGATGTCTGTTTGCCTATATATGGCGACTTTTGGGACACCCTGTATTTCTATTGTGATTCAAAATAAAAAGAAATGGCCAAATGTTTATGCTATCAAGACTACTTAAAATATTTTTGGCTAGAGAGAAACAGAAATTAGAATATACTCTTAACTTAAAGTTAGTATTCACTCTACCAGCTTGTAGTAGTGTATTTGTGTGACATTTTCTGTGTGTATGTATGTGTGTATGTGTATGTGTGTGTAACCATTGAGTTTTTGATTCCTTGTAGTTCTGACTGATGAGCAGCTTGGAATGATAGAAGAACCTGGCATAGAATGGCTGTTTTATTGAGTGACATTAGAAAAGTCAATTTACCTTTTGAATTTTTGTTTCCTTAACTGTAAAATGAAAGAACTGGATTTGAACATCTTCAGAGTCACTTCTAATTGTGACATTGTATAACTCTGTGTTTTACATCTGGTTGTTTTCATAGTCCCCAACACATAGTCCTATGGTTGTGTGATACAACTGACCAGGAATGAAATAATATTTAATATAACAATTATATTAAACCTTGAATGCTTATGGCCCTTTGATATCTACCATCACCTTTAGCTAGATTAAATAATGGATAAATTCTGGGATATAGTCCAAGGCTTTTGACAGAAAACCTTTAGAATTTTGCAGATGATGGCTCTGGAGCCCTACATTACAGTTTGGAGCAAGGTGTGTTTTTGCAGGAGGGGGGAAATTTAAAACACGTGGAAACTTAGACATAGAAGAGGAAGGATGTCTACCGAGTTGAAAATGAGATGATAGAACTGTTCAGAATATGTGCATATAGGAAGCATTGTGCTGGAGAACTATGGGGTAGGAATGCCAGAGAGGACCAGGGACATGGAAAGGCAAGTCAACCCTTTGCCTTTGATGTTAACTATGGTTAAGATGAGTTTTCCACCCACCTTGTAGTCATTTTTCACAGCTTTATTTGAAATGTAATTCCCTCACCGTACAGTTCATCCATTTAAAATGTATAATTTGATATTCTACAGATACCATACTCAATTTTAGAACATTTTTATGACCTCAAAAAGTACTTATCCTTTAGTCATCAATCTCCTATCCTTCTATCATCCTCCTCCCAGTCCTAAGCGAAAACAAATCTATTTTTCTGTCTCCATAGATTTTGTTCTGGATTTTCACATAAGCGGAATAATATATATTGGTTTTCTGTGACTTGGCTTCTTTTGCTTCAGTATAATGTTTACACAATTCATTCATGTTATAGCATGTATCAGTATTTCATAGCCAAATAATGTCCCATTGTATGATCAACTACATGTTGTTTCTCCATTAGTCTTTGATGGATACTTGGGTGGTTTCTACCTTTTGAAACATTATTATGAATAATGCTGCTATAAATTTTCATGTATAAGTTTCTGTGTGGACATAGGTTTTTATTTTCTCTTGGGTGTATACCTAGAAATGGAATGACTGGTTCAGGGTAACCTTATGTTTAATTGTTTGAAAAAATGCCAAGCTGTTTTCCAAAAAAGACACACTAGTTTACATTCCCACCAGAATTCCAGTTTCTTCACATCCTCACCAACACCTTATTATCAAAACTTTTTATTTTTACTTGTGGATTTTTGGTGTGATTTTTATCTAGCATTCCTGTCTTCCCCAGAACACAACCTTATGGGGGACTGATGGTCTCTGTGTAACGATAGCTCCCTTTATGACTCTGTCATTTCCCCTCCTCACTCTGAGATAGAAGGAGAGAGAACAGCGAAGTCTGTTTGGATGAGTTGCTTTACAAGAAGAAAAGTTGTCTTCCTTCTTATGTTTCACAATTGTGTCTCCTCTTTCTTCCCCGGATATCTTAGCCTTCATTCCTTCATTCATTCATTCACTCTTCTATTAAGTTTCAGTCATTGCTTCACACAAAAAGGACTAAAGCAGAAAAAATCTCTTGTTTTGCATTCTGTTGGGGGCGGGCACAGGCAATAAAGAAAATGATTAAAAGACATGTGGGTATGTTTGATGTTGATACTTGCTGGGGAGAAAATGAAAAGCAAGAAAAGGGCACAGGGACGCCCCCAACTGAAAAAGTCAGATTTGAGCAAAGACTTGAAGGAGGAAGCTATGAGGGTATCTGGGGGAAAGAGTGTTACAGGTGAAGGAACAATAAATGAAAAGCTGTTATGGCAAGAGCATCCTGACAAGTTCAAGGAACAGTGAGAAGACCAGAGTCGTCTTACATACAGCCAGGGGGGCAGTGCAGGAAAGGTCTTGTAGGCCACTGTGACTTTGACTTTTATACTGAGGGACATGGGGAACCATTTAATGTTTTGAACAGAGTAGTGACATGATCTGGCTTATGCTTTCACATACTCAGTTGGTTGTTTAAGAATAATCAAAGACAGAGGAAGGGCAGAAACAGAGAATAGACATGAGGCTATGATAAAATATCAGCAAAGGTGGTGGTCTATCTTGTGTGAAGTTGGTGGCTGTGGAAGTTTTGGGAAATGGTTGGAATTTTAGTATATTTTGAAGATAAAACCAGAAGGATTTAATGATGGACTGGATGTAAAGACTTTGGAAGATAAAGATGACAAGGCAGGTTTTCAGGATTTGGCCTGAGTGAGGCATGATTTCCATATGGTTTGTCTCCACCAAAACTCATGTTGAAATTTGATCCTAAATGTGGCAGTGTTGGGAAATGGGGCCTAGTGGGAGCTGTTTGGCTCTTGGGGACAGATCCCTCATGAATACATCAGTGCCCTCCCTTGATGATGAATTCTTGCTCTTGCAAAGTGTATTAGTTCCCATGTGAGTAGGTTGTTAAAATCCAGGTCTGGCTTCCTGGGTTTCTCTTTCTTGTCATGTGCTTTCTTTGCACACACCTAGCCCCTCTTTCCATTCTCACCATGAGGAGAAGCAGCATGAGGCCCTCACCAGATGCAGCCACCCAATCTTGAACCTTCCGGCCAATTAAATCTTTTTTTCTTTATAAACTACCCAGCTAGGGGTGGAAAATTGCAGCCTCCTGATGGTAAGATTGTTCTTTTTTAAGCCCTAAAGGAGGCATAGAAACCTTCATCTTTCTCTGCTGCATCTCTTTTAATAAAACGCTTTCTTTCTAGAAAATTTGGATTCAGTGAAAAGACCACACCTCAGGACCTAGAAGGCCATATGTAGCTTTAAGGCTGCAGGTTTTTCACCCCTGCCAGGTGGATGGAGAGAAGTGAATGAGAAGCATTTGATAATGGGTGGGAGGATGAGGCTTTGATTTTTGGATATGTTTAATTTTGAGGTGCCTTTTGATACCCAAGTGGAGATAAGAAGACAGTTTCATATATGAGGTTAGAGCTCAGGGGGAGAAGTCTTGGTCTCCCAGAAGTCTTGGTCAGAGATATAAATTTGAGATCCAAAGGTGTACATATAGAATGGTATTTAGGGCCGTCTGACTAGATGTGACCATTAAAGGACCGACTGATTATAAATGGAGAAGAGGGGATGTCTAGAACTCAACCCTGGCTCTCTAATGTTTAGCTGTTAGAAAGAAAAGGATGATGGGGCTGCAAACACATGCAGCCTCTTTGGAAAGAAGTATGGAGAATCCCCAAACAACTCAAATTAGACCTCCCATTTGACCCTGCAATCCCACTATTAGATGTCTACCCAGAAGAATAAAATCATTTTATCATAAAGACATTTGTGCTGGACTGTTTATCACAGCTCAATTTACAATTGCCAAGATGTGGAAACAACCTAGATGCCCATCAACTCAGAAATGGATTAACAAGCTGTGGAATACTATTAAGCCATTAAAAAGATGGAGACTTTACATCTTTTGTACTAACCTGGATGGAGTTGAAGCACATTCTCTTAGTAAAGCATCACAAGAATGGAAAAGCAAATATCCAGTGTACTCAGTACTAATATGAAGCCAGTAGAGGATCTAATAGATGCTCACATAGGAGAAAAACTCATTTCAATTCAAGTTGGGGGAGGTGGAATGGGGAAGAGGAGGAGTGTGTGGGGGTGGTCTGAGGTGCTCCCAGACCCATACTCCCATACCCCTACGTTGTTAATGGGCACAACGTAGGGGTATAAGGCACACCTTTTGGGTGTGGGACACAACTACATGATGGACTCTACCTCACAGATACAACCTGGTTGGTTATACTCTCACATTAACCTGAAATTTAAAAAAGAAAAGAAAAGATAAAGATGAAAGAAGTCTAAGAAATTGAAGTCAGGCAGGGAAAAGAAGATTATATTATCCTAAAAGTCAAGGAAGAAGGACTAATTGGTCAATTAGAAGGAGAATCGAGAATTAGCTAATTAATTTAGGAATTCATGACTCAATAAGAGTAGTTTCAGAGTAGATAGGAGCCTGTTTGAAGAGAATTGAAAGAGAATGGGAGAAGAGGAACTGGAAATTTTTGTAATGATATTGCTGTGTCCAACTGCTGCAATGGTTGCTTTGTTCATGAGGCTAAATTTGAACCTAGTTTTGGTAAGTGATTCAACCATCATTTTATAAATTACAAATGTACTATAGTAGAAAGAACAGTTAATTTGGAACAGAGGACTTGTGTTCTCCTTATTCTTATCATTTAAGCAAATTGTCAGGCCTCTGTTTTTCCATCTATAAAATTAGTACATTTGCAGGTTATTATTAAAGTCCATGATTTTAATTATCATATTATAGAGAAAAGTAAATGACTGCAAAGAGAGATTTAAAGTACCAAGGACTTGATTCATTTGGAGAAATATCAGTATTATACATCTTTGTGTATAAAAGTTTCACTTCAATAAGATTCATAAGCCCTCAATGACTTTGTATAGTTTAGCTACATCTACACAGAGTTAAGAAAACCCTTGAAACCGTAATGAATAGAAAAAATTTTACAAGGAAATATTGCACATTTAGACCTTGAAAATCTATGCATTTGTATGAACTGAACTTCAAACTGAAATGTTTTCAGTTTTAGTATGTATAGGAAGAGCCAAGAAGCTATTGGTTCCCTTTTGCCTCTAGCACATCCTACAGGGGAAGGATTTTTATAAGCTAAAGGGTAAGTCTGTTATGTCCAGGAGAAATTCAACCGAAGGGAATGCACTAAAATTTAATTATGAGAGATTTTGGTTGGACAATGATAACTTTGTTTCTCAGGATGATTAAATACTTCAGTGTGAGAAAGTGAGTTCTACGCCACTGGATGTTTCCTAAGGATATGTTTTGGTATGAGTATTACAAACTTACTCGCATAACTAAATTTTGCTAAATCAAAAATTTTGAATACACAGAGTATTTCCAATTTAACAGAATCCTCTATGATGTTCACAGAATGAAGGGCATTTTTCTTTTCTTCGTCTTGTTAAGTTGAGGAACAAACTTGCACTTAATTGTGGATAAATTAGAATTTGGCTTTGCTTATGATTTGTCTCTGATTCAAGAGACAATGATCATTCTCGATGGTCTTTATAATTCTGCTTACTCACCTTTATCCCTGTCTAGAAATGAAGCTTCTTGGGTAAGGACTGCTTCATTCATTTGGCAGACACACAATAGACACTCAAGAATTGTTTTGTGAATGAATGCTGGGGATGAGAAGCAATCATTTCTCTGGGTATTTTAATCTTACCTTTCATACTTATGATTTTACTTTTTAAATTACAAGCAGAAGAATATAACTTACAGCATAATAATTTGCTAATTAAGCCTTTTGGTGATAATATATCCCCTGTCCAAGCTTGGATATGAAATGGAAGGATCACTGTGTCCCAGATGATGCCTAATTCTTGGGTAGTCATTGAATGTTTGTATATCAGGTGATTCTGTTGGGGATTTACGCACAGTCTGAAATGTTTCAGTTGGATGTGATAAGACAGTCTGCCCACCATCCAATTTTAATTGGACTGGCTGAAGGATTGTCACAACAATTAAACTAATTTCCAAAGAGCATTATACAAACAAAGGATTTATGCATAAATGTTCTTACAAGTCTGTGGGAATTCTCTACCTTGGTTTTGTCTTTTCTGATAATTTGAAGATTCTCCATCAGTCTGGAGAATAGGAATATTAAAAAAAAAAAGACTTTTGTTAAGTGTAAGGTGTAATGATGTCAACCTTCCCTACCATAATGATACTATCATGGTTAAATAAAATAGTATGGGAAAGTACTTTAAAAGCATTATAGTAGACTGAATTGTGTTGCTCTAACTTATTGGTTGAATAACTCTATAAAGTTTAAATAGGTACTGAAGAAAAGCCAGTTATCAAGGAAAATAGTATAAGATTTATAAAAGACTAAAAAGCTAATAGAAAAAGAATTTATTTGATGACTTGGCTACTAGTCAACCAACAGGCAAAGGATGATTCAAACTAATTCAAGTATAGCACCATTTTAATCTACTCAATTTTTGAGAAGCATATGTTCTTTGCTATGCTGTCCCCTGGAGCCACAGGCCACTGTATCGCAACTGGAAAGCCAGCAAAAGAATTAAAAAACCCAAAGATAAACTGTTATAGTCATTAAGTCATTTACTCTTCAGTCAATTATACACTTCTTACCATTTGTCAGGGACTATGCTAGGTACTTTTGATTCAAAACATAACTTACAAGAAGCTAACAGTCTATGAGAAGGAGGGCAAGAGAAAAGACAATATAACACTTTTTTTGTTTTTTTAAGAGATAGAATCTTGCTATGTTATCCAGGCTGGGCTTAAACTCCTGGGCTCAAGGGATACTTCTGTGTCAGTCTTCCAAGTAGCTGAGACTATGGGTGCACATCATTGACCTGGTTCATGATATATCGTGTGGGAGAAAGAAGCATGGGGTGCTGGGCAAGCCCAGAGCAGTGCACGTGATTCTGAACCAGGAGGGTGATGGTCAGCAAAGGTTTGCTGGAGGAACTGTAGCCTGGACTGAAACCCAAAGAAAGTTCATGAGTAAAAGAAGTTTAATCAAAACATCAGGGAGTTTGGATTTCCTCCTGAAAGATATCGGGAGCCTGGAGGGATTATAAGTGAGGAGTGACACGGTTGGGCTTTCATTTTAGATCTCTATCTCTTGGATGGATTGAAGCAGGGGAGTCCTGAGAGCTGGGAGAGGAAATATGAGGCCACCACGAAAGTTCAGGGAGGAAATAACGAAGTGAATTGGGCATAGGGATAAACGGATGGGATTCTGAGCTACTAAGAAATTCCAATGCCCTGGTCATAGTCCTAAGAATATGAAAAAAGGGAAACATGATTGCTTTTCGGAGGTTAAAATATGAAATCAGTATACATGGAAGAAAAACATGCAAAGTTAGTTTTAAGAGGCAATGTTACCCTTGGGCCAGTAACGCTTTATAGTAAGCTCCTTATACATTAACTTGTACAAAATAAAATACCTACCTAAGCATATGTGATCAGCAATGAAAAAGAGAGTGACAGAAACAGATTTAAGCAGTATACAGCCAAGTCTACCAAAGGTTCAGGATGTTAGTTCATTCTATACTTGAATAATCAGTCCACCCATCAACATTACTTCTAACTGTGGTGATAGACTGTTTATCCTTCTAAATATGTAATGATGTCATTACATATTTGGCTCATATTAACTCTCCTTGTTCTGGTTGCATGCTTACCAGTTTCTTGACAATTTACTGTCATGCTTGTGGGGAGAGAAGGATCTGGTCAGACTACCACATACATCAGGTTTGCCAGATAGTTATATTCCTTACTGGTAACTCATACTTTGGCATGCCAGTTGTATACATCAGTCTCTATTATTTAAAATATTCTGACAGTGTCAAGTTCAAGTTTCTGAATTTGCAAGTCTGAGAGCCAGTCTTTGGTCAATGATGGTGAACTTATCAAAGTAAACGTCTCCCTGGAGGGATCTGTTTGGGTAGCTGTCTGTCTCTAGGTATCACTCTTCAGCATTTCCAATGGTCACTGTTAGTATGAACAGTGCCAAGTAGCTGTTCTGTTCACTTGAAACTTATGTAGATGACAGCTGAGGCCATTGGAATAAATGAGATCATCCAAGGAGAGTGTGTAGGCTGAGAAAAGAAAGGAAAGAGGATAGAAATATGGAGAACCTAAGCATTTAAAAGACAGACAGGAGAAGGGACGTTCATAAAGGATTCTGGAAAAGAGAGCACAGGAAAATAGGGAGAGAAATGGGAGGGAGCAGTCTTGGAAGTCAATTATGTCCTTTTATAAGGTTACTGAAAATGAAGGCTAAACAATATGGAAGCAAAAGAATAGTCTCATTAGAGTTGTGGAACCAGAAGGCCGAAATGATAGGTAAGAAAATGGGACTAGTAGAGTAAGTTTCATGAAACACAACATGGTGCCTAAAAGCATAGGCTCTGGATTCCGATGTTTGGGTTAGAAACCTGATTTCATCAATTACTTGTATTATCTTAACTTTTTTTTTTTTTTTTTTTTTTTTTTTTTTTTGGCCAGGGCTGGGTTTGAACCTGCCACCTTCAGCATATGGGGCCAGTGCCCTACTCCTTTGAGCCACAGGCACTGCCTTATCTTAACTTCTTTTTACTTCATTTTCAGCAAACTGGGGGTAATAGTATCTACCTTATAAGGCTGATGTGAGGATTGATTAAAATAATAAATGTCTGAAATTTAGCAAAATCTCTCCTACATAGTAAATTCTCAATACACATTAGTTATTAAAACTTAGTATTAAAGAAGAAGGTTTTATTTTTAAATGGAAATGAGGGGAGAATGTTTAAGTCCTGTTAGAAAAGAGGAGAGTAGAAGAGATTGAAAAGGCCAGAGAGACTAGATAATTTAGGGAACTAGGATTCTGAGGAAGCAGGAAGAGATAGGCATTCTCTTTGCAGATGCAAAGAAGAATTGGCTGTGGGCAAGAGAAGACCTTTGGTTCAGTGTGAAAAGAGAAAACAGGCACGGGCAGGCCTGGTTGTGGACCATGTGATAGGTGGGGAGTTTGGGGTAGCTTCCTGTCTTATGAACTCTCTATCTCAAAGAAACTGAAAGGTCAGTCATTTGATTGAGAGGAGGGAGGTGGTAGAAGGGTAAGGGATTTTAGAAGAGTGGAATTTTGGAGGGGGAGCTAACTACGGTCACACGGTAGGATCTTAGAACTAATTGTAGTTCAGAATATGAATCTGTGATTCCTGCACCCTGCCCTGCTGTTTGATTTTCTCCAGAAGCCCAAAGCAACCTGGGCATAGTTGACCATGGAGGTCAACCACTGGTTTGATTCAGGACTAGGATTTTGTTAAGTAGGTGTGACTAAAGAAATAGGATATGGTTGAGAAGGTTATTGATAAGAGAGACTGTGAAGTGACAGATCGTGGGGTCCAACGTGGATGTATTGGATTGACAAGAGTTGGGATTTTGTGTATGAAGGACAATATGTCAAGGATGTTGAGATTATTGTAGGAAGAGTCAAAGTGATTAATTATAGAATTTAGCTTGGGTAGAAAAAGAAGTTAAATCAAGATGAAGATCCCAGGCTTGACATCAAGGAACTTGAAGGCTTTAGAGTTGAACACAGATGTCAGAGTAACCCAGATAATAGCAGAGCCTAGAATAGTGAGGAAGACAATGAGACAAGCATGAAATTGTATTTAATAGAAATTTTTGAGACTTCTCCAGGAGACAGTTGAAATAATGAAGAAGGTTAGAGGGTGTCATGGGTGGAATGTACGTCAGAATGGAAGGTGTTTTCTCTGAGCAGAGAACTAAGAGGGGATAAAATGCTGATCAACTTCTGGCCCTGATGCATCTGGGGTGTTGTTCACTGAGCAGACCCCCACTGGGGAGGGCTGCTAGGAGGTGGTGCTGTCAAGGGAAAGTCCTATTCCTGCTAAAGTAGGAGGTTGGTGGAGGGTTTCAGAGGGAAGATGATTTGGGAGGACCCAAAATTTGCAAGGGCATAGTGGTGAGAAAATGGGTCAGGGGAGAGGAAAGAAAAAGAATGAGAGTAGGCGAGAAGGGGAATGGTTTGTATTGGGGGGAGTGGCCACAGATGCTGGTGATGTAAAGTTGGATGAGGTATATCTGTTGCAAGGCTCTGCCTGATTCTCGAGTATAAATTTCAGATACTGATGGGTTCAGCCTCTGGAAGAGTTGGGATCTGATGAAGTCACTATTGGCAGCTCAGTCTGAGGGTAGTATGATTGGCAGCGGTTCGGGAGGAAACACCTCCCTTCATGTCTTGTTGACGTACACTTAGTAGCATTGTTTTTATTTCTAATGACAACAGCTACCACTTTATTTTTTTGAGCCTTTACTATGGAGCAGGCACTGAACTTAATATGTTCCATGCTTTATCTTATTTAATGGTCTTATCTAAATGGTCGATCTTCGCTTGATATAGCAGGCAACTGAGGCTGATATAGGTGCTCTTACAAAATATGAAAAAATTTCCTGGGAAAGAATTGGTTTCCGTAAGTCATTTTTTTTTTTTTTTACCTTCTTTTATTTTGATGAACGTGTGAGACTGGGGAGAAATGCCCGAGAAGGCAGGGCAAAGGGACCGCTGGATGTTTCCTAGGGATGCCTTAACTAAGTACCACAAACTGGGCAGCGTAAACAAGAGAAGTTTATCATGTCACAGTTAGGGAGGCTGCAAGTCTGAAATCAAGATGATGGCACAGCTGTTTCCTTCTGAAGGCTCTGAGGACAAATCCCTTCCATGGCCCTGCCCCAGGTTTTGGTAGTTGGCTGGCAATCTTTGGTGTTCCCTGGCTTGTAGACACATCTCCTGGAACTCTCCGTTTTCACCTGTCACTCTCTCTGTGTGCTGTGTCAAATTTTCCTTTTTTTATGAGGACAGCTGTCATATTGAATTAGTAGCCTATCATACCCCAACATGATGGCATCTTACTTACATCTGCAATGACCCTATTTCCAAATAAAGTCACATTCTGAGATGCTGTAGGATAGAACTTCAATGTTCGGATTTCTAGAAAACACAAATCAATCCCTAACAGATCACTCAGCAATTAACATGAAAAAAAAAAACAAAAAAAAACAAAGCTCTTTAACTCTTTTACTTGAGAGACTCAGTTTGTCTAAAATTTCTGATCAAAATGTTTGTATCAGTGAGTATCATAAGCTCTAAACTAACTTCCTGTTTTTGGGTAGGAACAAAGTTTTCATGGGCAGTTATGGAGAGAGGCGTGTGTGTGGAGTACTACTTGAGTTCTTGAAATAATTCGCATTTAAGAAATCTGTCTTTTTTACTTTCAAGCATGGCATTCAATAAAGCTTTATTGGATCCTTTTTTGGTGATGTTGAGGTATTTAATTTTGAAATGGGAAAAATTATATAGGAAATCTGGGGATTATGCAGAGGTTCTAAAATATTTTGACTTTGTATACCCCTGGGTTTCTTTTCTTGGAAACTTCTTCAAACACACTAATTGGAACAATTTTTCCTTAGCACACATCTCAGAGGACGCCCCTTTAAGCACTGTTTTACAGCAGATGGAAGGAATTCCTTGAAGTTCCCAGGCTGCCTGGCTCACCGATTCCCACTGAAAACGCTCTAGGGCAACCAGTAACTGCTCTTGCCAAAACCTGACAGGGAGAGAGTCTGGTGAAATGAGATTCAGGGGTGAGGCAGAGTCGAGATAAATGTGTGAGGTGGTACTTGTTCTCTAATATACATATACATAGTTTTTACCAAGCAGAAAGTCAAGAAAATATATTCCTTCACTAAGTAATAAAGAAAGGGTATCAATTTTTGATGTTCAAAGTGAAATCTGTTTTGCTCTTTGTTTGGTTCATTCTTTTCACTTCAAAGCCCTCTGTCAGAGCACACGGAAAACCTCATGTCTTTTGTTTTCATATTCCCCAGAGGGTCTTCTCTGCTCTTTTGGGTGAACGTGCTCACCACCTTTTGATCAGATCATTACACTGTTGCCTTGAAGTTTTCTCCCCAGCCACACCCTTTGTTGGAATGTCCCCTATGTACAGGACACGGTCCCATCATAATGAAAAGATTTTCTGAAATGTCCTCTCTCCCAAGAAACGTTCCTGCAGTATTAGAAACATGTCATTCTTTTGAATATGGAGATCCTTTCCAGTATTTTTTTGTGGACTTGATTTGTACCTTCGATAAACACTTGAATCTTTTTATTCTTCTATATCATAATGAAAATTAACAGTGGATTTGGCTAATCTTGACAAAGCAAAATAGGCCCAATAGCATAGGTTTTTGAGCAGATGGCTTCTGATATTAAATAGACCAACATTTGATTATTAGTAAGTTACGTCTCAGTGCCTTAGTTTTCTTATTACTAAGGTGAGACTAACAATCATACTTCCTTTGTAGAGTTACTATGAGAGAAAAGGCTCATAAAACACTTGGTGTAAAACCTGACAGAGTAAGTTCCCAAGAGCGTCCTAGAGAGGAAATAACACTTGACGTAGGGTCAAGATACCTGGGTCTGGGCTGGGACTAGTGACTGGACAGTTTCCTTCTGTGTATTGTAAGGATTGCATCGGTTGTGTGCTGATGCGTGTTAAACCTCTGGCTCTGGAGGGGCCTGGGGAGAGGCCCCCATCTGTGGCATTTGCCAGTTTGCATGGTGCAAGTACACCCCCATGGCCAATTTCAACCTTCTAGTATGATGCATTGGATACGGGGTTGAGAAAACATAGGCACAATCATCTTTATCCACTACTTAAAATTCCTTCTGCAAGGGAAGATATTTATGTTTAAATGAGACTATATAGGTAGTATTTGTGAAAGAACGGTGAATTTTGTTTTGGCTAGAAAAGTCTGTTACATGGGTAGAATTAGTGAGGATAGAATTAGTTCTGTGATGGAGAGAGCAGTTTGAGTGTTTTCTTCTCCACGACAGGTTTAGGAAGTTTCATCAGCAAATACTATACTTAGAGAGGCCAGTGGGCAATACCAACGTAGTAGAGGGACAGGCTGTTTAAATCTCCATAGGGGTCTAATAGGTATCTTATCTTTTTTTTTTTTATTGGAGACAGAGTCTCAATCTCTTGCCCAAGCTAGAGTGCCTTGGCATCAACCTGTTCATAGCAACCTCAGACTCCTGGGTTCAGGTGATCCTTCTCCTTCAACCTCCCAAGTAACTGGGACTACTGGCACCTGCTACAATGACTGGCTAATTTTTTCTATTTTTGGTAGAAATGGGGTCTCTCTATTGTTCAAGTAACTTACATTGATCAACAGCCCCTCCCCTATGTTTCCTCCTGCATCTTCTCCAGTATTCTCCATCTTGGTATAGGTGCCATTATTTGGGACACAACCCTTGGAGACATCCTGTACTTCTCTTTCTTTCAAATCCCACATCCGGTCTTTCCACAAACTCTTCTGGCTCTGCCTTCAAGATCATTTTTGTTTAGTTTATTTTTTAGAGACAAAGTTTCCAAGCTTTGTTGCCCAGGCTGGAGTACCGTGGCATCCTCCCAGCTCACTGTAAGCTTGAACTCCTGAGCTCAGGTGGTCCTTCTGCCTAGGCCACAGGCACCAAGTTGTTCAGGCTAATCTCAAACTCTCATCTCAAGCAATCCTCTGTCCTCAGCGTCCCAAAATGCTGGGGTTACAGGCATAAGCAACCATGCTTGGCCTGAAAAATCATTTTTAATTTGAGCAGTTCTCATCAACCTCTATCCTTGCTCCTCTAGCCCAAGCCACTGTAACTGGTCTCCTTGCTATTCTCCCCTGAGCTTCCAGAAGGATCCTTTTCAAATAAAAGGAAGATCTCATCATTCCCAACTTCTGTTTCTGATGTCTGTATTCAGGTCACTTTGGCACTTTGGGCTCTTCACTTTTTCTGACATAGCAGGTACACTTGCTCTCAAGTGCCTTTGCCCTGATCTTTCCTCTTTCCCCAGATCCTTGCCTGGTTTATGTCATCATTTCTTATGACTCTGGCCCCAAATTACGCATTCCCTGACTACGCAGTCTGACATAGTTCCCCGCAGGAGTCTGTCCTGTTCACCGCTTTATTTTTCTTTATAGAACTGAACACTGCTTGACATTAGAGATGATGTGAGTCTCTTGTTTAAGTTCTATCTCTTCAACTACATATAAACTCCATGAGGGCAGAGACTTAATTTTCATAGCTGTATCCCCCAAACCTCATATGGAAGGTTTCCTGGCATACAGAGGCACTCATTTTGTATCAAGTTTTATGAATCTCCACAAGATCAACAACAAAAGTCAGAAAATAACAAAATAATCAAGTACAAATCAAGAATTAAGGTACTATACATAAATTCTCAAATAAAGACCGAAAAGATTTCGTACATATATGCTTTTCATAAATAAACTACTAGAGAATGTAAAGAATGTATTGAGTGGGAAGAAAAAATCAGAATCCAAAATGAAGGTGTGGGAAGCCAGAAGCAACAGCGAGTAAAGATATCAATCAACGAGTCAAATCCATGAGTCATTTTGTTTATATAGTCAATGTTCATTTAGATTTGACTTGTTTGTTTATTTCTTTACTCATCCGCTAGGTTATTTGTGAATAGTATATTATTAGGTCTAGACTAAGGTGGAAAAATACCAGTTAACTCCTGGCAAATTTCTGGGCCACAAGCCCTCGACAAAATGGAGTAAGTCTGGTTCACTCTCAAGGTAGATGGGAAAGTTCTCACTGACTTCTTGCTTGACTAACTCCCTGAGAAGCAGACCAGGAGGTCTCAACTGTCCCTGGACTGACATTTAAGAAATACCAGGCAGGAAAATACTGAAACAAGTTAGTTATGACAGTTAGTTATGACTAACTGCAAAATTCTGCTTCTATACGATGCATGCTAACCTACCCGGATGCACCAGGGTAGCCTGCATGCCAACCAGGATGCAGACCAGGTTTTAAAAATCCGACCCCTTAAGCACTTGGGGCTGCTCTCAGAAACCCCATGTTGGGATACTGAGGAAGTTGCTGGCTGGCTCTTCTATAAAAGGACTCCTCTTTAAATTTAATTTGTCTGGCTGTGGTCTTTGAGAGACTCCTGGGCGTAACATATAAGTAGGAAATCTTTTCAGTTTTTATTTAACAATCTATGTATAGCACCCTAATTCTTGATTTGTGGTTTAGTTAGGTGTAGAATTCTGTACCTAAACTTTGCCCATTGAAGATATTATTTTGTTGTTTTTTGACTTTTGTCGTTAATGGGAAATCTTTTCATTCTAATTTTTGTCCCTCTTTGTGCTTTCTTTGTGATTGTTTGAAGATCATCGCTTTGTCTTCCTGTTTCTTCAGCTCCTTATTTAGTGTCTAAACATGGATTTGATTTTGTTTTCCCTGGTTGGAATCTGGTTTGCCTACTTAACTGAGGACTTAGGTTCTTATTAAATTCTGGACATTTCTTATTTTTTGAATATTTCCTCTCTCTGTTTTCTGTAATTTCTTTTTATAAAATTGTGTCAGGTGTGTGTATTAGATCTTCTTATTCTATTTTTAAGCTTCTTTACCTTTTTATGTTTTCAATTTTTTTTTCTCTCTGCTGAATTCTGAGTAATTTCCTCAAATCTTTTATACACTTCTCTTTAGTTCTATGCAATCTATTCTTTAAGCCATTGATTGAGTCTCCAGTTTCAATGCCCATAGTTTTGGTGTTTTTTTTTTGTTGTTGTTTTTGGCCTGGGCTGGGTTTAAACCCACCACCTCTGGGGTTGGTGCCCTACTCCTTTGTACCACAGCGCCACTCAATGCCCATAGTTTTTTGTTTTCAGAAGTTTCATTTGTTTTTTCTCAAATCTTCCTATTTTATCACATGCTTTTCAATATTATAGTCTCTTTCCTATTGTTCTATTATTTCTACTTCTTAGAGTGCCGCAGATTCTCCCATCTACGTGGTCTGCTGACTCTTCTTCACTGTGCCTTGTTTCTTTGTGTGGTTGCTAATTGTTGACCGTGGAAACATCATTAACAGGGAGTCCAGCGCACCTGGGATTTGGTACTGTTGGTGTTTCTTCAGAAGAGTTTTGCATTTTCTTTTATTAGGAATCTAAACTTTGCTTGTGGGCTAATTTTTTGGCCTTTGGATTTCTATACCATACATCCAGTATAACCTTTATTATCCTTTACATATTTCTGGCTTGAGGTTTCAATTTCTGTCCAGATATTTTTTTCCCCAATAGAGAACTGGACAGATGGCAAGATTCTTGCCAATTTTTTTTGGTTAGTGGGAGGAATTTCTCCCGATTCCTATTTTACTGATAGGGTCCAGCTTTTAAAAGGATACTCTATTGAGGCTTTCTGACTCCGAAAAGCTGATGCCATAAAAGTTGTACCCACATGGACATTAAAACTTAATAGCTAAACCCTATATCAGGATTTTTGTGCTGCTATGGTGACAACTGAAGTTTACTTGTGTTTTGAGTTCCATTTTTATTTTACACATTGGGGAGATTCCCCTTTATTATTACTATCCAATCTTGGCTATTTATTAAAAAGGAAATTTTATATTTTATTCGGTGTTTCTGTTTTGTAGGGAGAAAGGTCTGTATGTCAACTTAGTCTATCATGTTACTGAAACGTCACTTCTCATATCTTCACACGTTTACTTGCCTCTGAATTCCTTTCCCATGTCTGAATTTCTCCCGTTTGATAAAAGATTTTCTTTATGTTAAAATATTTGCTTACAAAGCAAACTAGATTTAGGTCTAAATGATTTCTTAGGAGAGCTTTACCAGGTATTCAAGGAAAAATAATAATTTTCATAGCACTACTTCCTCACTTTCTATGAAGCTAATGTAATCCTGGTACCAATACCTAGTAAGGATACTATAAGAAAGAAAAATTATGGGTCAACTTCCTTTATAAACCCACATGCAAACATTTCCAAGTGAATCTTAACAACCCAACCCAGCAATACATAAAAAGGAGCATATGTGACGGTCAAGTTGTTTTCAGCCTAAGAAAAAAAGATACATTGAAAAGTAAATCATTATAATCTATCATATTAGTAGATAAAAGGAGGAAACTCATTATCATCACAATAGTTATATAAACAGTATTTGATATAATTGTATATCTATTCTTTAGCAAACTAATAAACAACTCTTAGCAAACTAGGACTATAGAGTAGCGTCCTTAATCTAGAAAAATAATTTCTTTTTCTTTTTAAATATAACAAAATGTTTAATAAGCAAATTTGTCTTAGCAAATGTGAAACTGCCACAGAGAGTAGGAGAGGGACAGGGGCCACGGGGCTGGGAGTAGGTTGGGAGACTGAAAGAGGAGAAAGTCATCAACTATGTAAGAAACCAGGGGGGTCAGAGAGGACCAGTGGCTAGAGAAATGGAGCTGGGGTCCTGGTATGAGAGGGGAGGGCAAGGCACAGAGGCCTGGATAATAAAATTCAAAATAGTTTGGCTGTAAAATACAAACATGCTATATTCCAACCTTGGGAGAGGGAGAAGGGGTCCAAGGGAGGAGGAAAAGCCGTTTTGGGAGGAGCTGTGGGAGTCCTTCCTGCCCTATTGTGTACCCCATCCCCATTTCAACCTCTTCAAATAATTTCTCAAAAAAGCTTAGAAGTAATTATGATATTTGATGATGAAAGTTTTTCCCTTTGAAATTGCCATGAAGATAAAAATGGCATAAAGTTTAACTCTATATCAATTATTCAATTTTCATTTCCAGCATTATTTCCTCTGACTTCTCCTTTTTATATGATCAATCTAGGTCAGTTTTTCTGTTTCAGGGAAGCTGCCTTTGATTTTGTTATATCTGATTTTTTGTTTTCTATTTTATTAACTGATAGTCCTATTTGTTATTATTTCTTAGTTTCTCTTTTCCTAAGTATTATTCTGTCATCCTTTCCCCAACTTATACATTTAAATGTTTATTTTTACCTTTCTTACTTAAAATATAGATGTTCAAAGGCTTTTAACTTTAGTTCATGCATTTATTTTCATGGGCCAATTTAGTTCCATCTTAATGATTTTGATCTGTTGTATTTCTTTTGTTATTTGATTCTAAATACTTCCTAATTTCCATAATATTTTCTACTTTAACTATTTCTTATTTAAGACTCTGTTTTTTAACCACAGGGAGATATCACCACACACTAGTCAAAATGGCTATTATCAAAAAGATAAAAGATACCAGGTCTTAGTAAGGATGCAAAGGCAAGGGAAACCTTGCACACTACTGGTGGAAATGGAAATTAGTACAAGCATGATGAAAACACTATGGAGGTTCCTCAAAAATCTAAAAATGGGGGTGCCGCCTGTGGCTCAGTGAGTAGGACACCTGCCTCATATACTGAGGGTGGTGGGTTCAAACCTGGCCCTGGCCAAACTGCGACAAAAAAATAGCCAGATGTTGTCCCAGCTAGTCGGGGGGCTGAGGCAAGAGAATCACCTGAGCCCAAGAGCTGAAGATTGCTGTGAGCTGTGATGCCATGGCCCTCGGTCAACAAAGTGAGACTGTCTCTAAAAAAAAGAATAATCTAAAAATAGAATCCTTCTAGGATCTAGCAATCTCACTACTGGGTATATATCCTAAGGATTTGAAATTAGTATATTGAATGGATACCTACACCCTCAAGTTTATTGCAGCAATATTCACAATAGCCAGGTTATAGAGTCAACCTAAGTGTCCATCAAAGGATAAATGAATAAACAGATGCATATATTTGCATAATAGAATACTATTAAGCCTTAAAAAAGGGTAAACCCAGAGCAGATTATACTAAGTGAAATCAGCTAAGCACTAAAGGACAAATTCTACATGTTTTCACTTATATCCAGACTCTTAACAATCAAACTCATAGAAGCAGAGGGTAGAATTGTGGCCACCAGCTGCTGGGTGGTGAGGGAGAATGGGAAGATGTTGGTCAAAGGGTACAGTTTAGACAAGAGAGAAAAAAGTTTTCAATGCCTTACAAATCAGGCCGTTCTAAATTAAATTATTTGCCTAAAAACTCCTCTTTTAATAAATATTTGATTGAAAAAAGTATAGTTTTTAGTTTTCAAATACATATATATATTATATTTATAAAATGAGCCTTCTTTAGTGAACCAATTTAACTAGTTACGATTTTCTAAATATTTTGGGTGTGTTTGAAAAGCATATATATTCTTTTTATATATATTTTTAGATTAACTTGTTAATTATAAAGAGAAGATATGTAACAATGGTTAAGAACATTGGTTCTGGAGTAGACTAAGTTTTAATCTTAGCTCTGTGAACTTTGGCATAACTTCTCTGTCCTTAGTTTCTTCATTTGTAAAATGTGGGTAGTAATAGTACCTTCTCATAGGATTGTTTTCAGTGTAAAATTAATCATGATGTAAAGTGCTTAGGATAGTAGTTGGAACATATTACGTGCTGTGTAATATGTCTGAATTGCTGCTGTTCATATGCTTATTTCTAGTTATTTTTATTTTCTTACCCTATTAGTTTGTGATAGAGGTATATGGAAATCACCCACTATATTCTGTGTTTCTCTGCTTCTACTTTGGTCAATCTTCATTCTCTATGTTGTAAAGAGATGATGTGTACACATAAAATTACAATATACATCTACTTGGTGTATTTATGCATTGTTGTTATTATATAGTGATATGCTTCTTTTTTTGAGACAGAACCTTACTCTGTCATTCTGACTACAGCGCATTGGCATCTTCATAGCTCACAGCACCCTCAAACTCCTGGGCTCAAGTGATCCTCCTGCCTCAGCTCCCAAGTAGCTGGGGCTACAGGCATGTGCCACTACGCCTGGCTTATTTTTTCTTTTTGTAAAGAGGGGGCATCTCACTTGTTGCTCAAGCTGGTGTTAAATGCCTGGCCTGAAGTAATCCTGCCACTTTGGCCTTCCAGAATGCTAGGATTACAGACATGAACACACAGGCCCCGTGATATACTTCTTAATCCAGTGCCTTTAGGTGAGAACGTGCTCCCAGTACGGTCACATTTGATGAAGTGGTGGCCTTCAGTAATGGCTTCTGTTCTTCCTACTCATGTTTTTCCTTTTATTTTTTTAACTTTTGAAAAACTCCAGAGGCCTGTCTTTTAATGCAGGGTGCTTGATCTACATGTGGGGAAACAGTTTAGAAGGTTTCATGGCTTCGCTGGATAGCCAGTCTCCACACATACAAAGCTGGCTTGGAGAATGGGAATCACCTGTTGCAATCAACCAATAATTTAAGAAGGACTCTGGGTAGCTTTTACTTTGCTGGCAGTCTTAGAGTCTTCTCAGTCATCACCGGGGCCTTTTCCCTTTTCAAAGAAGCTCTCCAGTGCTGTTTGCTTTTCACTCCTTTTTGCTAGTGTTATCCTGTGGGCTTACCCAAACTGTGACGGAGACAAGTGCTCAGTGTGGGGAAGAGGCACGGATGGAAGTGGTAAATAAAATAATGTGCAGGCTATGCATGAACTAAAATAAGGATCGGATTCTGCCTTAAAGCGTGCACCAGATGCAGCTGTACAATTGAAGTGAGAGGCTTACTTGCCACTATAAAGCCTGTCACCAGAGGCATCTGCACAATTGAAGTAAGATGCTTACTTGCCACTATAAAGCCTGCCACCAGATGCAGCTGTACTAATGAAGGACATCAACTCATTTGCCACTATAAAACCCACCACTAGATGCATCTGTACAATTAAAGGAAGATGCTCACTTGCCACTATAAAGCCTGCCACCAGATGCAACTTAATTGTCACTTGCCACTCACTGATAGGATTGTGATGTGCATCTGTAAGCAATTGATTTATTATGGTCTCTGTGCAGTCAAACCCCTCTGGTAATGATGATCTGTATTTGCACCCACTCCCCAGTGCTAGGATCACTGCCTCAGCTGTACCTCTGATCATCAGGCATTCGATTCTCATAAGGAGCACACAGCCTATGTCCCTCAGCCTAGGTCCCTTTGTATTCCTTTGAGAATCTAATGCCTCTGCTTATCTGACAGGAGGCAGAGCCCAGAGGTGATGTAAGTGATGAGGAATGGCTGTAAATACAGATAACGCTTCACTTACTTGCCTGACGCTCACCTTCTGCTGCATAGCCTGGTTCTAATAGGCCACACACAGACCAGTACTGGTCTGCAGCTCAGGGTTGGGCACTACAGCCCTAGTGTATAAGTTTCTTCTCTTTTGATCACTAATGTGTTTCTAACTCTTTAAATAGTATTTGCTACATGGGAAAATGCCAAAATATATTGGCTTAATGTGTGAATGAATAAATGAATGAATATTATTCTCTTTCTCTTTTTTTTTTTCATAGCCTTTCATTTCAATTTTTTTCTTTAAAAAGAATGAGTTGTGTACAGGGGGTTAAAGGTTTTATAGACAAGAAAAAAACAGTGCTAGAATCAACTTATTCATTTCATCTTCATCTTCCTCCTCTTCCTCCTCTTCCTCTTCTTCCTTCTTTTTCTTGCTTTTTTCAGCCTTGACGACTCCCTTTCTCACTGCATCAGGCTTTCCTTTAGCTCGCTATGTAGCAATATCCTTTTCATATTTTTCCTTCAGCTTTGCAGCCTTCTTTTCCTCAGGCTGCTTGTCACCTGCAGCAGTGTTACTCCACATCTCTCCCAGCTTCTTTGCAACATCACCAATGGACAGGACGGGATGTTCTCCTTTGATTTGGGGGCGATACTCAGAAAAGAACAAGAAAAAGACCAAAGAAAGCCTCTTGGGTGCATTGGGGTCCTTGAACTTCTTTTTTGTTTCCCCTTTAGGAGGGATATAGGTTTTCATTTCTCTTTCATAACAGGCCTTGTCTGCCTTTCCCAGATCTTCACATTTTCCTTTCTCTTTAGCAGACATGGTCTTCCTCCTCTCAGCACTTCTTAGAAAACTCTGAGAAGTTGACTGAAGCATCGGGGTGCTTCTTCTTGTGCTCTTCTTGACAAGTTTGCACAAAGAATGCGTATGATGACATTTTGCCTCTTGACTTCTTAGGGTCTCCTTTATCCATGTTTAGTTATTTTTCCTCAGCAAGGCACAGAGTCGCCCAGTGCCTGTCTGGCTCTCACTTGCCCCGGCGCTGTCTTTATGGAGCTCAATGTGCTGCAGTGGCTGTGAGAATAGTATTTTCTTCATAAAGCCCTTCTGAGTAGTCCCTCTTTGGAGTACCCATTGTATTTAATTTACATTTCTTACTGTTTTATCATGTTTCTTGCATTTTGGTTATTTATGGTTATTCTTATGTATTCTCTACTAGACTGTGGGGTGCTAGAGGGCAAGCGTTCAATAAATACTGGTAAAATTGATAAAACATTTACACAAAATAAAATCACCCTTATTTAAAATGCAGGTAGAAGAGGCAGAGCTGAAAATGGCTACAGCCTGACTCCCTTCTCAACACCCTGTGGCAATGGTGGCCTTTGGATTGTAGCTGGGCTTGTTGGAAGATGTGTACATTCTTCACATCTGCCCCCAACATGCCCAGGGCATTTTCTCAATCTTGTTAGGTTTGTAAATGAGCTCATTCATTATTCACTGATCCACAGTGTCTCAAGAAAACTACCAGCTTATGACTTTTTTTGGAGAAGTTATTTTAATTTTATAGCTAATGTGATTTTGAAGTCAGGGAGTTACAATTTTCCCATTTGGTGACATTCATGGTTTTAGAACTCTTCTATCATCTTCCTCCACATCCTCCTTTTTTTTTTAAACCCTGCTTTTTCATCCTTCTTATTCTTTTTCCTCCCACTTCTCTTCTTTCTTTCTCCTGTTTTTATTTATTTGTTTTATTTTATTTTATTTTTTATTATGAAACAGAGTTTCATTCTGTCACCGTGGGTAGAATACTGTGGCATCATAGCTCACAGCAACCTCAAACTCTTGAGTTCAAGCAATCCTCTTGCCTCAGCCTCCTGAGTAGCTGGGACTACCTGCCACACGCCTGGCTAATTTTTCCATTTTTAGGAGAGACAGTGTTTTGCTCTTATTCAGGCTGGTCCCAAATTTCTGAACTCAAGCAGTCCACCTGCTTTGGCCTTGCAAAGTGCTAGGATTATAGGCATGAGCCATTGTGACAGGCTCTTTCTACTTTTTAAAATATTAATTTTGACTCAATAGAGAGCCCAAAAGCTGCATGGAGCTCTTTCAAAAAAATTAATCTTCATAAAAGAATCTGGAGAGTAGCTCTAATTTCTTACATTTTGTAGATGAAGCTCAGAGAGGTTTAATAGCTTGACCAAGACTTCCTCAGATGGTGGAGGTGATATTCAAACAGGTATTCTTACTTTGAAAGTCATAACTCAAGGCTAACCCAACCGCATTCCCTGGAACAGATAAATAGAAATACTACTGAAGCCCTGGTTGGAGATTTAGTAGAACAAATTACATATGCTCATAAAAGGCTATTGGTTATATTGGTTAGACTGGAAGAAAAATGTAGACAGGTGAATGTAACTTGGCAGGAACCGTATTATAAACTGTATTATAGACACTTGAGAGTATTGTTATTTCCTTATTTCCATCTTGCCATTTAAAGACATTTTCACCATTTTAACTATATCAGTAATGTGAGTGTACTTTGCAGATGGGGAGAATTGTGGGAAGGTCAGTTATATGGCTGTTGAACTTTCCTTCTCTCCCTGTCCTTCCTTGATGTTTCTTAGACTGTTAAGACAGGGGCATTATCAGGAATTGATTATTCTATTAGATTTTTATCCTGACCAAAGGATGAAGGGTAATAAGTAAAGAGGGTTCTTTTGCATTTGTCCTATATAGATTTAAGGAGATCAATAGAAATTATATACTTCAAAAGAGAGGTGTATGTGTAGCTGCTCTTCAAGGTCAGATGGTACTTTTTTGGTGAAGAGTAAAATTAGAAAACTATGCTTTTATTATAAATGGTTAAGTATTATTTTTACTTAAATTTAAATTCTCTAATTTGTGAATTCTTAAGGCATAAAATATAATTTCTTCATCTTTACATCTCTATCTTTTATTTTAGTACACAGTCGTAGTAGAAATTCAGTAAATGTTTTTGAATGAACAGATGAAATAACACAGTTTTTGTGTCTTTGATATGGACTTTTGTCTGTAACCCACCAATACTATCTCATGATTTTGTTTGTATAAAACAATTTCTGTTACAGGTCATAGGCAATGGGATGGGATCATGAATGTGAAAGAATCTTAAACATTACAACTCATTAAACACAGAAGAATGAAATGATACAGAACGTATTGAATCAGGTTATTTTTATTACATCACCAATTTCATTGTACCGTACTAATGAGAAAGTAACAAATGCTAGAATTCCAGTCCTATTTAGAACAGATAATTCTTCTTTTGTTTAGAGCTATGTAGTAGTTGGTGAGCAGAGCTGTGTTATGATGTGTTATATTGCCAATTTCTTCACTTACGCTGGTGGGGGGGGACAGGGTGTAGACTAGATGTGAGGAAGTTACTGTTGAGGTGATAAGCTAGAGAAGGGTATTTCTTTTGTACAGCCAGGATGCAAAGTCATGGGAACAGTACAATAAACAAACCAAGTCCAAACACCCAACAAGTATAAGAATCAAGTATTTTTTCATCCAGAAATCCCCAGATCCTCAGAGGTAATTCACAGCAGAACTGAGTGAGAGAGAAGCTGGGGAGGAATTCTAGAGCAGTTAAACCCCTGTGGTTGTGGATGGAGGACATATCTGACAATGGGGAATGGGATTGTAGGGAGGGATACAATCACAATTCCATAAAGTGGAAGAATGGACTCATGGTGTAGAGGCAGAGTCATTGTCTGACAATAATCTACTTATTCCCTCATGCATTTATTTACTTATTAATTACTTACTGAATGCCTATCCTATACTTTACACTGTATTTTGTGCACAGAATGCAATGGTTAATGAGACAGATAAGGAAGGTCCTATCCCTTGCAGAGTTTATAATGTGTGGCCAGTACTGTTAAGAAGATAGGAATTATAGTAGTATAATGCACATGTAATACATTATATCATAAGGTGTGGGAAATCTAGGTTTTGTGGAAATAAAACTAATAGCTAATGCTTACTGAATAGTTACTATGCACCAGGCAGTATTCTTGGTGCTTACCAGGCCTTACCAGATTTACCTCTCACAACAACTCTACAAAGTAAGTATTATTATTATTTACATTTAATGTGTGAGAAGGGAGATGTTTTACTGTCCAGGGTCTCACAAATAGTGTGTGGTAGATCCAAGATTTGAAACCAGTTTATCTCCAGAATCGAAGATTTCTCATCATCACACTCTCTGATTTCTTTCCTGCATATTAATTTCTCCACTTAAAGTGGAAAGTGGGTATGAGACTAGGATGAGGAGCCAGGCAAATTTCCCAAGCAGGGGCACTGCAATAAGACCTGGGTGAAAGAGGAGAGATATACTTGGGGAGAGTGGAGGGTGCAGAGGTTGGGAAAGGGGTCAGAGCTAGCCTGTTCCAGACTGCAAGGCAAAAAGTAGGTGGTGAAGTTGGAGAGGAGCCGTACACTCAAAGGTGGGGGCGTGGGTGGAGGGGCTGTTTATGTTGGTTGATGTGTGAGGTTCTGCTGGGGCCCAGTGCAGATGTACTAAGGATGTTTAGACTTGTGATCTTATCAATAATCAAGTATCTGTCTCCTAAGAGCTCATCCGCCTATCTCATTTTCCTGGTCACATTCTTTAGATTTTGTGTGTCTGTAGTCATGAGCCTGTTAACTTCCTGTGTCCCAACCAGCTCCTTTAGTTTATATTTACTGGCACTTCCATTGTCTACTAATTTCTCTGTCAAAGAGTCAGACAACTAAATGAAACACTGCTGAAATGACAAGTGAACTTTGTCTATCCCAGTGAACTGTTTTACAGTTTAGACAGTACATGCTTCACAGAAGTACCTACTACTATGTGAAAGGCAATGAATTGGCTAAATGACAGTTCCGCTTTGTCTAGACAGGTAAACAATTTTGGGGGGATAGGAGGTGTATACTTGGGCATAAAACAGAATTTTGGGATAATTTATCCATGATGACTTATGGATATAACTAGGACTATACTTTTTGGATCAATTTTAAACATTTTATTAATAATTGAATATAAGGGATATTAAAAAAGAATTTTATATTTAAGCATTTTGGCACCAGAGAAAGAATAATGCTAAATGTGAAGGCATGTCTTAAACTGGTATCTGCCTTTAAAATTGATCCTACACAAAGGATGATTTCTGGGCCTGTCACTCTATTTAAACAGGCTCACAGCGGGTATTCCAGCTTTACCAGTTGTAGGAGAGAAGAATTTCTACGTAGGATACTTTGTATGATTGGTACTCCAGGGAAAAAAGAGGTGAGAGTATTTTAGAACAATGATTTCCTCTGTTTCTATGGGAGACTTAAACTCATACCTGCATTTCAATTCTGTCTGGAATAACTGACATTATTGTTGCTTTTTTTTTGAAGTTGATGGCCAGGGTCAGGCGCCAACCTGCCACCCCTGGTATATGGAGCCGGCACCCTACTCCTTGAGCCATAGGTGCCGCCCATTATTATTGCTTTTTAAATTGGGGCTGCCTTGATAAGTTTTAAGACCTCTCTGCCCTTAAAGAAAATAAACTGTAATCATTTGCTTCAATGAAGTCTTAATTTCTGCAGGAAAAGCTTTGCAGATGTCATGGAGGACTTTTACTTACCGATGCCAGACTGTGTGCCTACTCACGTGCACATCCTCTGGGTACTTGTCACTTGAATTAAGGTGCTCATATTTTGCTTGAACAACGGCCATAATTAAAGTGAATGAAGTTTGTGCTTTAGGTTAATCCTGAAGCTTTATCTCTGATAGCCATGGCTCCTAATAAATGAGAAAAGTGGGCAAGCCACAAGTAGCCCTCAGTCTTCTCAATAGACGAATGAGAGAAGAAGGAAATTTTACCCCTTGTAGAAGGCAGAGACGCTAATAAGGTAGGAGAGATGGATTTCAGCAATTTTGTCCATAAACACATGATATGCAGTTAAGTGAATCTATTTTAACATTGGCCCAGATAGTAAAAGTATTGACATTAGCCTGAAGGGAAAAACATCCTAGGAGCCCAATTTGAAAGTTTTTAGTGTAGAAGAGATTTAGATGTTGGTTAAGATTACAAGATCCCAGGTAGGTTAATACCAATTATGTTTATGCAAAACTTTCAGCCTTTTAAAGTGATGTTTGCTCTTCTAATGTTACTGTCCATGTTCTCCCTGTTTTCCTCAAATGACAGAGTTTCTCCCTTAGTTACTTATTTACCCCTTTGTTTATGCCCACAGCTCTCACAACCCAAAGGTTAAGGAACAGCGTTAGGGGTGTGAGAAGAACAGAGGAGATTTGTCCCGGGTGAAGCAGTCTAGAAAAGGGCAGCATTGATTCTGAGAGTACCTGGGCCCCCAATCCCAGGGACACTGGTAAATTGATCATGCCTGGAGAGATTCCATTTTCTGCAGCAAAACGTGAGGGAGAGCTGCTACCAGATCTGGGCGCAAAGGCACAGACGCCCATCGTGACATGGAAGCAGACACCTGAGAATCAGCACTGGGGCGGGAGACAGGCTGACAACCACAGAGGTGAATTTAGGCCTAAGGGGAAATTCCAAGGGTGGAATTTGGGGTCAAGAACTGGCAGGAAATAAGGAGAAACAGAGGCAGATTCCAACAAGAGTGTAGTTGCTGAAAGGGTCTGTGTGAGGGAGGACCAAAATAATCAGGCAGAAGGTAGGGACCAAAAATGATTTTATCCACATTGATAACCCTTACTGGTGTTTCCTCCTCTTCCTGAGAGCTGGTTCCTTATATTAATTAGCTTTTAGAGTAAGCTAATGCTCTAAGAACCGCACAATATCTCTTCCTAACTGCCTGCTAAGAAATAAAAAACATCACATTTTAATAAGGCTCTGTCATCTTGTGTATTATAGAATAAAACAAAGAAATGTAAATTTCTTAAAAATAAGTATTCTGAAAAAAATACTCTGCCAAGTGCTCATGGGGTTTATCTCATTTAACCCTCACACTTTTGGGCTGGGGTAGGGACTTACAGACCCATTTTACAGATGACAAAGGGAAGGCTCTGAGAGATTGCACAAATCACCTAAAATCATTCACATATGGGTTTATCTGTTGCTCTTCACACATGTTCTAAGTTATTTGTGCTATGATATTTTTATCATTCTTTATAATTAAAAGTTTAACTATATAAGACAATGTTACATACTGTGAAGACTAACTGTGTATCATTGATGCGGCAAGTTCTTTGTTAGGTCAGAAAGAGAAAATAGGTTCTGAGACCCAGGAGCTGGCTGTCAATGCTGTGATAGAGCACATGAGGGTCAAGGTCATTATTATTCCTGGGAAGGAAGCCAGTGTCCTGAATGAAGAACAGAGGTATACAGTTAAGAAGAGTGTCCAACTCTCTGAACCAACTTCTTGAAACAGCTCATGGAATCTTACAAAATAAGTTCAGGATAGTGAATATATACCAAAATGCTACGTTAGTGGACATTTTGAGATGAGAAACTTCTCTTTTCAACTTCTGTTCAATGTTAGAAGTTCAGTAAAGAGTTCCATAAACTTACAGCTGAAGGATCCCTAACCAGTATTTCTGTAAGAAGTTAGGGTTGTAGTCATTGCATTATTGTTTTGACCCATATTGATATTTACTGTGTTCTTCTTTATTATAATATGGATTTTCTTTGGCACATCCGCCTGTTAGGCAGTCTCCATAAATTATCCCTTTTATCATGCGTCTGGACTGATGGATTTAATATTAACATAAAAGCAGGTAATGTGAATATATCCTTCGGGGATCTTTGTCTTTGGATGGGGTGTTTCTCCCTGGTCTTTTATTACTCATTTGTGGAAGTGATGCTTTATTTAGTGTTGACAACTGACAATGGTCTTGACATGTGTGAAGCTCAAATAGATTTGCATAGTCTGTATAAAACAGTAAGTAACTGGATATAAGGGAATTTAATTATAGAGTTTAATTTTAATGAGAACAGATTGAGCAAGAGCATTTGATAGTTTTTAAGCTTATAATGATGCTTCTTAAATGTGTCAGTTGTGGTTTCCACCACATGCTCTGACCTTTCTGAGTGAATCTGCATAGAAAGTGCATGAAGATTAGCCCTGTGAAGCCTCATTTTATTCTACTCACCTTCCCCCATCCAGCTGCACCACAGCTGATTTAAACAGGGGTAGCGATCTGGTCCAAGGGCAGTGACTTCATGGCTTCTTAGTAATCTGTGACTTGGCACCAAATGATAAGCTAGACTAGTCAGGTTCTCTCTTGAGGGTTTAAACTGGGAAAGACAGAATGAAGTACATAATAGTCATCAATCAGTTCTAAAGATCGTGAAGGGATAAGCCATAAAGTAAAGATAGTCATGAGAGGGATAGTCTATTCTTTAAGTTTCGTGGTAAACTAAAGTTACAAGGAAGCTTTACTAGAATATCTTAAAAGCATGAATGAAAGAAAAGGAGAGGAGGAAGAGAGAGGTTGAAAAGTAAGGAAGCAAAATTGGACATATACAAAAAGAAGTCTAAATACTAAAATGTGATTTAAAATAGGCGATTGATAATAATAATAGCTGATATTGCCAAGTGCTTGTTAAATACCAGATATTATTCTGAACATTTTACATTTTTTATTTCATTTACTTTCCTCAGCAAACCCCTTGAGATAAGTATTTCCAGTTTCCCAGTTTTACAGATGAGGAATCTGAGTCAGCATTGTGAGGAAACTGAGGCACAGAGTGGCATGATGACCTGTGCGTCCACATGTCTAGTAGAGGGTCATTAGGGACCGTGATTTTAGTAGTTTAACTTTAGAGCCTTCATTCTTTTTGTTTATGTTTTAGTAGATTTAGGGAGTACAAGTGCTTTTTTGTTGCATGGATAGATTGTACAGTGGGGAAGTCAAGGCATAGGATGGGTAATTAGAGCCTGATTCTTTTTTTTTTTTTTTTTTTAAGAGATAGAGTCTCACTTTCTTGCCCTTGGTAGAGTGCTGTGGTGTCACAGCTCACAACAACCTCCAGCTCTTGGGCTTAGGTTCTCTTGCCTTGGCCTCCCAAGTAGCTGGGACCACAGGTGCCTGCCACAATGCCTGGTTATTTTTTGTTACATTTTGGCCAGGGCCAGGTTTGAACCCACCACCCTAGGTATAGGGGGCCAGTGCCCTACTCACTGAGCCACAGGCTCCACCCTAGAGCCTGCATTCTTGAACAATGATGTAGGAGAACACTTGTCTTCAAAAGGTGGTCCCTGGACCAATAGCATCAGCACCAACTGAGAACTTAGTAGAAATGCACATTATCAGGCTTTACTTAGGAAATTCTCTGGATGGGGCCCAGCAATCTGGGTTTTACAGTAATCCAGGTGATTCTGATTCTTTCTGCAGTTTGAGAACCTCTGAGGTAGGGCAAAGGCCATAGTCTCCTGCTGTTCCAGTTCTTCTCATCTTGATATGGCTTATTTTTAAAAGCTCCTCCTCTTCTTGTGTTCTGAATTGTTTAACTACTACTGGGATCCTGTGTACCCATATCCTTATAACTATGCCCAGGTATCTGAAATAGAAGGACTATGTTTTTTGCAAAGAAGGATTGCAAAATCCCTTGCAGTTTCGTCCCAGGGCAGAGTCCCATTCTGTTGCCCAGGCTAGAGTGCAGTAGCATCAGCCTAGCTCACAACAACCTCAACTCCTGGGTTCAGGCGATTCTTTTGCCTCAGCCTCCTGAGTAGCTGGGTCTACAGGGACCCGCCATAAGGACCAGCTAGTTTTTCTATTTTTAGTAGAGATAGGGGTCTCTCTCTTGCTCAGGCTGGTCTTGAACTGCTGAACTCAAGGGATCCTCTCTCCTCAGCGTCCCAGAGTGCTAGGATTGTGGGGGTGAGCCACCACACTTTGCCCTGTCAGGTCTAATTTAAAGATACAATGAAACTAAACATTTTAGATAGCTGGAATATGTTTGCTTTAATGAGTCTTACTAAACCAGAGCAAGATTCTCTATGTGGAAACATGATGGACTAGAATACTCAGACCAATCCTGCCTCTGAAAAAAAATCTAGAATGAATAGCTATATAATCTTAAAAACACCAGAAGCTAAAAAAATAATGACGATAATGACTGCTCAGGGAGGTTGGTGATTACTGAAGCGACTTCTGCGTGGGGACAGAACCTGGCCAACGTGAGCCCAGAAACTATCCCTGGTGGGTACTCTAGAGAGACATCCTCCCTGCATAAAGCTGAGGAGCCAAGAGCTCCAAAGTCCAGATAAGAGTGAGCCAGAGGTTCTCACTCTCCTATCCTTAGGGGACTGCAAGAGAAGTCACTTTAGTGCTGAGCAAAAGATAGTCCCCAAACCAAACCAAATGAAAGAAATCTTTGAGAAATTGTCACCAAACACTGGTTTTCTCAAGGATTGACTACTTAAATACATCTCACCAAGGTAGTTCAAGCAAAGCTCAGTGTGGACTTAGTTTAAGATAGCCCTGAACTGGTAATGCTCTTATGTGTGTCTGATAGAAGCAATTGCAAATCCTAGACCTCCAAGCATTCCCACAAATAGGGCCAGACATCACACGGGCAAGTCACAGTCAAATTTAACCGAGCACACCAGAAATCTAGGAACCGCAGATAAGAGCCAGTAGAAAAAAACAACCACCAAAATTGACCCACAAAACTTAAGATTTTATAATTGTTATGTAAAAAAACCAAAATCCTGTCTTTAAAAAAATAAGACAAGCTTGAAAATATTTTCAGGGACCAGGAAACTAAAGTCCTAGCAGATTTAGAAAAAATAGAATTTAGATAAGTCATAAAAAATAAAAGAAAATAAGCCAAGGGCTTGATAACAAGAGATTTAATGTACACTAGCCATAGTATTTTCTACTCTGAGCAACTTTGTTTTTTGATTATAGTAGATTTTGTGAGATATATCTCATGCAGTTAACTTTCGATTTAAATTTATTTGAAATCAATGAATAAATGACATGCTTAAATTAAGATTTGAAATTCTAAATTTTTAATATAAAGGTAATTTAACATGCAATGAACTTATGTTATATTTGTATTTCAGTTTTTGCATCCAACTGAGATAACAGAGATAGATAATGATATGCTGGCTTTCCAATAAATAGATCAAGGGCCTACTATTGATCTTGATTATCTGAGAATATCATGAACACGTGTGGATTTAAATATTTCAGTTAAACGGTGTCAGTTTTCCATTTTATTTATCAACTTCAATTACAGTGTGTAAAGGGTATAAACAATTGGAAGCAAGGCAAAGATAAGATGATAGTGACAATTTTACAAGTATGTCAGTGGAATGATTCTGGGCTTCATGATCATGCAACTGACTCAACAGTGAAACAATCTGAATTCCCTGGAGGATAATTTCATTTTTAGCACTGGTAAAGCTTAAAACTGAGACTTAGTGGGTGGAAAGGATAGAACCACTGTATTCTAACTGTAAATAAAAGTATCTGCAAATGTTGAACATGTAATATCCAATTCATCCCTAGAGATGTTAATTATTCCTTAAGAATGTGATAATGAGGTGAAACATACTGTTTGCTAGCAGGCATAATAGATCATATTTCATGTCCCTCATTTAAATCAGGGCATTAATTTTCGTTACAAGATAAAGTCAGTGATAGAGATGGAGGCAAAGGATGGGGAAGTAAAGTTTAGCAAGTACAGGCAGTAAGCCACACAATAGTTGGCTCTTAAAATGCTGAGCTCATTTACTTGCAGCCAGACTTGTTGAAAGATGGCTATCAGAAGATAAACAAAAATCCCCTCTGTGGTGCAATATTAATTTTATTAGCCCCTAGCAAGGAAAAAACATAAAGTTCAAGTTCAATGCCACAAAGGATAATTCCTTTGAATGGAATATGAAGCCAAAAATGGAAACTATAGTTTCCACTTTTTGTATTATCATCTCTCAGCATTCATTTACTGAACACCCGTCATGTCAAAATACTGAGGAAGAAGTAGACCTTGTCCAGAAAGCTTACAATTAGTCTCGCTGAGGGCCAGGGATGAATCTCACTGGTGAGAGTAAGTTGGCCTCTTAAATTTAATGAACATTGCATTCTGTCTTTCTCTTCCCCTGTCTATTTCAGCTGTAGATTAGAAGGTGGACTGGAAAAAAGTAAGCATTTTTAGAGGCAATGGCTTGATTTGTTTGACAGGAAAGCATATAGAAATGGATAGGAGAATGCGGCTTAACCAATTGTCATGACCGCTGAGAAGAGAAAAAACAAAAGTGTAGGTGGGTAAACCCTAAGATTCAGTGTTCCAGGGTAATAGAATCAAAAGAATGCACATCCTTAGGCTGCATCTGCCATGTGAACGAATGAGTAAGCAAACACACTTCAGGAGTTTTTTCTGTTAACGGATGTAAAACTTAGTAAATCTAAGGCTTTAGAAAATTAGGGCAAGTTAGGTGAATATGGCCACTATGGGGTTTGATGAAAAAAGCACAGGCTCTGGGATCAGAAAGACATGGATTTGAATATTATCTTCACTGCTACTTTTTGATCTTGGACAAAATGTTTAACCTAATTAAGTCTATCTTCTCATAGAAAAGATGAAAAGAGACGTAATTTGCAAACTGTCTAGCATATAGCAGACTAAAATTTGAAAAGGAATACAAAAAGATTTGTTTCTATATTATTTGACAATTATATAAATTAGTAGAATCTTAAATATTTCGTTCGAGGGTAATTTTGATAAAGCTTTGATATCACTGTGGCTAAGAACACTCTTCCCAAATACATTGGGAAGAAGGAAGATTTTTGTACTGAACTCTAAGACTTTATGATACATGTTTGGGTGAAAGGATAGCCTAAATGATGAAAATATAAGAAGAAAAATGGCAGCATTGAGAAGAAGAGTCTGGGTTGTTAAAAATGTAGATAGGCAGCTGTATTAGTTAGCTTTTGCTGTGTAGCAAATTATCCCAAAACTTAGTGGTTTAAAACAACCACCATTTCATATAAATCATGATTTTGTGAGTTAAAAATTTGGCTGAGCTCAGCTGGAGAGTTCTGGTCTTGGTTGGTCACACTGATGCTTCTGTGGTAAGCTGCTGAGTCGGCGAGGGCCAGGCTCTGGGATGACCCTAGCTGGAATGACTTACTATGCTTGGTGGGCTCCTATCACCCAGGATGCTAGCTTAGGCTTTTTATTATAGTGGCTGACAGGGCTTCAAAAGAGTGAGGGGAAGTGTACCGATCCTCTTACGGTCTTTTCTTGGAATTGGCACCCATCACTTCCCCCATATTCTGTTGGCCAAAGCAAGAAATAAGACCAGTCCAGATTCAAGGGAGGGTAAATAGACTCTGCCTCTTGATGGGAAAGAAAGTCAGATTTCACAGGGCATGCATATAGATGGTTATAGCCATTTTTTGCAATTTTCTTCAGCAGGGAATTAAGTTCTGTTAGATTTTATAGGAGAATGAACTATAAAACTTAAACACACTACCATTCTCTTAATAGAGAAAGTCATGGAAGGATACTGGGAAGCTTGACAGGAACTGTGTTTGGAATGAATACTAACGAGAGGAACAAACAAGGCTTCATTTAGACTTTTTCAGAGAAAATATATGTTAAAGTTATTCTAACAAAATTAAAGTATTTGGCTTTCAACTTTGGGTTAGATAAGATATGGAAGACAGCAACTGGATAATTGCAAAAATATAGAGAAAATCAAATGGACTCTATGTTTTAAAAAGAAGGGAAAGAGAGCTCGGCACCTGTAGCACAGTGGTTACGGTGCCAGCCACGGGCACCGAGGCCAGTGGCTTCAAACCCACCCACAGCCAGCTAAACAACGACACCTACAACAAAAAATAGCCAGGCATTGTGGCAGGCACCTGTAGTCCCAGGTACTTGGGAGGCTGAGGCAAGAGAATTGCTGAAGCCCAAGAATTTGAAGTTGCTATCAGCTGTGATGCTACAGAACTCTACGAGAGTGACATAGTGAGACTCTGTCCCCTACCCCATACCCCACAAAAAAGAAGAGAAAGGGAACCTATAAAGAAAAAGAAACCTAGATTCTCTCAAAAAATATAAATATGACATATAGCCATCTATGATTTTATTTTTTGTCTTGAAGAAATGTCAAAGCAGTAGCTCTATTTTTGACTACCTAAATGCAATAGGACTTTCTGAGAAACCTGATCTTTTTGTGCTTATAAACAGAGTGGGTGGGGAAAAAGAAGTAATGTATGTCTTTCACCTGACAAAGTCTTTCTAAGTTGTGGCAGTATGGAATTGTGCTTTGCTGTTTTCCAGAATTTATACTCTTTATGTGCCCAGCACTAACAATCACTTATTTCCACTATGGAACAATCATTTAGCAGGAACTCTCATTTTATTCCAGCTGATTATACAGGAAACTAACAAAAAGAAAGGGTCATTTAAGGCAATGTTTGTGGTCACCAGACTATTCGTTAAAGGCAGTCTGATCACACAGCATCCAGCTCAGCTCAGGTGCTCTGAAGTTTCTTTTTTTTTGGTGCCTGGGGCAATCTTACATCATTATAGGACAGAGCTGGATCCTCTGTCTGTTCTCAGCAAACGAAGCTAAGTAGAAACCTAAGGGACAGAGAGGACAGGGCTGTATTATAGCATGGTTACACAAATCATGGTTTGGATATAAGATTTAGCTGCATGTTATTGGGACACTAATTAATTTTGTTTAATGTTTAAGAGATTTGTTTGATGTGTGCTCAAAGTGAGGAAGCTCTGGGAACTATAGCATTCCAGAATACCTATTCCTTTACAGCATGGCCAACATTCTAAGGCAGTTGAGGTTCTCTACACAAGACAAGAGGGATCAGTCAAGTTTGGCAGATAATGCACACTTTTATCCCTTATGAGACAAAGTATGTGGTTGGGTGCTAGGGTTTTCCATGTGAATATGGAACAAACATACCCTGTTCATCACTGGGGGTGAAGTATGAGGAGGGAAGGTAGTCTCTAGGAATGCACATTTTTAATAGTCCCACCGAATCATGCAGATAGTTAGAAGTTATCATCCCTTTTGACATTTGGATGACTTGATAGGTGATATTGCTGACATTTTGTTTATCACACCAATTTTTACTTTTTTGATTTAAGTGATTTGACTATTAAACACTTGTTAATATTCCATAAGCTATATAAATTTTTCAGATAATTTGACTGATCATTAGGGATAAATACTTTTAAATGACAGATTGTATTTAGTCTTTGATTATCAAAATTTGGGACAAATATTCAAGGCAGTTCAATTTGGTTCATTTAACCAGCCCTGAATTTAGAGCTATGTTGTTAGGTTCTAAGCACAGAGGCAGAACTATTAATACAGATAGAGATAATTCACCACCTTTAGCAGCTCACTATCTAGCTGTGCATAATCATGAATAAAACTATAATATGTTACATTAAATGCTTCAGTTAGAATTACTGTACATTTTTATAAGTGCTATAGGACCACAGCTGTTAGACTAATTAATTTTTTCATGGAAGAGTAGAATCACCCCAAAAGAAAGAATGCATGAGAAATGGGAAGGTTCATGGAAAGATTAGGAATAGGAGTGGTGTGGTTATTCCAGGCAGTGGGAATAACATGTACAAATAAGTCAACCAGTGCATCAAGTGTAGCATGTGTAGTTTGAGGAACAACAAATCTAGAGTGGCTAAAGAGTAAGACAAGCAGGGTACTAGAGTTGAGGCTGTAGAAGTGGGCAAGGAATAAATCATTAAGGCCTTTACATAGCAGGCTGGAGGTCTTCAATTTAGTCCTATGGCTGATGAGGAGTTATCAAATAGGTTTTAAGTTGGGAGAGTTATTTAACTTGGTATGTCCTTTAAAAGCTAACTCCCCAAACTGGAGGAAAGCCTAGGAGGTTGTAGGTATACTGAGGGAGTGACTACTGAGATCCTCAGATAATGGTAGAGATGGAGTAAAGAGAACAGATGCGTGAGGTGCTTCACAGGTGGTGATTGGAACTGTTGATGATGGGATGTGGGCAGTGAGGGAAGTGTTAAGATGACTCCAGGGTTCTTAGTTTGGGCCGCTTGGTATCTGGACAGTTCCATGTTAATTAACATTGTGAACTGAGAGGGAAAAATGTCTTTTTGGAGATACGGGGTAGAAAACAGTTTTGCTTTTGGGTATCATAGTAGTTGCTATTGGTTGCCTGCCCAAAATTCACATCTCACCTTCTTTATTAAGGAATGATGACTGTCGAAGTCTTTTTGTTCTGATATAAAAGAATATTACAAATTGGATAATTTATAAAGAATGGAAGTTTATTTTCTCACAGCTTTGGAGGCTGGGAAGCCTAAGATCAGTGTGTCTGCCTCTATAAGGCCCTTCTTCTGTGTCCTCACCTGCGGGAAGACAGTAGGACCAGGAGGATGAACACTGTATTCTTACATGGTGGAAGAGCAAAAGAACAAACCCACTCCTCAAGCCCTTTTGACCACCCTCATGACCTAAGTCCTTCCTTGAAGGCCCCACTTCTCAAAAGTATTGGATTGGGGATTATGTTTCTAACATATGAACTTTGGGGGCACATTCAGATCATAGCTGTGACCCTCATTTATATTCTAAGGGCAGATCATGATTAGACCAAGCCAGTAGTTCTCAGGTGAGTGATTTTGCCCTTCAGGGCACATTTGACAATGACTGGAGGTACTTCTGGTTGTCACAGTGGGGAATGCTACTGGCATGTGGTATGTAAAGGCCAGGGATGCTGCTAAAATTCTACAATGCTTATGACAGCCCCCCACCCCAAATAATTATCTGACTCCAAATGTCAACATAGTTGATCCTTTAGCAATGCAAGGGTTTCAAGTAGGGGGGCCCACTTATATGTAGATTTAATTCTACCTCTGCCACCCCAGAGGGCAATAAAACCAACCCCTCCTCTACTCTCTTGTCTTTATCAGACTACTCAATGAGAAGATGGTAAGGATGAAGACCTTTATGATGACCCACTTCCACTTTGTAAATAGTAAATACATTTTGTCTTCTTTTGGATTTTCTTAATTAACATTTTCTCACTTTATTGTGTGAAAACAGGGCAAAATACATATTAAGTATAAAATACATGTTAGTTGAACTGGAAGACTTCTGTTCAATAGTAGGTTATTAGTAGTTAAATTCTGGGGGAGTCAAAAGTTAAATGTGGATTTTCAACTTCATGGGGGATTGGCATCCCAACCCCCAAGTTGTTCAACGTTCACCTGTACTTACAAGCTTGAAAAATCCTGGTCTAAGCTAACTACGGTAGTCTCATTCCATTTTGCCAATGGTTGGCTTAGGAATGGAGATATATCCAATTCAATGGAACTTTTATAAAGATTTTCTCTTAAAGGAGATTGATATACTTTTTTTTAATGGATCTTGGCATTTCTGAATATGATGTGTAGAACTGTGGCATCTATCTTACCACCAGCTTGAGGATGAAGTCAACATGTAGAGGAGGAAAGAGCCAAGAAAAATGCATAGAAAGGGAGACAGAGCTTTGATGTCCATATGAACAGCGCAGGTAGCTTGCTCTACCTCTTGTTACACAAGGTTGGCAAATTTGCTTTTGATCTAAGATAGAAGGAGTAGAGTTTTCCTATTGCTCATAACCAAATGCATCCTAACTGATCCTGCCATGTTGAATCACGTATGGCCGATTCACAATGGTAGTGTTAAATGTTGAATATGTGGCTTTGGATCTTAGTACAAAGGTTAAGACTGGAGTTAGAGATGTGACAGATTTCATAGAGAGGTGACAGGTACAATTACGGAACTGATGATCCAAGCCAACCAGTGCTTAGAGAGAAAGAAGAAAATGAAATACAAGTTGAATATTAGAATACAGCTCTTAAATTGGGAGTATGAAAAGAAGACGGATGGAAAGACTCGTTGAAAGGAATCAGAAAGGCTAAGCATGAAACCTAGTGAGCAATATGGTGTAACAGAGACAACTTACTGTCTACCAAAAAGTTGTGAGTTTTATTTCATACTATAGACTAATCAATAGAATGCAAATGCTCAAGGAGAAACTACCTTTCCCAGATCCCTCTAACCTCAAGAAAGTCTAATGGAAAAGAGAGATAAAATTGGGGGACTGGATTGAACATGTATCCTAAGCAAAAGGAGTAGGAAACAAGACTTTGTAGTGGAAGAGGAACACTGATAAAATAAATGGAAGATGGGATTGATGGATGGCTTTGGAAAAAATGTGAAGGACTGCATTCTAATTCACGTAGGGAGGGTATAGTTTGGAAAGGAGAAGCAATACTGTCACCAGTTTGTCTACTATGGGAGGAAAGGTGGGGAAAAGAGATACAATATTATTGACAAAGAGGGCAGTCCATGGCTAAAGCCTTTTTATTTTATTTTTCCCTGGTAGTTGTCTGCTGAGAATGAGGGATTCTAGTGCTTAGTGTGAGTGATAAAGGTTTGCAATAGCTACTTTTAGGTAATGGAAAAGGGAACAGAAGAGAGATAAATAAATGGATTGCTGAGTAGATTGACTTGAATCTCATAAATTTGTTATGATTCAATTAGCATATTTCTGTGATTCCCCCTGGCAATGCTCAGTGACCCTTGAAAGGAAATGGTTTTGTTAATCCATACTTGGAATCTGGGAGGAAGCATGGAAGAGAAGGTAAAACTGGCAAAGTAATCATTGAAAATGTTGGTAGGAATATTGTTGAAATTATTGAGTATCAATTACATTGTCAGTGAAATACATTCATATAAATTTGGAAACTTAAAGAATTGAAGAAAATACTAGAAATTATGCATAGTTAGATTGGATCATTAGCCATCAGTTAATCTTTCAGGGTTGAAGTTTGGGGATAAACAGGGCTTGAACACTTATTTAAAATAAGAGTGATGTAGGATAAATTGTGATTGAAGGCAACAGATCACTTCTTGGATATTGTCTACTTTGCAAATTCATAGCATTTTGATATAGAAATGGAATTACCAAAATTCATCCACTTTCTAGAAAAAGAATCTGAGGTTCAGAAATGATGCTAAGGACAGATGCTAACGGTCAAGCAGCTTTTTAGTGACTAAACTGATGATCATTATCGGTCAACCAATGGATGTCTGTGTGCTCAGTTGAATGTGCTCTTCTTCAAGCAGTTTTATAGTATGTGAAAGAAAGATGCTCAAGAAATGAACAAGAAAGGAATAAGCCAGCTGGCTATGGTGGTGTGCACTTGTAGTCCCAGCTGCTCAGGAGGCTAAGGCGGGAGGATCGCTTGAATCTAGGCATTTCCAAGCTGAGTGCTCTATGATGGTGAATCTGCATTCTAGCTTGGGCAGCATTGCAAGATACTTTCTGTTAAAAAAAAAAAAAAGGAGTAAATGAACCTCTTTGATTAAACAAATATTATAAATGCCTCATTTGACCTGGGGAATTATTTTGAAAACGTTTTTTGATCTCCCATATTATGCAAGCTCTAGAAGGCCCGTTACTTGTATATAGGCTGGCTCCTGTGGTTTGGGAGGGGCGTTGCTTGCAGGGAAACTGGATGAACACCAGGTGAGGCAGTTGTTCCTGAGTTAAGTAACAGGGTGATTAAAAAGTCACTGGAGGGAAACAAAAGGGGATTTGATGTAACTAATTGATTGTGAATGCAGCCTGAAGTATGCAAATTGAGGAAGACCTTCACAGTCCACTGGCTAAATATGGGCTTTTTAATCAAGAGGTTAGTGTTCCTGTGAGTCTGAGTCCTGTTTCTCTTTTGAAAGGGGCTTATTCATTGGGGCAGTTATTGGGAACATGTGTTTATTGGGCCAGGCTGGTGAAAGGTTTGACATTGTTGAAAAAGGTCAGCAGCATTACTTTTTTAACCTCTGACCTCTCTGCTGGTAATTGACAATGCTGCTTAGAGGAGTGGGATGTAGAGAGAAGCTCTGTCTCTCCCTTCAGGTTTTATCGACTTTTCTACATGTTGAAACGTACTATAAAGTCTGGGTTTGTTTTTATATGTGACCCAAATCATGGCTTAGAGTGCATGGTTTGCTAGGTGACAAGCCACCGGTATTTTCTGTTTATATTTATTATTAGGTCTAGTTTCTTATTTTCATGTTTAAATTCTACATAAGTTCACTCCAGTTTTCTTATCGAATTTTTTATGAACCTTTCAATTGTCTCTCTTATGCACAATTAATTCTTAAATTGTCTCTATTGTGAGTTAATAATTGGAGACTGCAGATGTCTTTCTGCATTTTAATTAGATAGTTTGTTTTTAGGGGCCATGCTCTTTCTTCACTGCCTGGATGGAATATCAGTTACTGTTGCCATCACTGAATTTTCCCACTAATGGATAAGAGAGGAACATGCCTTTCAAGCAGTGATTAATTTTCAGTACCAACAATAATTGTATAGGATGTTTTTTTGTGTGTGTTTAGTGTTTACTCAATAAAAATAGCCACGCTGTAATGTGGTGTAAGTACAAATCTCTTTCTTAGTAATTACATTCTCTTGACTTCCTTTTTCTGTAACTAAAAAAAAAATCTCCCTATGGAGGAAGCTTGCTTTGTTGGGTTTGCCAAAGGTAAATTGTTTTGAAAGCTTGGTAAAATAAATAGGGCCATTGTGAGAGTGGGGAAAATATATAAGCTTTTAGCTTAAACACGCTCATTTACTCTAGGATAAAGGAAAGCATGACTGCATAAAAGTGTGTGATACGAATGGCATGTATATGGCCTTGGAAGTGGTTGTTTAGGATGTTTGCGTTTTTGTTATCTCCTTCCTGGTAAGAATACTCACTTTTTATGAAACTCTGCAGACTTTCTTTCAGTGATTGATGCTTTCATTCAGTGAACTCCATTTTGTTATAGTGTTGTTTATTGTTAAGAATGGGGTCTGCACTGCCTTGGAAAGCATGGTTAGCTGCAGGAGGCAGCGCCGTCCTGCAGTGCGTCTTACTTTTCTGAGTTACTATTCAAGAATAAAAGTGAAGTCAGTAGATCCATACAGAAACGTATTTATTATTGTTGGGACCTCGTGGATGTTCTCTGGTCTGCCTGCTGGTCTCCAGTGTTGAGAATGAGTCCTGGTACCCAGTCAAGCTGATGACAGAGTGATCACAGATACAGAACAATTCCACACAAATAGTTTACTACAGGAAAAAGAAAGAAGGTATACAAAGTGAATGTGAAGAAGGAAGCTGCACAAAAGTAACACAAAATGAAATTACATTCCAGAGAGAGAGGAACTGGAGTGGAGAAACATCCCCAAGTCTGAGCACAGCCTGAAGCTGGCTCGTTTGTCCGGCCTTTCTCCTGGAAGGATTGGTTGTCGTTTTGCGCCTTTTGGGGTGATTGACGGGTTGGGATTCAATAACAGATTACGTAACAGGCTACATAACAGGTTGCTTTTACTTAGTATAACAGTTTCCCTTTCTATGCATGTATGTTTCTCAGACTTCTTCACTAAAGCTCCACCCACACTATAGTGTATGTTCCCCAGGGAACAGTTCCCATCCACAGTTTGGTTCCTAGCTACAATTTGGTTCCCACTCTCTACTCCTAGCCACTTCCTTGCCACCTGTTTACTCTCTGTCAGACCTAGCATTACATAATTTTCAATACTTAGGGGCTGCTACCAAATTCCAGTGGCTTTTCCCATCTTTCCTTTTTGCTTTTTTCCATTGGCTAATCGTATGACAGATGAGGACATAGGTGAGAACAAAGAGAACAGTATAGATGGAGGTTTCTCGCTGTTTCCTATCCATCTGCCCCTTTTCAAAGACCTAGGTGCAGAACAATTCATCTCCTGATACCTCTACAAGGCACTTAGTGATTACATTCAGTAGCTCACTCTTTGCAATCGTATAGGCATGTTACAAAGGGATCTGCAATTATAGATGTTTGACACAGTGTTAAGTAGAAAATTGGGATCTCCGTATCCAAAATCATGGTGCACTGGGTTATTTCTTTACATTTACTCCTGTTGGATGTAGGCAGCTCACCCTCCAACTGGTTGTGATATGGCTGTGAAGACTTCTTGCCTTCACCTGTTTAAGGCTTATTTCTTAGGCCTTTACCTGCTCTTCTAGGACTGGGTATACTGAGCATTCAATATCTTTTCTTTGACCTGATATCAGGAGGATGGGGGAGAACAGAATTTGAAAGGATTGTGCCGGCTGTGGCAGTGGGTGGACCAATCTGCTTGCCTAAAGGTGATAAAAACACATGGGCTAGGGTTTTCCACCTGTTTGGGAAACATTCTTATTCCCATGAGTTTCAGATCTTTCTGCAGTGTCAAGGTGAACCCCTAGAAATGCCACTTCCTTCAAAGATAATGTGTCCAGGTGTTCTCCTGCTCTCAGTTTTCCTGGAAGCTTTTACTCATTCCTCATACACAGGGAGGGGAAAACGAGGGGTTTGGCCATAGCTCCTGTTCATCCACAGTGGTGGGGGCTGTGTATTTCTCTGAAGGTCTTTCATTCCTTCAGAATTGCGTCTTATTGTCCCTTTCGATTTTCATTCTCCTTTATTGCTGGAAATTTAGTGGATTGGTTTGATAGTTCTGTTCTCTCACCTCAGTTTTCTTTCTAGTCTGAAAAATGAATGGGACAGACTGGGTAGCAATTTTGAAACTGCCATGCTCTGTGGTGGTAGGGAGGCTTTATTTTTCTGTCGGGGTTTCTACATCCTTTTCCTGGACTGTCTGCTTATCATCTTAGCCTGCTTCTTTTAGTCATTTTTTTTGATTTTTAAAAAATAAATCACTGTGTAAGTTACATAGAATAAAATGCACAGATCTTAAATGTATGATTGGATGATTTTGATCAGTGTATATATCATGTAACCCCTAGGGCAGTCAAAATAAAGAACATTTCCATTTCCTTAGAATGTTCTCTTTATACCCCTTCTCTGCTAATTCTCTCACCATATAGGCAAGCGTCATTTTGATATCTGTTATCATAGATTAGTTTTGCATAGAAATGGAATTATAAAGTATATACTCAATTGTATCTGGCTTCTTTTACTCAGTTCAATGTTCTGCATGTATCAATTCTTTTTTCAGTACTAAGTAATATTCAATTATATGAAATGCCACAATTTGTTTATTTATCCTTGGGTTGATGAAATGTGGGTTGCTTCTGGTTTTTGGCTATTGTGTTCTTGGACTGTTCCTTTTGGGCACATTTTCATTTCTTTTGAATAAATATCTGGGAAAACAGTTACTTGGTAATAGGTATATATTGCTCAGGCTACTTCTTTAAAGTAATAATTGGGGATATTAGTGGGAAATTTAGGAATTTTGTCCATTCATTTCTCTTCCTTAGTGCTCTGATATATGTAGGATGGGGTTTGGGATGATTGTACTTTTTAGAATCTTTACTTTCTATCCTCTGGTGACCATTTTCTTTTTCCATTTTTTTTTTGGATAGAGTCTCACTTTGTCATCCTCGGTGGAGTGCTGTGAAGTCACAGCTCACAGTAACCTCAAACTCCTGGGCTTAAAGCAATTCTCTTGCCTCAGCATCCCAAGTAGCTGGGACTACAAGTGTCCCCTACAATGCCTGGCTATTTTTAGAGACAAGGTCTCGCTCCAGCTCCAGCTGGTCTTGAACCTGTGAGTCCAGGCTATCCACCTGCCTCAGCCTCCCAAGGGCTGAGATTACAGGCATGAGCCACTGCGCCCAGCCCCACCATTTCTGTAAAAATGAAATGGCATTAATATTGTGCCTTCATTTGATTGTTACATTTTTCTTGGCCTATTTTAGTATATTTTCATTCACTTGTTAGGCTTGTGGGAAGGAAGGTTCTGTGATCTGGGCGCAAACTACTAATTTCCCCTACAAGTCCAATTTAAAACAGAGAAAAACATTGAAAATTACTTGAGTAATTTAGAGACCTTCTCCTCTCACATGTTTTATATGTATTTCTCAAAGTGGATATATATATTACAACCAAACTTGGCTTTGTTCTACTCTTTTGCCTCAGAAACTGAATGATTCTGTTTTGAAGGCCAATTAGGAAAAATTTTTCTGCAGTGTGACAAATGTAATATGATCATGTTTGTGGCTAATCGTAGACTCTCTGTCTTTAAAAATCAAATGTGTCATTAACATATTCAAATCCTAAGACAAGTCTGGGAGGTTTTCATCTTCTTTAGTGGGATGTTTTAGAAAGATAAGAATTATTCTCCTCACTTAAGGTATTTGGAGTGATTGTAGTGTGAGCTTAACTTTACTTAAAAATAACATTGCCTATTGGATAGAAGTCCATTATGTACACTGGGCATTTTGGTGCCTAATCTTGTGTCCAGGAATTGGTTATTGTTGATCAGTCATTACTATTTTTATAGACTGAAATCCTCAGCCCGTAAAGCGCTTCATGTGTGTCTCAGGGAATTCCACGCAGATTTACAAAAAGATGTCTCTAAGACATTGTGAGATATTTTAGGAGACTGCGTTGTGATTTTGTAACAACATGGTGATGTTGTTATTTATCAGGCTCCAAGGAAGCCTCTTTTAGTTTCCAAAGTAAAGGTCCAGAAATCATTTTCCCCAACATGAGGTTTTCCATGGAAATGCAGAAAAACAGTGTTTGGAACTCCCATTTACGTATTACATATTCTTCCATGTTCTCTCTGCTCTCTGTTACTTTGTATTTAGCCTTATTTCTTTTCCCCCATTAATGTTGGTCATCCTTTTCTTCTGTCGTTTATTTCTCTGTAGGGGGATGACTATTTGGCCAATAAGAAACAACCCTAATTTTGTTTTAGGATGAAAATACATATAAGCGAGGGGAGGCTGGGCTTTATATTAAAAATGGCGTCTTGGCTTCTTTGCCTCATCTGGGGTTCTCTAGGCTCTTGGCTTTCTTTGATTTCCTTGGAAATCTGTTCCGTGGCTCAGACTGGTTCCAGGAGTTGCAATCTATCATTGTTGAAACCTTTGCTAGTTGCAAATACCCTCTTAAAATTGTATTTAACCACAGATTTCAATCTGCAAATTATTAACGTTTTGAAGAAGAACACATTTCCAGAAATCAAGCCAACATGGAACTTTTACATAAAGCAAATATGGCAGAACCAAATTAAAACTATTGAATTTTCCTCACTCTCTAGTTTAGGGGCACACTAATGGCCTAATTTCCCATCTGTGGTTAGTGTCATCGTATCCTATATTCTGTTTCACCTCAATGCTACATTTGCCAACCTTGCATAGGGAGCCTTTTTACCCTTCAGGCTTGTTAAAAATTAAATGTGTGATGAAGGGGCAGGCTTTTTTGACTTACATCTGCTAATGTGAAATAACTTTTCTTTACACTATTTTCTCTTTGTCTTCTATTTTGATGTAGTGTAACAAGTTAAAATATGTTCCTTTAAATCCGAACCTGTGAGGGGAATGTCTGTGTATGTGTATATTACAGAGTGGGAGAGAGAAAAGGGTGTGGAGCACTATAATATGTATGAGTTTTATGACGGAATATTGGCCAAAAAGGCAGATAGAAAATATATACCTTTTGGAGTACCTCTCTGTAAGGAATGAGAGGAATTAGGTAAGGCTGGGCTTGAAAGTGACAGAGAATGCCCTTCCTAAGCTCCTCTAAATGCTAGCCTGGCTTGCTCTTTCACTGTGGGCTGGGAGAGTGGGAATCAGCAGGCACCTGCCATAGTTAATTAGAATCTGCAGAGATTGTCAGGAGCTTACCCAGGGCCCAGGGACACCAGTTAACCGAAGCACATGACATGTTAACATTGCAGAATCCACTGTCCTGTTATTTGAAAACTCCCAGGAAAGTATGTTGGGAAGGCAGTCACCAGTATGGGAATCCAGAAGATAGAAAACCATGAAAATTCTAAATACTTCTATTGTCATTTTCCAGACTCTCCTTGGCATGTCCTTATTCTCCCTGTGACTCAAATTCTGAATTAGCAAAACCGTGAAATACATTTTACCCATCTATCTCGGGGCACAAGGAGCAAATGCTGGAGAAGAGAGAAGGAAGAAAACTAACTGAAAACTAACTAATTTTGCATGAATTTTCTCTTTGAATCTGATGAGGTAGTTTTATTTCTTTCTTTTTCTCATATTTTTATATATAATAGTTATTTTATACTTATTCTATATGCAGTAGAACCTCCATAGTTGACCACCACTCTACACTACCACCTCCTTAAGTTGACCTGATTTTCATAGCCTGGACATACACAACATGTACATATGAGTTCCTTATGTTGACCCCTGCATATGGTGACCAGTTTGTAGTAATCCCTTGGATGGTGAAGTTACAGAGGTTCTACTATATTTATATATTTCTTTGTATCCATTACAGATAATAAATTAAAGCTCAGAGTGGTCACTAACCTAACTAAGGCTAATGAGCAGGTAAATGGTAGCTAGAGTTCAGGTCCAAGTGTTTAGATTCAGAATGTATCCAGGAATTAATATATATATTAAAATTTTTTCATCTACCCCCCTGCATCCAAATGTTGATAACCAAAGTAGCAGGACTATCTAAATTAAAAATCACTTTAGCTTGCTCCTATACTCCTAACCCACTGAATTCAGTTGAATTTATTTTAGGCTAATAGTTTGGTGCATTTTAAATGTACGCTGTTATCTCTATTTTGAGTTTTGGGTTTTAAAAGACTTTAAGGAATTATTGCAAAACATTGGCATTTCTTTTATGCCAGTGTAACAGAGAAAAAGAAGACATAACTTCATCTATGCATTTATTTAAGAGGCATTATATAAAAACAGTCAATTCAACAGATCTGCACATATATGTGGAAGGTTCTATGGCCCAGTCTTTCTCTCCTGTCAACCCTTCTTTAAAAAGAAAACAAAACTGATAGTTAAAATTAATAATACTTAAAACACATTATCATTTCTTTTTGTTTTTGTGGCATATGTAAGACATGTGGAGCTGGAAATATGAACGATATGCTGTTGACAGATAAATGCACGGATCAGCTTTTAAATAATAGACATTTTAACCTGTACTTGAGGTTGGGTTGGAGTTTTGCCATATTGTTTAAATTAGCCCTGCAGCCTAGAGGGGCCTTTTGCAGGAAGTCATTGTAATTTTCATCCCTTAGACACTGGTATTTTCATGAGCTGAAGTTAAGTGTCTCAGGGGATAATGGAATATCACAGAAACATTTCCTGAGCTTGCTTGAGCCGTACGTTGGTATGTCCAAGTCTGCAATTAGAAGAACAGAGCTTTTGTTTTATTTTGTGAGGACATGACGTTGTCCCCAAGTGTAATTTTTCTTTTTAATGGAGACTTTTTCTGAAATTATATCCAGAGAAAATAGTTCAAGTAACTTAGTCAGCAAAAATGTTCCGTACTTCGTTTGAAAAAATTATGGAGATTTGACTGTTTTTATTTGCTTTTTAATATTTATGTAATAAAACAAGAAATCCAAAATATTTGACTAATTTAAGGTTTTCTGAGAAATTATGAACTAAGGTGAGGCTTTAATAGGCATTTTGGCATAAAGAAATAGAAACCCTTTAACTACATTTGTTTTCATTAAAATTCCCAAATACTTGTTATTCTTATAAAATTAAAGCTCATATGTAATATTTGTCACAACTTTTCTACCACTATACCTATGAAGCAATACAAAGCAGGCATACAGAATGACTTTCCGAATAATAGTGTGACTTCACAGACATTTATTTTATGTTCTAGCTTCGGCAGGTGGATAAAAGGAACAAAGAGGGTAGGGAGGTGGTGGGAAAAAATAGCAAGTTATTTGGAGCTTGGTAAGTCTGAGGTGGTTTGTGGCACTCACTAGGAATCAGAGACACTGGCAAATAGCTGCATGGAGGTTTAACAGGACATGGTGTTCATAACTCAGTATACGTCGAGTAGCATTTTGAAATGACTGTAGTCTCACTATGCTATAATGAAGAATACTTGATTATGTTAGTTGGGAAGCGTGTCATCAATCGCTTTGTGATTTCCTACAACAGAGAAAGAGTCATCATAAATTCTATACCATTGTAAATTTTACCTAAATTATCCCACAACTGGTGGTAGCCACTTAAAGAAGGACATACACCATTTTCTCTTCCATGTTTCCCAGTAGAGGCCATTTCTATGACGGTGATTCCTGTGATTACCCTTGATGGACCCTGTGACAATCTTTCAGTAATTCTAGTGCCCCTGCCCTGACTCTTGCCAAAGGCAATTTTATTTGTCATCTCTTGGCCCCTTTTGTGCCAGTGTTAGAGATAATCTCCAAATGCACTGCTTATTGGTGCAGTCATTAACTCTGTGCTCCCCTAACCCCTTTTCTCTCTTGATTCATCTTGCTAAGAACTGCAGAGGCTGCCTGGTCTCTGAAAGACCTTCACTTTAGTACTTGAGTATTTCTCAGTTTATTCCTTTCTAGAAAAATACCTATTCTGGTTCCATTCCTCTGTGGCATTCTGCTTCAGTCAGGCTTGGTTGGATCTTAAAAATAATCTAACCTATCGTTTGTGAAACACACACACACATGTATCCCTTACCCCAAAGAAATAGTTCCCACACCCAAACAAAAACAATAAGAACAAAAGTGGCTGCCACAACCTAACAACCCCTCCAAACTACTACTTTAGTATCGTGCATCCCTTCATTGTCAAGTTTATTGAAAGCACATATTAAACCTACTTGAAATTTCTATTTCCTAATCACCCTTCCTGTATTTGTAATAAAGCTACTATTCTTCAGTGGTTGCCAACAACATGCTTGTTGCCAAAGCAAACAGTGATTTGGTCAGTATCATTTTCCTTCCCCTTTCTGCAGCGGGCTGTGAGGCTACCTACTGCTCAGTTCTTTCCAAAATATTGTCTTCAATGCTTGGCTTTCATACCACTGATTTATCCTGACTAATGGAAGGGGCAGGGCTCTGTGATGGGACAGACTTGGTCAGAATCTCAGTTGTGACCCTTGCTGTTTGCACACGGGCACCTTATTTAACCGGTGGGCCTCTACATCATGGGACACCAAAGGGAGGATTTTGAAGTTGTAAGTCCTAGGGCAGTGCTGTTCAGTGGGGCCTTGATGGCATTTTGGGTGAGACCTTTTTTTCTTGGGAAGGGCTTTCCTAAGCACTGCAGGATGTTGGTGTCTCTGGCCTCCGGGCACTAATTGCATTCCTCTTGTGCCAACCCTAAATTGCCCCACACATTCTCCCATGTCCTCTACAGAAGTGATACTGTCCTGGGTTGAGAGGAAACTGGAAGTTAAGGTTAATTTTTTCTTCTGGGAGTCTTTAGCATGACAGATAAGCCCTTCTTTATTCATTACTTTTTTTTTTTTTTTGAGAGACTAGTAGACAAGTTTTGGTGCAATTTCATTACTCCATTATAAAATGTGCACCTTTTACATTACCCTATTTATATTTTAACAAACTTTTGTTTTTGGCTCAGTGGAATTATTCCACAGCACAAAGTAATTTTTTTCTTTACTCCCAGGCTTCTATTTGTATCTCCGTGGAACTGACGTACCCATGCAGCTGCTACTCATACTTTGAATTTATCTTAGACCTAAACTCCTTGACTCCTAGGCGGGAGCTCCCTGACCACCTGCACAGGATTTATTACATTGGAAGGCACAGCCCATTTTCATGTCTCTCTCTCTCTCAGTACCCTAAAGAACAGACTATTTTCTTCATGCTTGTTACAGTGTCTGGCACATTTTACTAGGCTCTCAGTAAATATTTGTTGCTTTGTGAGCAAAACAGAAAGGAAAGGAATTATGGTATGATTTAGAGACATTTTTAGACAGAACAGAAAGTAGAAGCAGCTTTATTAAGTGGCCATAAACATTGTAGAGTGATGAAGGTTACACTGGCAACTTGACATGTGGGGGAAATTTCCCATTTCTCTTATCCTGACAGTGGAAGTGAGTCTAGAAAGACTAAGTGGGCTATGATGTAGCACAGGATCCCATCTGAGGTGAGAAAGAATGTTTTTGTCATAAACTTAATGTTTACATTCAAATAATTTTCAACCCCCCCCAGCACAAGATTGAAAAAATGCAAAATTGAAACCAGGAACATGGGGATTGCTCTTCTTCAGAGAGATTTTGGAAGATCAGAATGGGGAAAGGAGGAAGAGTTGGGGTCCTCCTAGCAAAAACAAAATTAAATAAATAAGCTATGAGCTATCCCTTCTGAATTTCTACAGAAATTTCAATAATTTCATTTTTCATAGTTTCTGAATCCCTTATCCTGGAAGGTGTTTAAAAAAATAGACCTTTATTTAAAACTTAGCCTTTTCTAGTTTCCAGACTATAATCTTAAGATTCTATTTCATTTATTGTTATGATCATACCATCAGTTCTCCACCCATTTCCTTTGCTCTAACTATTAGTATTTGGCATAGCCCAGGTGTGTATATATAGAAGCTTTTTCCCCCTCTAGTCCATGGATAAACTTTAGGTGCTAATAAATGAGCATAAGCACATCTACTGGTATTCCTTTGGCCTTAAGTCTTCACTTTATTGGTGCTCTTTAAGATTTTATGTGGTTTAGGGGACAAAATGCTGATTTGCTTTTTTACTAGTGTTCTAATTTTGTCAATAAAAACTTTGTTCTGTAGCTAATGAACCCAATCATTGGCTAAAGGGATTTTGCAGTTTTCTTATTCTGTACTCAATAAAGTTAGAAAGATACCTTTGCACTGGAATTTGCAGTTAAATGTTCATCTATCTTTTTGTTTGGAAATAAAGATTTAGCTAATGCCTAAAGCCAGAAAAGTTCACTTTTTCCCCTTTATGCTTTATTTGCTGATTTTATTCTGTCATTTTTAAACCATGAGCTGCCTAAGAGTGTATTTCTGGTTTGGATTAAAAAACTCTGAGTACTCAGAAGGATTAAATTAACTATGATTAGTTCATATTTTCAAATTGAGTGACATAATTTTTAATACATCATAACTGCAGAGGGCAATCCTAAATAACATGAGTAAACCTAGGTAAATTCTGAGCTTGGGACAGGTGATCTAGGTGTGTGTTGCTCTGGTATATGCTTCATGCAGGTACAGGCCAAGATGAGATTGAAGGGTAGACAGATTAATTGAATAAGCATTTATCAAGGGCCTCCTATCTTCCAAGCAATGAAGGTCTAGAGATAAATGAGATTATAAGTCTTTCTCTCAAGAAACTTACTATCTGGAGAATGAAATAGATATGTCAGTAAATAGCTATAATAAATATTTAAAAAAACGTAAAAGTCATTTTAGACAGATAGCTCTGAATGTGGTATGGTGATAAGATTTTTTTGTCTCATTTTAGGGGAGCTATAACCTTGCTAATAGGGCAATTATTCATTCTTGAATGGGCCACATAGCATTCATCAATTCTATAACACTAAACTACACTCAATCACAGCTTTATAGTGAAAGGGGAAGGTATAATTTGAATACCCTGGCACAACTCACTCACAAGTGTAAGGAAAACTACTCGAAGCATTCTACTAGTTTGGGTTGGTAGCTTAGTGTTATTATCTTTTTGCATAGAGAATAGTTTCCTCAGAATGTCCAGGACAAGATCTGTTTGAATTAATGATATGTTTGTTTAGTACTTAAATGTCTTCGCTTCCAAAAGACACAATGTCAAAGCATTAACTTTGTCCATTTTCTTTCTTTTTAAAAAAGATAAAATTTAAAAATCTGTCATGTGGATTAAGGAATGGCATTTATGCCATATGGTTTTTCATAATTGAACCTCTGAAAGTGATTGTTACCGTCTATGATATAGAAATGACAGAACAGTTATGACTGAAGTTGTTCTGGTTGGCTCACAATCACCTCATAACCCTTCTGTGACTGTACCTCCTATTTGTACTTCATGGTTGAGGCTGTTGTGATATCACCTATGCATCACTGGTAGGTCCATGATCACTCCCTTATATTATGGAAAACTGTACGACAGCTGTTAAAACGAAGGGCTTTAAAAATGGATGATCATTAATATATTATTTTATAACAATTGTTATAATAATTGTTATAATCATATATAATAATTATTGTTATTATAAATTATTGATGAATTCCTTCACTGCAATGTTTTCAGTGTTTGATTCAAGAACAATCTAGTGTATAAAAGGAGCCAGTTTTCAGTGTTTGATTCAAGAACAATCTAGTGTATCTTGGAAAGATAACATGCAGAAAGTTACAGTTTCAACACCTTTTTCTTGGTGTTCTGTAGACACATTCATGTGAACACAATTTTATGTCCATTCTAGCATGCCTCTGATAGATTATATAATTCTTGCCATAGTAGTACTGTTTTAGTTTCCTATTTAATTGCTGTAATAAATGACTACAAATTTAGTGGCTGAGATAATACAAGTTGATATTATTTTATAGTTCTGAAGGTCAAGAATTCAGTTGTCGAAGTATCAGCAGTGCCGTGTTTGTTCTGGAGGCTCTGTCTCCTCGCCTCTTTTAGGAGGATGTTTGCATTCTTTGGTTTATGGCCCCTTCCTCCCCTCACTCTTAATTCTGCTTCTGTGTTCACATCTTCTTCTCTGACTCTGACCCTCTTGACTCCTTTTTGTAAGGTCTTTTGTGGTTACCTTGGACCCATCTAAATAATCCAATATTATTTCCCCATTTTTATGATCTTTAACTTTATTACATCTGAGATATCCCTTTTGCCATACAAAGTAATATTCACAGATTGTGGGGATTAGCATGTGGATGTTGGGGGGGATTATTCTATCACAGTTACCTTAATATAAAATAGTCTATCTAAATCACTGAGTTGTTTTAACTAACAGTTTAAATGCTGATTAATGTCAAAATAAGATTATCAAATATTTGAATTAATAATTTTTAAAACAGAAGATGGAGAGACATTTTAAGAGTCACCCAGGGTTCAGAGAGGGCATTTTTCAAATAATGTATACCTCTAGAAAGATTATAATACTTTTTTTTTTTTTTATTATTGTTTCAGGTCAATTTGAGGGTACAAACAGGTTACAATGTTTGCATTTGTTAGATAGAGTCCTTCTTATAATTGTGTCCTGCTCCCAAGAAGTATGCCATACAACCCAACATTGTCCCACTTAGTGGAAGCATACCTCTCCTCCTTCCACCCCCCATCCCCCACTCCCTTATTCCCCTGTCCTCCACCTTGAATTGATTTGAGTTTTTTTCTTATGTGGATGTGTATTAAATTGTCTACTGGTTTTATATTAGAATTGAGTACATTGGATTCTTGCTCCTCCATTCTTGTGATACTTTACTAAGAAGAATGTGTTTCAACTCCATCCAAGTTAGTACAAAACATGTAAAGTCTCCATCTTTTTTAATGGTTGAATAGTATTCCGTGGTAAACATATACCACAGCTTGTTAATCCATTCCTGAGTTGGTGGGCCTTCAGGTTGTTTCTACATCTTGGCAATTATAAATTGAGCTGTGATAAACAATCTAGTGCAAATGTTCTTATGATGAAATGATTTTTTTTTTTTCTGGGTAGATGCCTTGTAATGGGATTACAGGATCAAATGGGAGGTCTAATTTGAGTTCTTTGAGGACTCTCTATACTTCCTTCCAAAGAGCTTGTTTTAGTTTTCAGTCCCTCTGATATATTTTCACCGGGGATAAGATTTGCACGCCTTTTCTTTCTTGTGAGTTGAGGGTGCTACATTGCTGCATTACTGCATGCAATGAGAGATATTACTAATTGGAATGTCTTGTGCTGATGAACTGTGTGAAGACTAAACAAATGATTCAGAACAAGTGAGTTAAAGTCACAAGGTTGAGGCATTAACTGTAATTTAGATAAGTTATACCACATGTATTCTGATCGCTAATAATTACTGACTTTAATGATATTAATTACCACTACCAATGCTGTTACTTGATTTCTGGAAAACTTCTTGATAAGTAGATATGTCTAGGAAATATTATTTGCTTCTGTTATCCAGGGTTTTATCTTTATTTGATAGATTATTTTGCTATTTTTTTCTTCCTCTAAAAGAAAAAAGCTTTTCAAAAACTTTGTTGAAAATGGCAGGGGCATTCTAATAAGTCTGTAATGCAGCCACACTCTCAGGCCCAAATTATAGACTTAGCTAAGTTTTATTGAGTATATGCAGGTTACTGATTGAAAAAAGTGTTGTGATAATATTTCCAAAATATGACTTTTGTAAGGGGACAAAAGTAATATCTATCACTACATTTAGAGCAGAAACTTTTAGATTAAAACCTTAACTTTTGGAATATTTATACCAGTTCTGGAACTGTTTCTACTCCCTGTTAAGATCCACTGTCTATTTCTGGGAGCAGTTAGAAGTCTTGGCTTTCCATTGAAGGAGCAATGTGTGTTCATATTTTATTAGGAAGAAGTAAGAGTTCCTACATGAATGCACTACACAAACTGAATTTCACAAGAGATCGTACAACTGAGCATTGGATAGTAGAGTGTTCAAGGTAGTGTGGTCACAGTTGAGCTTCTGAAATTGGTTTCCCATTGTAATTGGCTACTAGCTGACGGAAGCTATAGTGCCTTTAACTTACTTATGACTTTCTGTTGCCAACCCAAATATTTCAATTTCCTAGCTGTCTAAGAAATGTACATTTTTATCTTGTTACTTCATATAATCACTGAGTCCTAAAAAAATAAATTGAATCATTTCAGATTCCCTTCCCAAGAGAAAGCCTTTTTTCCCCAAGAGTTGCATATAGAGTTGATTGTATTGCAAATCATCAATTTCTGACTGTTAATATGATCTTGTAGTAACACAAGATTCAATACCCTCATGCCAAGGATGCAAGTCAAGACATCATGATGCATATTCAGGTGCCAAATTCTACTTTACTACTCCTCATAGGAATGTCCGGAGTGTGGGGATCTCTCCTGATTGCTCAAAATTCTCAGAAGAAAGGTGCAATCTTTCTTTCATGGATAGGTCATAGAGAGGAAAATGTATGGCATATAAAAATATGTTTTTTTCCTCACTCCTTTAATGGTAGAAAATACCTGCTTAAAACTATGGTCTTGGGATTCGCATTTTAAGTTACAACTCCAATTTATTCCTCTTTCAAATTTTAATAGATATGCTAAGTAACTTCAGTGCCGGTCAAGGACATGTCTATCTTGTTCACTATTGTATACCAAAGTCTTGCACAGAGCAGGTACTCACTAAACATTTATTGATTGACTAACCAAATGATGTTAGTGGAGTGTGTCATAGCTATATGACCTTATTTTTAACTATATGTTGGAACTCATTTAGTCATCTGCTTAGCATTTCCAAACTATAGTTTCTCCCTCTGTCAATATGACTAATTATGTATTATATGAAATTGTATTTTATTTTCTAAGATGCTTTTAAGATTAGCAATAAACACCTAACATGTAGGTGATATTTACAAAATCATAGGAAATATTATTACAGATAATTATAAATGAGACAACTTCAACTTTAACTTCATGTTTAAATTGTTTCACACATGAATTAGATCAGGGGGGGTCCTCAAACTTTTTAAACAAGGGGCCAGTTCACTGTCCCTCAGACCGATGGAGGGCTGGACTGCAGGCCCCAGGATGAGTCGGCTGCTAAGCAGGACAGGCAGCGGTGGTAAAAACACCTGGCGGGCCAGATAAATGTCCCAGGGGCTGTAGTTTAAGGATGCCTGAATTAGATCTTTCAGTACAAATTTCCATAAGTCTAAAGTATTTGAATTAACTATGCCCACTTTATGAGTTGTTTACAATTTATAAATTTTTATGCTAAAGAGAAAAGAAGTGTATGCTGTAGAAAAATGTTAGGACATATATGAGACATAAATATGTTTTATTTTTGTGGAAAATATAGTCTTTTAAATATTTGTAGAGAGGTCAACTAAAAAAATTAAACCACCATTTCTAATTAATTTATCAGGGAAGTATTTCCACTCTTCTTAGCTTGCTAATCTGACCTTTTAAAACATTGTACAAAGTGAAAATGAGCTACTTTGGGTACATTTAAAAATAGAGCAACAATGAATAAGCCCAGCACCATAGCACCTGGTATAATATCCATACTTAGGAGATGCTTCTTATTTATTTATTTCAGTTAAATTGAATAGAACAACAAATTCCTTCCTGAAGGAAAATCATGTGCTGCTACTCTGAAAGACTCGTCTAGTTATTATTCATGTTAGTGATGAGTCCTGAAATGGAAAAAATCAATTGCATGCAAGGAAAAATAAATGCTCTGGAAAAATAACAGCCTAAATGACTGGATAGATTCTGTTTTTCTGTTTCTTTCATGAGCTCTCCAACAACCACAGGTTCTAACCATTGGGGCTTTGAGTTTCTAGTTTGGTCACTTGCTTCTTTGTTTAACAAATGCAGAGCTTCTGCAATGTGCTCTGCTCTCTCTTGGCGCTTGGATGGTTGAAAAGCAAAAACAGATGCAGTCCCTTTCCCCTTTGGCTAAGAGTCTTATGGAGAGGCAGAAATTGATTAAATAGTCAAATCAAACAGCTGAAAATTCAAAATGCAACTTAAAGAGTATGAACTAGTTGAGGGATACAGGCAAGGCTTCCCAGAGGGTAGTAAAGGCTGAACTATGCCAAGGAAGAAAAGGAATTAACCAAAGAGAAGGTGGAGGGGAGAACAGTCTAGGAAAGGGACACAAAGGAGAGATGCTGTGAAATAAGAGTATGCAAGGAGAGTAAAAGGAACTAAAAGGCATGGAGAGAATTAGGAATTGTTGGAGGGCCAGGTAGAAACCAGACCTTGCAGGGGATTATAGTCCATGTTTAGTTTCAGCTTCATTCTGAGAGCAATAGAAAGTCATTTAGGGGTTTCAGTGGTAGATAATATAATCATGTATATGTCACAGAAAAAAATATTTTGGTTCTCTGGGGTGAATGGATTAGAGAGGAGTTCATAGTGAATGGTGCGAGAACTGTTAGGGGCTCTTTCCATGAGTACTCTATGAGACAGAAAATAATTCAACTAGGATGAAGGTTGTGGTTGAGTAGCTGAGGAAAAGTGGAGAGGTTTGAGAGCTACTTGGATAGAGTTTGGTGATGGTTTGGGTGAGAGGAGTAAGGCTAGGGGTGGGGTGAATCATGTAACTAACTGCTAAGATTTTGGATTGTATAATTACATAAACATACATACTTTTGAGAATCATGTTGGAGGCTAGAGGTGAAATAATAATTTTTTGACATGAGAGCACAGAGAAGTTGCTTTAGACTAGAGAGTCACCATTGGGAAGCGTTTACTGAGGCCATAGTCGTGGATGAGGTCACCTAGGGAAACTGTAGATAAGATGGCCTAGGAACAAGACTTCAAGAACTGCAGAATCTCTATTACCAGATAAGGAAGAATGAGCATGCAACTGAGAGACTCAATGATCAAAAAGGAAGGAGGAGAACAGGACAGGATTGGATCAAGGTCACCAAGGAAAGAGACTGTTTCAACAATGGTGTAGTTCCAAATGCTGTTGAGAGATCATGTGGGATAGAGATTGGAAAGTGCTTATTTGATTTAGCATCATGAAGATTACAGGTGACTTGACCCAGTTTTTGGTGTGGTGTCTGGGGCTGAAGCCAGAGTTGACTAAAAATCGGGGCTCAGTGCAGATGAAGAAATTGTGATCATAGACAGATATTTTGGCAAGTTTGTCTATCTAGGAGAGGAGAAAGGTAGGCTGATAGTGGAGGAGAATAAGAGGACCACCAAGGGGTTCTGTTGTTTTGTTTCTATGTTTTTAAATTGGAGAAACTTGAAAGGTTTAAAAGTGGGGGTGGGTAGATGCATGCAGTGGGGAGATCAAATAGCACAGAAAATAAGGTTCCTCCTGCATGTTCAGACTTAAGTTTTTTTCTCTTTGGCTTCTAAAATCTATTGGCGTATTTGCACCAACCTATAAAAAAAAGAAGGTCAGAATTATCTGTGAACTTCTTGGTTTCCCTCTAAAGTAACCTTCACACAGGAAAAAGTGTCTTCTTTGTTAAATGCCTCCACTAAATGAGCAGAACCCAAAAGAACCCAAGGCAGAAATGTCTTTAGGGGATAACTATGGTGAGATAAGAAAGAAAGATAAGTTCCTCTAAACTTCCTTTAACCTTTATGAATACCTTAAATATGTATATTTTGACATTTTTATAGCTATAATTTCATTACAAACACTCATCATTGTAACTTAAGTCTATAGAAGCAACGATGAATATCTGTCTATGGAATTCAGTCAACATCTGGTCATTTAAGCCGAGAGATTCATAATTTTTTCTTCAATATTAATTTTGTTCCCCAGCCACTTTTACCTTCCAAAAGGATTAGTGGTGGGAGAAAAAAGGGAGTTGAAAAGTAAATCTCTAACAAGTGATGTTCTGCCAACATTTTAAAAATGGGATAGAAATAGGATGAGGTAGAAAAGGCACTTTTGAGTAGTTGGTACCTGTTTAGGAAAAGACAAGTGGGATTAAGTAGAATTCGTATTGTTCTTAAATTTCCTTACATTTCAGACACTGCTTTTTATGTCAAGGTTTTCTTTTTGGTTTCTATTAAAACCTTCTTATCCTTTCTTAACAAGTTGTGTAAATTTAGGTAAGTCAACCCTTCAGTTTTGTCATCTATAAAACAAAGAGATTGGAAGAGATTATGTCCAAGTTTCCTTCTTGATCCAAGATTGCAGGATTCAGCAAATTTTAGTCATTGCCTTTTGGCTAGCTCTCAAAATTGTCCTCAGAATGAGTCTTCTTGGATCCTTTAGTTATCTGTCAGCAAAAATTGTCTTTATTTCTGAAATGTCCCTTTTAGAACTTCAGATGTATGAATTGGTACAGAAAAGAGAGATAATTTTTATTCATGTCTTCTTGTACCTTCTAAATCAGCCAGTTACAAAGAGTTTGCCAGCCAGTGTGTGTTTTTTAGTTCATGTGAAAATTGAGAGAACTGGCTAGAGTACATTCTATATACACTGTATACTTTTCCAGTATATTTTTAGTAATCAAAGCATGAATGTGATGATTCCAATGTTAGTAACACTAATAATCACTCATATAGTATCACAAAAATAATATTAACAAACCCTTAATTTGTATGTCTACTTACTAAAACATTTACTGCTTTATACATTATAACATCAGTCATCGTGATTCCACAGTTTATTGAGTTGTGGTCTGTTTGTTTGTTTCACAGCCTTCTGGAATGTTTATTACCTAAAATCAAATCTCTAGATCTTTTTCTTCTAAATATCTTGAGAGTTTTGATACCAGAGTTCCAGGCCCTTGGTCTTGGCAGTTTGAAGAATGGAGTGATGGACCACAGGATCAGCAATAGGTTAGGTTTTATATAACAATACAAGTGTTACAGCTCTCACAAAGAACCAAACCTCCTTGCTCTCCTGTTCTCTCTTAGAGGTCTCTCTGTCTATGTTTGGGCTCTCTGCTTAGGGGCTTATATAGTGGCAGGTTTTTGTGAGTTACGGTCAGTTGTCCAATGAGCTTTCAGGTCTTGAAAACAGACCAATCAGGAGCAGGTTTGGCAACAGACCAATCAGGGATGGACTGGAGGAAATGACTTGCCAGAAGTCCAGGTGAGAAGACCGCATGGCACCAATGTCTTCCCCTGCTGGTGTCTGGCCAAATTCCTCCATTAGCCACAACAGCAACAGGTCCAGGGCCCAGGTGGCTGGTTTTGGTGCCACCTTGTCTGGCATCAATTTCACTGGCTATAGACAAAGAAAGCCTGATTAACTTCAAACTTAAACTATAACTATACCTCCTGTGAGATCTCAGGAATGACCATGGAATTCCAGAACCCAAAGTTTTTATGAGATTTTAATACTTGTGGATTTTTAAAAGCTAATTAGGATTTTTAACTCAAAGCTTTTAGGTTATTCAAAAATGGATTTCTTTCTTTTCTTTTTTTAAAGCAACAAACAGATCTCCAATCCCCACTTCCACCCATTATTTCATTATATGTCTGTTTTTCACACCTTAAGGACATTTCTTACATGTGTCCTTACTTTGATCTGATTCTGCAGAATTTCTTCTTCATGTCTTAATTGTTTCCTGTTGTGACTGTAGCAGTTCCTTCTTTATAATCTTCTTAAATCCTTGCTTTTTAAATTTCAGAGGGGGTGCATAATGTTCTCTGCTGTTGGAAAGTCATGTGTCTTGTGCTGACATAATGTTTATTGAATTATTGCTTTTTTAAAAAAACTATACCATTTCTCTATTGACGAATTGTCATTGGTTAGAAAAGGGATGAGATTGGCATTTGGAAGGAATAATTCATCTGAAAGTTCCATTGGAAAATGTATCTGAAATCATTTCAATTAGTTTTTCAGTGGGAAAAATTATTTGGCTGGCAGATTTTCCTTAAATTCATCGTAGGTCTTATTTAAATTTCACTGACCAAACTTAGACTGGGAGTGTGAGTCAATCAAGCTCATGAAATATAATCATTTATTTTTCTAAAGGTATTAAAATACTTTTTACAGTTATAATTATACTCAAATTTGCAATCTTTTCATTATGTTTTCAAAGTATTTTTCATTGGTGATCCAACTCTCAGATATGCTTATGAAGTGGACAAGGGAGTTTTGGGCCCCTGTCCTATCATTATCAAGTAGAGAAGCTAAAAAGTTCAAAATGTTTTCCGTCTGGAAATAGTAAAAATTTTATTATTGCATAATAACGTTTTGGTAGAAATCTGGTGTGTTCGTGTATGTGAAATGAAAGTCACTGACTATGAAATAAAATGTGACACTTTTGTGTTTGATAGGAATTATTGTTGAGTTTTGGTCAGATCTCATTATTAATAAAGGACAAAAAAGGACCTTCTCTCTGTCTCTCAAAAATATGTAGGCCAACTTTTTTAGGAAATAAGTATTTTTACCATATGATCTTTTTGTAAATTTATTCTGGGCAACTAGGATTTTGCTGTAGCCTGTGTGCTATTTCTTTTCTCCCCTTTCTGTCACTGTTGTTTCTACCACATATGTCTAACCCTGATCCGTGCAGCAAAAAGGTACTTCTAATGATGTGGGCAGCCCAGCATGTCGGACCCATGTTCTGTCTGAAATGCTTCAAATTATATTCTGTGTTGGTAGAGCCTATGCTCAAGTTGATTCTGATACTGGCAAAACATGTGCTCTGATCATTACCATTTGGTGCTACATTCACGGTTGTGGCATGGCTCAATTTCTATTAAAAAAAAGGTGGGGCTAACAAAAGAGGATCCTGTCTTTTTTATTCCTGGGGAAGATATTCCCCAGCATAGAAGAAATTCTTAATTTCTTCATTAATTCTTAATTTCTAGCTTAAGAAACTAAGAGCTGACTGCAGAATGATTCCAAGCATACATAAACTTGACATAACAATAATACAAATGGGTAATTTATGGAGAGTTTGTCACATACCAATAATCATCACAGATCTAAGTGCTTTGATTTATTAACACATTTAAATGTCTAACGCTACAAAATAGTTTTTGTTTTGTTTTGTCTTGTTTGGTTTTTCTGAGACAGAGCTTCAAGTGATCTTCCTGCTTTAGTATTCTGAGTAGCTGGAACTACAGGTGTGCACCACCAGGTCTGGCTATTTTTTTTTTTTTTTGTAGAGATTGAATCTCACCCTTCTCCAGGGTAGTGTTGAAAATCTGGCCTCAAAAGATCCTCCAGCCTCAGCTTATTTCAGGCATAAGCTATAGTGCCTGGCTGAATATTACTTGCATTTTATAGATGAGGAAACTGTCACGAAGGTGAAATACCTGAACACCTACAGAGAAACAGAAATGAGATTTGAACACAGTCTGACTTGAGAGCCCACATTCTTAAGCAGTAGGCTTTCCTGCCTCTGATAGGGAGGGGGGTCCTGTTCTCAGATTGACATTGTTTATGAGATCTAACTGGAAAAGTCTTCTCTACCAGCATTTGCCAAGTATCTCTCAACTAGGTTGGCATTGCTTTTCGCTTCATTTGCCTTTATAATCTGGTTTCTTTCTTAAAAAGAACCTTTCCATTTTTGAGTTTGAAAATTAAATGTAGCCCACTGCAAAAATTTGCATGGATGTAACATTACAAATGCAAATATAAAATACCTGCTGTGTTTTGATTACATTTATTTTCTTGAATGGAGCTTAATTGTAGGCATTATGTCAAGAAGGTTAAATCCATCTTGTTATGAAAGGCTTCCCCTTCTCATTTCCTGTCTTATAAGTTTTTTTCCTTAACATTTCATTAATGAAACAGTTGGAGTTTTTCTCAATGATCGAAAATAGTTATGCCTTTGACTTTGAAATCACTTCATTTTCTGAAGAATTTATGATCATAATAGGAATTAGTAAAAGGGTGAATCTTAAAGGGTTGAGTTCCTTTGGTGTTGAAGACTATAAAATAAATAAAACAGATGTTCTATTAAAAATAAAGTGTTTATTCCCATTATCTAAGAACAGTCCAAACCTGAATATGAAAATTTCAGCATTTCAGTGTGGTTGTTTCCTGTTGAGGGTTCCATAGTCCTTGCAAATTAAAGAGTTACATTTTGGCACTGAATATTCAGACTTTCTGGGCTGCCTCTTCTCTTCCCAATAATGACATGTAATATTTTGGAACTACTGAGCCATTCTCCATTCTACATAGTTCAATAGATAGCATTTCAGAACATGCAGAATAAATCCGATTGAGGAAAGTGAACTAGCCCATTCACATGTGTCCTCACAAAAACACTCACATTTATACGTGTGATATGTGCCCAAATACACTAACACACACACAAACAAGTACACATATATGCATGTGCTTATTAACATATGCTCGTGCGTTCACACACACATGTATTTGAAAGTAAGACTAGTTTTGACCAAAGGTTTCTTTTGGATGACTTTTAAGAAACCAAAGCTCCTTAAAAAGAAACCTCCCAACATTATTTATAACTTGTGAAAATAAGGCTTGTATTCTGTTCTTCGTGTTTATGGAGTGTATATCTTTATGTTGTATGCTTTCTGTAAAAAATTCTTTTCTGACAAGAAGATTTTTCTCTTCCCTGCAGTCTGAAAGATAAGGGATAACAAATGAAGTGGTAGAACTTCACGGATTTCCTAAAGAGTAAATATTTTGGAAACGTTATTCTGTTCGGAGAAACAAGTGACAGAAATACTCTCTTTTAGAAATATTTAAGGCATGGAACTTAGTGATCTAATTTTTGGATGTGGAGAGGCAATTCTGCTTTGCATTGAAATTTTTGAGTCATTATGAATATCACTGAAGGCAAAATCACTGAAACCTCAGCCCCTGTCTGATTTGTCTTCGTTATTGCTTTTGTTATGTTATTCAACAATTTCTTAAATTTTTGAATGGGTTTTCGTATTTTACGCAGGATTTTCCTTTTGTATGAATAAACCCACAGCCACCTTTCATACCGTATGTTCATCTTTGCAACTTGATAAACTTCATGAGGTTAAGGACTCCTTCAGAGTCTGTTCTGTTTCTACTCCCCAGGCGTCTGGTGACATGAGAGGTTAACTATTCCATTTTTTGGCAGATCAATATTTCTTTCTTTGTTAATGATGCGATGGCATCCAATGTGGATCTCTGGGCAACTTTCATAAGAAGACTCAAAAGTATTCAGAAGGGAAATAGCAATCGGCAGTATGTAATGGATTAGCTCTTTGGAATGGAGAGCTATTAATTTATACCAGACCACTTGTTCAAGGTTACTGTACCCACCCTCCCCTGTGATCCAGAGCCAAAGGATCCAAATGGGTAATTACCTTTTGTCAAATTATATTTCGACTTACCTTATGATGTTATTTGGTATAGTATTTTTCTCCCAGAGGACATATCAGCACTTTATTACCATCTCTTTCATTCCTAACATCTGTCTAAGAAGGCGATAGAGGCCAAGATTTTCCTTCCCCATAGTAAAAACCCCATTTTACAGACAGGGCTGGAGACTAAAGTCATCTTCTGGAGAACAGATTTTGGCAGTTTTCTCCAAGAATTTTAATTTTGAAATACTGTCTTATAATATGCCTCATTAATAAGGATGTTTGAGATACTTGTGATTAATAAAATATTTTTTTCATCTCTACTCCATTAACCATGAATTCGTGTGTGTATATATATATTTATTCTTTGTGTGTATATACCTACACACAATATAAAAATCACATGTACTTATATATTATGATTTCTAGTGCAGTATCACTAGAAATTCTTAGGTTTGATATATGATATATAAATATGATTAAATATATAATATGATGTGATAACATAATTATATATTTTGGAAGCAATTCAAACTCCAGCCACTACCTAGCAGCCACTACCATTTAAAATGTTTGTTGCAGAGTTTAGTTTATCTTTAGAATATTATTTTTCTCTGTAGTATCAATATTTATTCTGTCTTCTGAGACTTCTTTGGCCTTACTTATTTATAATCATCTCTAGCAAGATTAAAGGTGAAGGAATAAACGCTTGGAGAAGCAAACTGATCTTTGACCCACTTCTCAGGGATTATTGGTAATTGCAGAGTGTCATGTTTTAACACTTTCTTCATATCTCTGCCCAAGAGAGGGTCAGACTTTTTAGCTTTTATTAAGTATTATATTAAGTAGAATGAAGAGGAAGCCTTAGGTAGTTAAATTGTTCAACTGTCCCTTTCATCTGTCAATTTTTCCGTTCATCTGTGAGCTTCCAGTATTTCAACAGAGCAATTGCATTATGGCTAAACTTATAAGAATTTTCCTTAACGATTGTGCATTTTGCACACAGACCATGGGGAAAAAATGGAAATGAACTCTATCAGACATAATCAGAGACTATTTGCAGTTTAAAGAGAAAGAGTGTTTTGCTCAATAAAAAGATTTACAGACATCATAGTAATGACTGAATGTGAAACTCAAATACAGAAAAGCTGCATCACTGTTTTTCTTGTGGAATTTTTTTTCTAGTTGGGCAGTGAATACTTAACTATAGGTATTTTTCATATGACATAGCGATGAATCCAAATGACTGTATGTAGTAAAATGGACAACTTCATTCCACAATGAATTCTGGCACAACTTTAAATAGGCTCCCCATCGTGACAGTGGAATAAGTATCCACTCTGTGTGTGTGGAGTAAATATCAACTCTTTTTCTTTTTGCAGTTTTTGGCTGGGGCTGGGTTTAAACCCGCCACCTCTGGCATATGGGACTGGCGCCCTACCCTTTTGAGCCACAGGTGTCACCCAGTAAATATCAACTCTGTGTGTGTGTGTGTGTGTGTGTGTGCGCCTACCTCCAATGTGTACAACATGGGAAGACCATCAAGTCTTTCTATGATTATTTAAATTTATAAAGTGCATAGAAAATAAATGAAAAGTTGTACACAGCAGTATTGAACAGAAATATCAACTATGTAAGGTCATTAGCAGTAAATTGATAAATTCCATTTCTCAAAGTTCAGCTGGGTGGTAGCTTTACAAAAAAAAAAAAAAGAAAAATTCAGACATTTCAACATTGTTTGCTTATGGAAAACATTTGGCAATTCTGTTAGCAAAGAACAGTGTCAAAAATCTAAACGTTTTTCCCTCAACATCTGCATTTGCTTATTAGAAAACAAACCCACCCCATACCCCCAACCTCTAAAACGAGTTAAGTTTGTCACGAAATGTTTTTCAGTTGTCCTGAAATTCAATCTTGATTTTTTGGTGTGTCTCTATGACTTTTCTTTCATTTGGTTATTGCGCCCTATTTATTTCATTTGTTTGTTTTGTTTAAGTACATTCCATATAGGACTTAAGAGTGGTCCGATGGGAAGTTTTAAAAAAATGTTTAAAGACAAAAAGCCGCGTGAGGGTTTCAATTTGAAAAAGGGCTTTTAAAGGGACAGGGTAGATTCTGTTACACAGCCTCCACAAAGAAATACGCATGCCCACCCTCAGGTTTGCTTTGTCAACTAAACTTGATACACTGATTTAGGGCCATGTTATTCTTCATGTCTTAGGCTACTTGTAGCAGGAAACAGTTTTGACAGAAGTGTTTGGGGGCATGTTGGTATTACCCACTTTTTGCCTTGAATCTGGTTCTGAAGCTAGGAGACTGGAGAGAAAGAAAAGGCAACACAAGCTATTTCTCTCTCTCTCTCTCTCTCTGTGTCTGTCTCTCTCTCTCGCCTTCAAACCCCCAAATTTAAATATACACATACTTTTTTGCTTTCATTGGGTTGTTCGGGCAAAACAATTGAATGAAGATGTGGAATGTCCTGAACTAACCTGTGAGACCTCCTTTTTTTTTACTTTATTTTTGTACGTTTTCCTTTTTAGTACTCATCAACTATTTTGAGCCCCAGTTAATGAGAGGAACTGCTTTCTAAGGACATGTCCTTAAGAATTGTGATGTTATAGAAAACTGGAGACAGACATCCGTAATGTTTACAAAGATCATTTCCTTTTAATTGAAGGCAGATCCTGTCCCTTAGCTTCAGAGGACTCGGCTTCAAGTTACACAAGTCAGCTAACCTCCAGGTAGCATCTAGTTGTGGCAGATGGTCAACTTGAAGCATTTACATCTGCTTAACGTATCTTATTTTATTTTTTTAGATAAGATATAAGCGATGATAAAAAGGAAGCAGATTGTTTCTGTGGTCTTTCTAGATCATTTGACTGATTTCCTCTCAGTGAATATCTTTTTATAGCAGCATGGATTTTAGTGTTGTATTCGACATTAAAAAAATATTTTTATTGAGGTAAAGTATACAGTTTATGGATATTTTAAATTCTTTGTTTTTCTCTTTCATCCTCGCTCTAACATGACTATAAAACGTTAAAACACATATGCTCCAATCAGTGGAAAATGCATATAGGAGAGACTGCATCATATGAAAAGCCAATTGACTTGACAAATGAATATAATTTTGGCTTACTGGACCTGCTTTTTTGTTTAATAAAAAGTGCCATTTGAAGCTCTAAGATAAAGTGACTTCTTATTTGAAATGTCTTTTAGCTTTTTCACGTTCTTTGGTGATCTTTTGATTAGATGACGTATAATACTGAGGACCTGAGAAATGAAATTGTAAATATGTTTTATGTGTACAAAGCCACCTACCTTCTGAGTTTTTTTTTTTTTTTTTTTGAGACAGAGCCTCAAGCTGTCCCCCTGGGTAGAGTGCTGTGGCATCACAGCTCACAGCAACCTCCAACTCCTGGGCTCAAGCGAGTCTCCTGCCTCCGCCTCCCAAGTAGCTGGGACCACAGGCACCCGCCACAACGCCCGGCTATTTTTTGGTTGCAGCCATCATTGTTGTTTGGTGGGCCGGGCTGGATTCGAACCCACCACCTTAGTTGTATGTGGCTGGTGCCTTAGCCGCTTGAGCCACAGGCACCAAGCCTACCTTCTGAGTTTTAGTGTAAAATCTCCAAATTTATAATACTGTAGCTTCCAAGAGAGCACTGTGGTTGAGTCTTCTCTGTCTGTGTACCTGAGAATAGCTTCCCATGCTTTCCCCAGGAGAGCATTTCCTGATGATTTCCTCATTAGGTCTAATGGAAGTGATAATGACAACTCAAATAGGGATTTCTTCAATTTTTGTTCCTCAATTACTCTGTAAACTCTATGGCTGCTTTACTGAATTCTGCTTTCCAGAGTCTAACATGGGACTTGCCCCAGAATAGGTGAATGATTAATTTGTGCATGAATGAATGAACAAATCCATGGATATAGACTTAATACAACTTTGGTTCATGCATCCAAATTAAAAAAAATAGATCATATTAACAGGGTTAATTATTTAATTACTAGGTTTTATTTGACCTACCTAGTTAAAGTGTGAGGGTAAAAGACAGTTACATTGCCATTTCTTAAGTTTCACTGGTCATCAAAAGAAAAATGGAACATGTTATGAATTATTTTGTCTCGAAGAGAAATGTAGTATTATGGTAATGTAATTTCCATTTCATTTTACTTCTGGAAAAATTTTAAGCAAAATCAAAACTAATTACTCTTATTTAAAAAAACAAACCTGCGGTAGGAGGCTTTGGCTAGCTTTGAATAAGCGTAAATTTAGTAAGCCAAAAGGTTTACAATATGAATCTAGACATACCAGCAGGTGGAGCTGTATTCCAATGCTGAATAACAAATGAAGTCTTCAGAGGGTTGACTTGTGGTAGAACCAAAATCCTGGTCGATAATTTTATAAGGAACTTTGTATATCCTGGTATGAAGCACACATCTAAAATTCTGCTTGTAATATAACCGTAATTTGTAGTTTAGCAGACATTTTCTGATTCTTTCATCTATCTTTTGGACTTGACCCCTGAATTTGCAGTTCTATAGTCATAATTGTGTTATATTACATTTGATTTACCTTGAATGGATACTAACAAAATACACATACTAGGAACTGAAACAGAAGTAACTGCAAAGCCAAGTTTAGGCTCATGTTGGAGAAAGAGTGAAGAAATGATGACTGAATGAATGAGATGTAGAGTTCACGCAAAGGTGACAGAGAAAATACAGCAGGATTTTTGATAGTGCTGGTTCCTGCCAGTGTGCTTGACCTACACGTCATTTCTACATTTAGTACTGCATATTTTTTCTGAGTGATAAACTGAAATTCTAAACAGTAAAAAAATAGTGCTAGATATGAATAGTCAAGTTTAACTTCTGATTTAAAGAGACCTACAGAACCTGAAAACTTGAAAATGGAAGAGGCCTGCAAAATTGAGTCTTGTCTTTTTCCCTTAAAACAATAATTGCACAGACTACTTAGAAGCAGTTGTTAATTACTGTAGGTTTTTACTTGAATGTGTAATCTCTTGTTTTCAAATAGATTCCATTTTTCTGGACATCTATGTACTATAAAATTGAAAATTAGTGCTAGAAACAGGGGTGAGAGAAGGCTTCCCAATGCAGAGGGAGGATATAAAGTTTGTGTTAAACTATTTTAAATTGCACATGAACTTTATGTCCACCCTGTATACTGGTTTTCACAATTCATTAAAATTTAATTAGAGACAGAGTTGGATTCTTCTGAGAATTTACTCCCAGTCTTATTTGCATAAGTTGAAGGTAAATATCTGCTTTCATGCTTGTTTTCTTCCCTAAAAAATAACTTCGGCAGTAGAAGACAAATTTCATGTTTGGAGATCCCTGGTCTATTGGCCATGGAGAAGTCATTTGTCATGAAGGCATCTGTTTTATCTTTCTGGTTTTTTGTTCATAGGAAGTTATCTTTTTATTGTATTGTTGCACTTCAAATTTATTGAATGTTATTATATAGCTAGCATAATTTATGGATTGTAGAGGATTAATAAAAAAAAGCAATGGCCTTTGGTAAAAAAGAAAAAATGAACCATCTCATTGGTTAGGCGAGAAAAATATGTTTAACATCAATGGCAAATAAGAGAGTTTATACTTAAAAATATTTAGCATATATAATGATAGATATACTGCTCAAATATACTCATTACGTAGTTTTGAAGAATCAGATCCTAAGAATGACAATTAAGCTTTAAAACGTATTGTTTGACATAGACCATGAGGAGATGGGGCATTGCCTACTGTAATAATGTTTGGCTGTAATTAAGTGTTATGGGAAACTTGTAAAGCCCTAAAGTTTAGCTTTTTGTGTAAAAAGTTGTGTGTCAGTTGTTTAAAAGTTGGATAATTTATCCTCATTTTATTTTTATTAGTAGGATTGTAGGCGCCTATAATCACTTCGAATTCTTGTTAAGTGGACCCCATCATGTTATATCATCCGTGCTGTCTTTCTAGATCTGTGGAATGAAAGAATGAATTTATATTGAACAGGCATTCTCAAGTTTCCACTTTCATTATGTAGAGTACATGCTGTGGAGGTAATTTTTGCCTTTTAGTGTTAAAAGCATCAGACTAAGATGACTAGGTCTTAATATCAACACTGGCAGTTTTAACTCGCTATGCAACCAGAAAAAAAAAAGACCTATCTTCATGTGTTCAGTAACAAGTTAGTGACAATGTTATATAAACATTTAAGTTTTCTCTAATTTTGAAAAAAAAAGCATGTGCTCTAATCGACAAAAGTAAATATAACTGATAATAGTACCATTAGGCAACTAGAAGTTCTTGCTAAAATATTTACTATTTTATATTGCTGAACATCAGCTGGACTTGTTACTCTAATTTCAGATACTACTGTGTACTCTAGAGCTTGGTGATTAATGCTGTTTTTCTTCAGCAGTATTGTACTAGAGACTGTGCCATGAATGGACCCAGGGGCAGAGTCCAAGCAAGAGTTCATGGACTAAGTTTGACATAAACAGAAATTGGGACTAGTAGAGTGGGACATTCTTCTGCCTTTGCCAGAAAACAGTACTTTTTTTCCGGTTTAAGGCAGAACATGTAGCATGATCATGTGGTGTATAGTAACACACCTGGTCAGCGTGGAAGGTCGAAAGATCCAAAAGAAGAACAAATTACAGGCAATTTCTAACACAGATCCATCAATCCAGGTGCTGAGCTAACTGTGTGAAGTGGCCGGTGATACCTCCTCTTACCACTTTACTGTTTGAAAAGCAGACATTGTGTACTGAAGTCACAGGTGACTATTCTCTGTACTTTTGGGCATGCTTGTAATATTTTAAATGGAAAGGAGGTTCCCAGAGCTCCATAACCATAATCACAACATTTGATTCCATAGTGCTCATCCCATTGTGACTTCCACATACACACACGTGTGTGTGTGTAAATTTATTGGGCATAAGAAAAGAGATTAGAACAATTTATTTATCTCTTCCATGTCTATAACAGAATACATTTTAGATAATGATGTATGACTTTTGTAGCTAATGCCAGCTGCATCTGATTAGCAATAAAGGCAGCTTGGAACGTAACACGGAAAAACCAGTGGTCACTATTGGGTAACATCCTAGGCTAGGGAATGACTCAGTACTAATGCCCCAGTGTGGGGGTGGAGGCATTTAAGTACATCTTGTCTTAGGATTTTATAGAGTTGGAAGCTCCCTTAGGAGGAGCGCCTGGAATTGGATATTTCCTGGGTCTAGCTGGGGCAAGGCTGGGAGACAGGAAGAAGTGGAGAGTGGCAAGGGCTTCAGCTTTGACTGCCTTGCTGGCCTGCTGGCTGACCTCAGCGTGTTCTTGATGTTGTGGCCTGGACTTCTTTTTGTTCTATTGCTTACGTTGTCTTCCGCTGCTCAGTGAGACCTTCATGAGGGCAGGTTATTGTAGTTATTGTTGTCGTTTGCTTGTTTCCCTGCTGCTGTATTTTCAGTGTCTAGAAGAGTGCCCAGCTCATAGTAGAAGCTCAGTAAATATTTGTGAATAAATGAAATCAGTGAGTTTGCTCAGAGACAGTGCTGTGCATGATGCTTTATTAAGTATGAAGGGAGCAATAGAGATGAATGAGAAACTCTCTTTTCCTCAGCCAGCCCAGAGTCTAACAAGGATGATATGTTGGGTATAAAAAAGACAAAGTAGCATATCCCTAAGGGCTGTATGTCAACACCATAAATGAAATCTTTCTAGCTGGGAGGCATAAGTGGAACGCCAGAGCTTCCCTGGCATAAAGGATTCTCACCTTAGCCTTTCAAGATGGCAGCAGTGGACGGTGTGCATTTGGCCTGATGAAACAGCTGGAGCCAAGAAAGCAGTGGGCACTCTGCTGTGATTCCATAGCAATAAGCCAAGAGGTTGGGCCAAGGGCAGAGTGTGTGAGGGGACAGGTAGGAGAGGACAGGCTGAATGGGGAGGCTGGGTCCAGTTTACAAAGGGCTGGCCATGCCCAAGATAAAGCAATTCACATTTTAGGCCATGAATATTCTACATAGGATTAGAGGTTAGCGCATGCTTAAGGATCATAAGTGATTGTTAATTCTGAAATTTGGACGGTCCCTGGCCACAGCGTATACTTTTTAGCATATTACACAGTTTCAACAATTATTGATTTGCTATTCAGCCTTGAATTCATCAAAGCTTATGCAATATTTTCCCCAATATATTTATCATAAAGTGGTGCAGGCAGGCCCTGGCCTTTCATTGGTCTTTCTAAATCTAGATTTTGAAATGGGAAAGGAAGAAAAGCCTAAAAATTGCCGTTCTGTATAGAGCACAAAAAGCTGTTTTGGCTCACAGACTCCCAGAAGATGGAAGGGAAGTTAACTGGGGTGGAATGCTTTTAGTCCCTCACCGAGGCTATGTTTCTCTCAACCTGATGCTTTTACCTCCACCAATGGTCCACTTCCCATATTTGTATAAACACAACACTTTCTTTAAAATTCAGATAGTAATTATCTTTGATTTCATGAATGGATCAATCACTTAATCATTCAATAATTCTAAGCCCTACGATGGCATCCTTGAAGTTGATTCTATAAGCTGCCCTTGAATACTTTCAGTGACAGGGCGGGGTTACCCGATAGCACTTTTAATTCTTAGAAAATTCTTCATTACATTGACCTAAAATCTATTTATTCATTTACTCATCATCAGTTTAAGTTCTTTTCCTTCTAAATGACATAGATTCAATGTTCAGAGATGACGATCTTGTTGCCGGTATTCATATGAATATTGATTTCCAAATTAAGACATCTCAAAACCTGATAATCCTTCTATGGATATACTCCAATTGGTCATTTTCCTCTTGTGTAATTGTATATAGTGTTATAGATTACACATAGATTGAACTGAATATAGTAAATTCTTAACCTTTCTAGACGTAACAAAATATTTTTATTTAACCTAAGATTTTAGTTATTTTCTTAGTGATTTTACATTATCGACTGACTGATAAAAAGCGTGCAATTGGCCAAAGCTTGAATATGTTTCTTGCAAGAATTTCCCAATAACTACGGTTAGTTGAGTGAATGAATGGCACCACCTGAACACCATTCTGTACTTCTGAAAACTTAAATGTAGACTGCAAAATTCACCCTAAATAAATCCTATTTGTTAAAAACTTTTCACTTGGGCTAAAATTTCCATCTCATTGAACACGAATGATTAAAGAAATTTTACCCAAGTTTTTGCTGAAACCAAGCTGCATTATATAGCTCCTTGATGTGTTACCACAGAAGCCACGTTTAGAAAGGAGCTCCTGCTAGTTTGATATATTTTGTTTTTTATTCACCTACAACTATGTCTCTTTATAAATATTCAGGACTATTTTAGAAATGTTATTGAATTTAAAATTAAGTTCACCAATCACCATATACTTTCTGGTATTTTATATTCTTTTTCTCTTTTGGGAAAATCACATTATTTTCCCCATTCATCATTTTCTATTACATTTTCTATGAGTTAGTTCTCCGATATTATATATCTCTGTGCTGGTTTGTATGCTTTTTCAGAAATGAAAACAAGGTTTAGTCAGAAATTGAAGAAAAAAAAATCTCATTTAAACTGGCCAGATTATCCTTCCTGTCTTTCCAATGATTTTGCACCTAATTGTCTGATTACTATGGTTTTCCTGAACTCCTTATAATCTTTCTTTTTAAATATTTTACTTAGAATTTTTTCCTCCTTGGGTACCAGCTCAGACACAGTAAAATAAATCATACTTCTGAAGCCCCTGAATGCAAGCCTTAGTTCATATATGGTATTTCTGGACACACCCTGGGCCAGAAGCCCACCAGACTTGAGGCATCCACAGTACTGATATGGCTGCAAGACCAAAGACTTAGATCACAACACTCAATTCCCCTTGATTATCTGGAAAGCCTTCTCAAGAAAGATGGGTTCAAATAAGTTTAGACTGCAAAGATTACAAGAAATACATAATTCTTCAATGCCCAAACATTGAAAAATACCTACAAGCATCAAAAACATCCAGGAAAACATGACCTCATCAAATGAACTAAATAAGGTACCAGTGACCAATTTTGGAGTGAAGGAAATACGTGTCCTTTCAGACAAAGAATTCAAAATATAATAGCTATTCTCAAGAAACTCAGTGAACAGCACAGAGAAGGAATTCAGAAGCCAATCATAGAACTCTAATAAAGAGATTGAAATAATAATAAAAACAAAATCAAGCAGAAATTCTGGAGCTGAACAATTCAATTGACAAACTGAGAAATGCATCAGACTCTTTCAAAAGTAGAACTGATCAAGCCTCAGAAAGAATTAGTAAACTTGAAGACAGGCTATTTGAAAATATATACTCAGAAAAGAAAAAAAAAAGAATGAAGCACACTTAAAAGATCTAAAAATTAGCCTCAAAGGGTAAATCTGTGTTATTGACCTTAAAGTGGAGAGAGAGAGAGAGCAAGAGAAAGAGGGATATTTGGGTAGAAAGTTCATTCCAAGACATAATAACAAAGAACTTTCCAAACTTAGAGGAGGATACCCAATATTCAAGTACAAGAAGGTCATAGAACACCCAGGAGATTAAACTAAATAACACTATCTCAAGGAATTTAATAACTAAGCCCCCAAAGGTCATAGATAAAAAACAAATCCTAAGGGAAACAAGAAAAAAGAACAAATAATAATGTATAAAGGAGCTCCTAGAATTCTCAATGGAAATCTTAGAGGCCAGGAGAGAGTGGCATGACACGTTCAAACTGGTATGTAGGAGAAACATGTAAACTCTGGAATACTATATTCTGCAGAATTTTTACTTTGGTTGTTTAGAAAAATGTGGAGATAGCAGCAGTCTTATAAGAAATTGTGCCAAATATTTAAAAACAAGAGAAGTGCAAAACAAATGAGGGAATTACATCAAGCGCATGGGTGTTTCTACAGGGGAAAGGTCAGTAAGACAAGTCAGTATTATGAACCCTGACCAATATTCTGAAGCATAGTTTTATTTTTGTTTTACTAGCAGTGTATCATGCCATAGTGTATTTAACATGACCTCTTAAAGGTGCAATGAGGTACAGGGGAAGAAAAAAAAAATCCAGAGAAGGGGCAGGAAGTCGATAAAGAAAGTAGCAGGAAGGAAAAAAGCACAATGAAGTCTGATAAGGGAGCAAAGGATTTCGGGAACCACTGCCAAGGGCCTGACAAATATGTGCATGCTATTTGCCTTTGATTAGAAACTGTCAACGGGGTAGAGTGTTGACATAATCTCAGAGGTTAATCTGTTCTTATCCTCCAAGAAACATGGACCCTGAATTCGATTAGCCTTCTTTTTTCATCTCACCTGGACCACCTCACGGAAGGACACTGAAATCCATTTTTATTACACAAGCCGATGAAAACTATCCAGGCCCTGTGATATTTGGGATCAAGTTTTGCCGTATCCATTTGATGACCTGAGGCATTGCTCCTCTATATTCTTTAAACTGAGATTTAAAATTATGAAGCGAGACAGCCCCAAAGAATTCATGTTCTGAGTTGGCACAATAGTTCCTCAACTAATCTAGATTATACTGGTTAGAAGTAAAAGACTTAGTTTCCAGTGATTTCAATTTCAAAGTAATCCTTTATTTTCTTTGATTCAAATAAGACTACCAGTAATAACTTTAAAAATATAATCTGAAGAACATATTTAAACTTGTGATGCATATTACTTTTTGTAGCTTTGAGACTTAGAGGATTGGTTTGATTCAAATCAAGCTGAAGACTCTTAGCCAAAACATTTGACTTATCAGAGAATATTTTGTGGGAAACAAGGTCAATGGAATATATGATATTTTGATGTTCTATAGCAACATTTTCTGGCTTACCATAAACTACTGGTGAAATGGACCATCTACAATTACTGCCTTCAGCTGGATAAAAATACTTAAGCAGATATGAGCACACGAATCTTTCTATATAGACTTTTTACCTTTTTCCTCACCAGTATTGATCATATAATTTGAAACTTTTAAAATAGAGCACCTTTATCAATGAAAACATTGAGTTGTATACCTGTAATACATGTATATTAACTTGTAAATCACCTCAGTGGGCTATTGTTCTATTAAATTATCTTTAAAACACAAAAATTATGTTAACAGATGCTTGAAATAAATCAATCTATGCAAATATTGTCATAGAGATGTTCTTGTACACATTTTTGGGATATGTGCCCCCTCACTGTAAAGACCACCAATACAAAGGATTGCATTCTATAAAATAACTAAAGGTACATACATGGAGAGGAATTCTAGAGAAGTTAACTCCCACTTTTCATTTTTCTTGTTTAAGGCATCATATCTATACGTCATGAGGTATTTGACATACGTTTGATGTCAGGGAAATCGTTACACAGGTTGAAAGGTTTAGGAAACTTATATTCCATCATGTATTAGTTAAAACTAATAGATGATAACTAAGCCTGCCTTTCTGGTCAGCATTCTCTTAAGGGTAACATACTGTAATCTATACTGCATTGACAACAGCCATGGGCAATTTCTTATCCCCAACATATAACTCCTGTAACCTAACCAGCTCTCTGGAATGCAATTCATTTATCTGGTGTATGGAAGTCTGATGACATTTGTACTCTCAGCACACTAAGTTTCAGCCCTGGTCTTGCTCAGCATTTTTAGGCTTCCTAAGAACTGGGAAGCCAATCTGTATGCTACTTTTTGAGCTGAGGAAGGTGATTTAGCAGCAGTGCCTAGCCATCGTTCCTTTCTGCTTAGTCAACTTGAGGAATGCCCAAGAAAACCAAGAGAGCTAGGCACTGGGGAAGTGTCTGGACAGGAGAGGTGACTTGGGATGAGAAATAATGTGCCCTGCTCTGGGAAGGGAAGCTATTCTCTGTTGATTACTTTGCCATAAAAAAAGATTTGTAACAGTGGAGGAGCCTTAAAAGAGTATTTTTATGTGAAAGAAGCTGATCAGAAAAGGTACGTACTTTAGGATTCTAACTACATGACATTCTGGGAAGGGGTGCACTATGGAGCCAGAAAAATGATCAGTCATTTTGGAGAGGAATGAACAGGTGGAGGGAGCATAGAGAGTTCTTAGGGAGTGAAACTACTCTTTATGATACTAAAATAGGACAAATATGTTGCTGTACATTTGCTCAAACTCATAGCTTGTATGATACTAAGACTGAGCCCTAGAGAAAACTGTGGACTCTGGGTGACAATGATGTATCAAAGTTGGTTCATCCAGTGAAACGAGGGTACCACTTGGGGGAGACTATACATGTGTAGGGAGTATTTTGGAATCTCTATACTTTCCTTCCAATTTTCCTATGAACCTAAAACTGCTAGGAAAAGTCTTAAAAAATAAAATACAATAAATTGTTTTATGTTCTCTATTCTTCCAGGAAACTTAAGAGACCCAACATAAAAACTGAGTGTTATAACTCCTGCCTCCCTGGTCAGCATTCTCTTACTAACCTGAAAGATTTGAGAATGTTCAGTGCACATTCAATCATACCCTTCCTCATATAGCTGCATTAAGGTTCTTGATTGATTCTATTAGAAAATCTAGGAGAACATTCTTCCTGACAATAAATTAAATGAAAAGGTCAAATTAAAAAAAAATTATTTAGAGTGGTGCCTGTGGCTCAAGGAGTAGGGTGCTGGCCCATTTACCGGAGGTTTCCTCATCATAACTTTATATTTTAAAAATTGGTAATGTTATTCATGATGGCAAACATCTGTATAATGGACAGAGAGTACCTTATTTGACAAGAATTCTTCAGATTTAGGATTTTTGCTTATTTGATTTGTTGATACTCATGTAAGAAAATTGGAAACTGTATAAAAGTATAAAGAACAAAACAATCAGCAAAAATTCTTACCATCTCACTGTTAAAATTTAGTATATTGTGTTTCTTTCTTTCTTCGCTACTTTCACTGATCTCCCCTTTCTGTTTGCTTAAGATGGAAGTTATAAGGAATATTTAATTTTATATTTCACTTTTTCTCCTACATATTATATCATGGACATTTCCCTAAGGAATTGACATCCTTCTAACACATTATTTTCCATCTTTCCTTCTTTTTTTTTGAGCCAGAGCCTCAAGCTATCCCCCTGGGTAGAGTGTTGTGCCATCACAGCTCACAGCAACCTCCAACTCCTGGGCTCAAGCGAGTGTCCTGCCTCCACCTCCCAAGTAGCTGGGACCACAGGCACCTGCCACAACGCCCAACTATTTTTCGGTTGCAACTGTCATTGTTGTTTTTGGCGGGCCAGGCTGGATTTGAACCTGCCACTTTAGGTGTATGTGGTTGGCACTTTAGCCACCTGGGCCATAGGCGCCGAGCCTAACACATTATTTTCAATGTTACTTAGGAACCATCATTTATTTCATTATCTCCTATTAAACATTAAAAGTTTCTTTCTTCCTAAAATGGAAAAAAGAGTTCTTTTTTTATAATCATCAGCAAAACTTTAAATTTGTATACTGATATTTTCATGAACTTTCTTTCATGTCCAAGTCAAACATGCAGAAACAAGTATGAAAATGTAGACAGATATGAACACATGTTCTTAGGAATTTAAGGTAGCATGTAAATGATGTTTCCCATGAACTTGATGCTATACAGATCAATTTTTTTTGTTATTGTGCTCTATATGTCTTGACTACACATTGAATAGTGCCTCCATTTACTACAGATTTCTGGCAAAGATGCTTATTTTTATGACCAAATCCTCTTGAGCTTCCCAGGTGGCCGTATCTTGGCTTTGTGACTTTAGTGAAATCCAAATCAGCTCCACTGAGCTGTGCGCATGACATGATGCCAAAAGATAGAACTGAAATCAAATATCCTGTTCTAGAAAAATAAACCACCCAAAGGACCCGTGTGTTTTTCCTTATTTCTTTTTGTTTCTCCTTTAAGAAATAAAACTTAAACAAGAAGCAGCATTTTCAGTTCAGAAGTGAAACTATCCAGATGTCTGGAAATGAGTAATTAAATTACCTAGGTGCATAGTGTAGTCAAATATGTTGCTATTTTTTTTTATTGCTTTACTACCATATCGGTATTTATATTTTTTTATTGCTTCTAAACATATCTGAGCACTTTAGAACTAACAGCAAATAAATTTTTCTTTTATCACCATCGTCAACATTCTGTGGGGAACTGATGGCATGTCTTTGATAGAAATGGGAGTCTATGTAAAAATATTCTGGGCTCAGCATGAGAGTTACATGATAATGATACTTTTGTTAATTCACACGGACTGGGTCCTGGGCTTTATGTTTCAGCTTGTTTAATGCTATGAACAACCCTGGAAAGTCTGTTCTAAAGATGAGGAATCTGAGGCTAAAAGAGGTTGAGTAAGTTGTCCAAATGATGGAGCCGGACTGAAGCCCAGGCAATCTCTCTTTCAAAGGCCAGGTAGCTGCTTAGGCTTATTTCCCCACACAAGAAAGCATCTTCTCTTTCTCTGAATTCCTATGATTTCTTTGTACTGCACTTATCTCCAGTCCTGACTTCACTTATTGGGTTCATATTTATTGTTGGACTCATTTATAGGCTTCTTGGGATCAGAACTTGATGAAAACCCACCTCTTTGCCAGCTACATAGTACCTTCTACTAGGAAACTAACAAATACTTACATGTTAACACTACTCTGGGCTAAGCTCCTGCTCTCTCTTGGGGGTGAATGGACACATGTATATTGATTGTAAATACAATTGGAACTGTAAAGAATTTTTGCATTTTTATAAGGAAGAAGCTTACTTTTATAGAATGCTTCCTACATAGATTGTTTTACATACTTAGCCCCAGTTAGTTCTAACCAATCTGTCGTAGTGTTATGGATGGAGAGACAGAGACTCAGAGAGCCTAAACAACTTTCCATAGCTAGGGAGCAGCAAGGCCAGAACTGGCGTTTATGTTTATTTTATTCAATAGCCTACTCTCTTTTCACCTTTCCCCCCTTTTTTATTTTTATTAAGTCATAAATACATAAATCATGTATACATTAATGCATTTATGGGGTACAGTGTGCTGATTTTGTATACATTTTGGAGTGTTTACATCAAACTGGTTAACACAGTCTTCACCTTGCTTACTTAATTATTGTGTTAAGACATTTATACTCTACACTTAATAGATTTGACAAGTACCTTTGCAATATGCACCATAGGTGTGGGCCCACCGTTTACCCTCTATCCAGCCTCCCCTCTCCCCCCCATTCCCCTCCTCTTCCCTCCTTCATCCTAGGCTATAGTTGTGTTTTATCTTTCATATGAAAGTGTAGGTGTTTATAAATTGGTTTCATAATAGTACTGAGTACATTGGACACTTTTTCTTCTACTCTTGAGGTACTTTACTAAGAAGAATATGTTTCAGCTCCATCCATGTAAACATAAAAGAGATAGCAAATTTAAAAGAATAGACATTTTCACCTTTAAAATTCTGGTGAAGCCATAATCTATTTTGTTAAAACACTAAAATACCACAGAAAGCTTACACTTCCAGTTAACTCTTCCCTTTATTATTGTGGCCAAAGACAGGAATAAGTAAATAGAGCATTAATATCTAAAACTAAGTGTAATAACTGAGGTACCCTTGAGAAAAACTGTTAGAGTTTTATTATCAACATTATGTTAGATCTTAATGCAACAGAAACAAGAAATGGTTTCTAATGTTCAGAGTGAATACAAACTTAGCGAGCATTGTGTTAGGAACTATGCTAGTTGGTTACACGATATGAGTCCTACAGAAACATGGAGAAGTATCTCCAAATTGATTTGATACGTAAGGGCATATGTTGAAGCTCAGAGAGTTGAGTGACTGGTCCAAGTTCACAGTAGTGATAATGAAGAACTGGTATTAGACATAGGTCTTGACTTGAAACACAGTGATCTATTATGCTTTGCTTTAGTGCTATCTTTAGAGGGTATCTGTTAAAAACATTTCAGAAAATTTAATTTTGAAAGAAGAAAAGTTTTTTGCAGCACTTTTTTTTGTTTTGAATGCCAAGAAAGTATGGTAGCAATTGCTTATTTTTACCTGTAACTGTGTCTGAAATATTGAATGTGTCTGGAGTTTTCATACGTTTAGCAAGCTCAGAAATATACATGAAATAGTTACAATCAATTCAGCCCAAAGTGAAGCATTTAGAATCTTACTCTCAAATTGCCTGCTTCTTGAATTTTTGTCTGTTTGTTATTCATGTTATATTTATTCGAAGTTTATTTTTTAGGTAGGGGGTGTATCAACATTCTTAATCTTTGTGAAATTCATTGGCAGGCCAATTTATAGTAGTGTTTGGTCAGTTGCTTAGGGGACAAAACCAAACAGCATATTGGTTGTGTTATGTTGAGCTTTGTGGTTTTACAGTGTAGGAAGTCCAGTCCTTGTTTAATAACATGTAACCATTTCTGTTCTAAAAGTTCTTTCCCTTCTATGTAACCAGTGGTTTAAAAAAGTATTTGGAGGAGACTAAAGAAATTTGGATTCCAAGACAAAGAAATAATCACAGATCAAATTAATCAGGAATTGTTTTGTTTCTACAATGATTAAACATTTAAAAATTGTCTTTGGAATTTATTTGAGTGTGGCTCACAATGAAGATCATTAGTTATAGAGTCAGACAGATTCAGACTGAAATCTGGGCTCTGAAGATAATAACACCTAACTGGCAGGGCTGTTTTGAGTAGTACACAATAAAGCTATTGTATGTGTGTGTATTGTGGCAGACACAATGTGAATAGCTACTAATGTTTTCTAGTACTTCCAACCCAATACCTAAACATATGGAAAATATGAACTTTGAAGATATGGAAAACATGGACTTTGAAGCTATTCAATTGTTAAGAGTAAAAATTGAAGAATTTAGAATAGGACTTCAGAGTTGAATGAAGTCATATTATACTCTCTTGTCAGAAATTACCCAAAGCAAAAAGGTGAATGAAAAAAAAAATGTGAACAACCATGTTTGGTGAAACCAGGAGATTGCTAAGCGCTATCCTCTAAATGGAAGAATGTCTGTTTAGAGCAGTGGGTGTTGTAGAGTAAGGTGTAGAGACGGGTAAGAGTGGAGAAAAAGATGAAGCGTCTGTGCAGTGATGAGGGAGCCGTTTCTGATGATGAGGGACATGTGCTGAGGTGCAATGTCTGGACTCTATTTTTATAACAGGACAAATGGGTGCACCCACAGAAAGCAGGAGCTTTCTCACACCCAGTTAGGTTTTGAGCAATAAAGAAATGAGCCAAGCACATGATAACACGGACCCTAGTTTCAGCAGGCAGCCAGTCTCCACTGGGGTGTAGAAGAGCATGTTTGTTTTAAGAAAACTACTCTAGCTGTCATGCCCATTGATGAAGGATTGTAAAAGGCAAATACATATACAACAAAACCTCCATTGTAGGAAAAATTGCTGAGTCTGGAATATGTCTCTAGACTCTTCCTTTACATGAACTTTTAGCAAATGGCTGGTAGAAGAAACTCACCAGTTTTAAGCACTTTTTTTTTGCAGTTTTTGGCCAGGGCTGGGTTTGAACCCACCACCTTCAGCATAGGGGGCTGGTGCCCTACTCCTTTGAGCCACAGGCACTACCTGAAACTCACCAGTTTTAATACTATAAAGTACAGAAAAGGACCAGCCCAGGATCTTTTAACAAAACTTCAAGAAAGAAATGATGAAGAAGAAAACCAAAAGCTTAGGAGAAAAAATGTAACAAAACAAGGGTGGCCATGAAAGAGACAAAAATTGTTGCTGAACATTATATGTATCCTAAATTAAAAAGTAAAGGAAAACAAAACTTTAAAGAAATAAGTGTGTCCATGAAGGGTAAGTGCAAATGAAAAAATAAAAGAACTCAAAAAAGAGGTAGTAGATGAGTAGCAGAGAATCTCTAAGAAATTGAAGAGAAAAATAAAAAGACCATGGATCAAGATAAAATTGATAAGAGAACATGAAAGAATAAATGCTAGTGAAAATACAGCAATGACCTAGAGAGAGGATGGATGTGGGAAAAGTGAGCAAAATGAAACAGAAATTTAAAAAAGAGTTTGAAGAGATTAGAGAGAAAGTGGTAGGTAGCTCTGGAAGACAGGCTAAGGAAATTAAGCATGCACATTATTGGAGTCATTAATAAAGAAAACGGAAATTATGTAACAAAATGAATAGTTGCAGATATGTATTAAGAGAATTTTCATAAATTAAAGAAAACTTGAATTTACATGTTGAAAAGCCTTACGAAGTCCAAGGGAAATTGCCCCTGAGCCATCAACATAGAAACATATCCAAACCCAAATTCAGAGACAGTGAAAACAATCCCTTGGGTGGCCAAGAAAGATGTCAGTTACAGAAGAACAAGATTAATGTGACTTTATTCTATAACATATTTGAAGGCTAGACGATGATAAGGCAATGTCTGTAAAATGTTCAGAGAAAGAGTGTGACTCAAGAATTTTATAGCCAACAAAAATGTTCAAGTACAAAGGCAATAGCAAACAGTTTTGAACATGTATGACTATGAGAATATTGTTTCCATGAGACATCTTCAGCAATAGTTTATTTATTTTTTATTTGTTTTTATTTTTAATTATTTTTTATTAAATCATAACTTTGTACATTGATGCATTTATGGGGGTCAGGGTACTGCTTCAGTATACAATGTGAAATGCTTACATTGAACTAAGTAACAGAGCCATCACATTTATACTCATATTGTAATAGTTTTGAAATGTACCATTGCATCATACACATTAGGTGAGGTCCTCCGAATACCCTCCCTCCTCCCATATCTCTCCTCCTCTCCCCTCTCTCTCCTCTTCCCTTCTACTTTCTAGACTATAGTTATGTTTTGCCATTCGTATGAGTATGTTGGTGGTTATATATTGATTTCATAGTAGTTTTGAGTACATTGGATACTTTTTTCCATTCTTGAGATACTTTACTAAGAAGAGTATATTCCAGCTCCAGTGATAGTTTAGAAGAAAAACTACAGTCAACCAAGAGATGTCTAAAAAATCTCCAACCAAAATACTAGCCATGGGCATTGAATTGATGTAACTCTTTGACTAAGTCTAAATAAATGTGGAGATGAGAGTAACAAAACAGGCTATACTGTTAGTCGTACTGTAGAAATAATAAATCTTATAAAAATGGAGAAAACACAGGAAAAGAAAGTAGCACATTTATTTCAAATGCTAATTAAAAGTAATTTGCCTTGACGATGTGGGCAAAGTTTACTTCAGGTCAAATAAACCTTATGTAAGTCCAAAAGAACAATTTATAATGTTGAACAAGTCAAAACTAACACTTTACAAAAGATGGTGACATTCACAGTGAAGATATAAAATGATACACATCTATGTACTAATGGTATAGCATTACTATTCAGAGAACAAAACAATAATAGCAGAAGAAATAGAAGAATATTCGAATAAGAAACTTGCATTTTCTTCCAAAGTTCATGACAGATTAAGAGGACCCAAAACATGTCAACTTGTAAAATGTTTGGTTAATATAATTAATGTAGCTCTAATTGATATATAAAACATTGTTTCCTGAAAACAGATAATACACCTTCTTTTCAACAGGCCATGGAATGTTTACAGAAACCAATCGAATATATTACCACAGGCAAACTTGCACTAATCACAGTGAAAATAAAGCTGGGAATTTGTAACAAGGGAACATTTTTTCAAAAACTTCATCAAATTTAAAAATATCTCTTCAAATCATATGTCTAACAATTTAAAAAATTTAAAGATAATAAAACCCCATATATCATAAAAACATCTGAAGAAAAGTCCTCTGCGTAGTGAATTGTGAAGTTATACTAAAAGAACAAAATCAACCAATGTAAAGCAAAATGAGATAATAGAAGCAGAGAAATGAAGGTAAGAGATAAAAGTATTTCTTCTTTGGGAAAACAAATTAGCTAATGAAATAAAAAATGTAGAGACACAAATGTACAATGTAATATAATAGGAAAAATATTTTGAAATTCTGAAAATTTAGTCATGAGAGATTTTGTTCACTAAACTCAAGATGAATAATTTGACAAATTAGATGAAATGGTTAAATATGTAGAAAGAGAAATTTTCTGAAAGACTCCAAAGCATGTAGACAATATAATCAGACAAGTTAACTAAAAAAAAAAAAGAAAGAAAACAACTCAACCAAACAGAAATCTGTGCCCCACCATCATCAAAAGCACAGGACCCTGATGGTTTCAACAAGGGAATTCTACCAAACGCTTAAAAATCTGATAATGTCAATGTTGTTTAACTCCTCCAGAGAATAGGAAAAGGAAATTTCACAATTTTAAAAATAATGTTATAATTATATTGACATCAAATTTCATAAAAGTTGCCCTTAAAAGAAAACTTTCGATGGCTCATATTTATGTTCGTGCAAATAACTGCAGAAGTCCTAAGTGAAAGTTGATATTAAAAATGTTAACATCCATATTAAGGGTGTTTACTTCAAGGGTATAATATTGGTTGAAGAAAAGGAGGTATATTAATGTATCTAAGGAAAAGAGCCTGTGATATATTAATATACATAAAAGCAATTTCACAGAATTAGTATTAAATCTTGATTTAATTAAAAAAGACCCAAACCATTTGACATAGCAGAGAATAGATGACTATTTTCTTAACTTGATAAAATATATCTGTTTCAATTCTAAATCCACTGCCACCTTTAATGGAGAAAACACTGGAAGCACTTACTAATTTCAGGGAAAGGATACCCATTATCACCACTGTTATTTAACATTGTTCTGGAACGCTAACCAATGCAGTTAGATGAGAGAAGAACTTAAGATACACAAATAGGAAAACATTTGCAACTTCTATGATTGTGCACTGAAAAATCAAAAGAATCAGCTGAAAATTTTTACAAACAGTAAAAAATTCTAGATAGTGATGAATGAAAAAACTAATATATGAAAATCAATAGCCTTAATATATACAAAGATGCAACCATTTAAAATATATAATGGAAGAAAGACTCTGATTTACAAAAAAGATAAAATAGCTAGTAATAAGCTTACCAAGAAATGTGCAAATTTCTATATGAGAAAACACCCCTCACAAAACCCTAAGAGGCTTTGAAAGTTCTTAAAGAACTTTACAATAAATTGGAAGACTACACTATGAAAACTCTAGCATCTTGTCACTTCAAATTTATTCTATAATTCAATGTGATATCCACAGATGTCAAAATATCTCACAAGATATTTATGGACCTAGACAGGCTGATCTAAAGCTGATATGGACAATTATATAAGCATGAATGTCTAGGAAAATTTAACAGAAGGTGAGTGATGATGTGAGACTAGCGACACTAAATATTAAAACATTATTAATCCTCAGGTATTAAGACAATTTGGCTCTGGTGGTGAAAGGAAAGATTTATGGAATAGGATATAGAACACATAAGTGAAACATAGTGACTTGTAATATCAATGGGAAAACTGAACTTTTTAATAAATAACAATGAGCCAACTGGGTAGCCATCTGTAAAAAAAAAATCGATCAATACCTCATACCTTACACCAGCATAAATTTCAAATGGATCATAAATGTAAATGTAAAGCATAAACCATAAAAGTACTAGAAGACATTGTGGGAGAATTCTATATAACTTTAGTGTCGAGAAGGCTTTCCTAACTATGATAAAAACCAGGAGCCATAAGAAAAGGACTCATAAATTTTCCTTACTACGTGCAAGAAAACTATTTCTGTATGACCAAAATGTCTACAAGAAACATCAAACTCGAGGATGTTTGCAATTCCTGTCATTGACAAAAAATTATTTGCTTAATATATAAAAAGCTTTTCTAGATTGGCACAAAACCCCAACAACCCAATAGAGAAATCAACGAAAAGGATGACTATTCATATTATACAAAGAAAATAAAATAGAGATCTTCCCTTGATACTATTACATTAGGCAGTCCCTCTTCTCATTATTTCTGTCTCAACAGCCTGCTTATTTCTATTGCAGCATTTATTCCAACCTGTTATTTTTCCTTTGTGCCTATTGTTTTATTCTCTCTTTTCTCCCTACGATTGTGATGTTCATGGCGAAAGAGATTATGTCTTCCACAGTTGCTCCAAGCACAATACTGTCAAATGGGAGACATTTACTAGGGTTCTATTATATTTCAGTTCATTCTGTTCCTCCACTAGAGACTTGCTAGTTTCTTGCTGTGTGGGTCTTTCTGTAGGATAATAGGCTAGCTCACATGGCTGGTTCCCATGACTGGTTCCCATCAGAGAGGGCATGTAAGATGCAAATCATGGTTTCTTTATTATGTAATCTTGGTAGTGACATCTCATCACTTTTGCTATATTCTTCCATTAGAAGCAAAGCATGAGGTCCAGGTCACAGTCAATGCAGGAGATTGGATAAGGGTGTGAGTACCAGGGGGTGGGGATCATGGGAGGCCATATTAGAGGACTGCCACATCTGATAAATACGGAGCACACAGTGGAGACACACCGTGAAAAATAATTCTGTAGAGTGAGCTCTTATTCAGAGGAGTGAGATGTTCTTTCCAAGAAAGTTGAGACTTGAGTTGAATCTTGGAGAAAGATGTGATAAGCAAATGGAGAAAATGGCTTCTTATATAGAAGAAATATAAACAGAAGTGTAGAAGTGGGCATTTTCTCTGATTACTTTGGAAATAGTGATAGATAACAGAACTTGACAATAGTATTTTCATCTCTCAGTGTCACTGTCAATTATTAATGGATGCCTGTAAAACAAATGTTAATGATTGCATTTGGTTTTGAGTTTGGATTGTACAGCAAAGAAACAATCTCTGCCTATCAGAGCTCAGGTTCTCAAGAGAAGACTTGATATGATCAGTTAACAAGAATATGCTGCAGAGTGAAGCAGAGAAGCATGGGAACTGGAACATAGATAATGAAAGCCTGTGTGTGAGTGGTATCAGTTGGTAAGAGTGGACTGTCACTGTAATGCTAGAGACTGCGCAGAATGCTTCTTGTTTGCCTTGATAGTTTTTGGAGAGTCTTGGATATGTGCCACTGCCCCCTGGCATTTGTGTGGATGCCTGCCTGGGAATTGCAGCAAGGTGTTGGTGACTCGTGAGGGGAGGGAGTGGGAAGGTTTAGATGCAGATACTTTCCCGTCATCAGGTAGCAGCTCAGTGCACCAGTTCTGCTATAGGCTGAAATAACTTTGGAGAAAATTCAAACTACAGACAAAGTAATGAACTTCACTGGCCTTAAAGAGACCAGGGTAATTTCCAAATTTGGATGTATTCCGTGAATACTCTGAAGTTCTTCATCCTAAAAGTATTATTTCAATTTAAAACAGATACATTGATGATTTAGTTTCACATTCACTCTTTATAATTATCATGGACGTTTCATATTTTAAATATTTCTTCTATGAAGAGAAAAAAGTCAGATAATTTTACCCATGGTGTACATGAGTAGGCCCATAATCATTACAGGAGTGAATAGAGAAAATCCAAATCAATTATACGGCGAAGAAGAGGACCAGAAGTTGGCTGTGGTTAGTTTTGGGTGTGAAAAGTCTGAATAGTGTTTGATTTCATTCACTCAGAAGGAATACCTTGTTTATTTAAGACAGACTAACAGTAGGAAGATGGCATTGCCAAGAGCTCGTGCACTTCAAAGAGAGGAAAGCTTGAGGTGAGGGATTGAAAAAGAATACTGTATCCAGACAATGCCTGTTTTGATTAGTTCTAAGTACTAAAAATATTTCACCTCCCAACATTAACAGATAATGTGTCAAATTAATGCCTTCCTTGTTATCTTGCCTACTGCTGAGAAAGAGTTTGGTGACTTTTCCCCCAGTCACCACTAATAAGCAAATTAATAACCTTCCACGCATAAAATTTGTGAACACAACGTCAAGCTTGTAGGTGATCAGGCAAAATTACTACTCTCCTTAAATTGTAAAACGGTACGATACTTTGAAAATTTTGAAAAATAAAAAAAGTAGTCATTATCTCATCCGAACATCAAATTTTACTCTGGCATTACCTTTCAGAATTTGTCCTTAGGCAGATGTGTTTTTATAGGTAATTGTAATCAGAGTGTATATACAACGCCATGTTTGGCTTGTATATGTAATATTATATGATAAACATTGGCTTATGTTTATTCATGGATACTAGTTTAACTGGTGCCTACTATGATTAGAGAGTCATATGTTTTTAATCTTTTCTCTATTTTGACAGTGTTTGTTGATATCCTAATAATGTCAGTATCTTTTATGACAAAAAAGGAAATGATTTTAACACAAGAAACTTTTAAGACTTGTAATATCTATAACACATGTAACTTATAATAAATGTCCCCCAAATGGTAACCATATACATAATTGTACCAACAGTACAAATATTCCAGATTTATCATGATACTGACTTCAGTAATAATATATTTTTTGAAACATTTCTCTCTTAAAAGATATACTTCAAAGTTGCCAGTTTGCATCTCTTTCACCATAACTAAATACAAGCTTTGCTCTTATTCTTGTTTTTTGTGCTATCTTTTTAAAATGAGTTTTCCTTTCATGTAGTGATTCAATTTTCATTTAGTCTTTTTTTATAAATTTGAACAATCTTTTCAGATAGTATAGGTGTTAAACTATTTTAATGGCTGATAAAAATACTGCCAAGTCTGGTTTTACATTTCATTTGTGATTTTGACTTTTATATATTCATATTTGTCAGTATTTTCCCTGTGTTTTTTAATGTAACTTTTTGGAAAGGAAAAATACTATTCTTCTGTAGATCAATATATATTCTAAGTTAGAATCAGTTAAAATAACTATAATAGTTATATTTAATCATTTCATCTGTTTGGAGCTTATTTTACTATATCCTGTAAAATATGAATTAAAGTTAAATATTTTTAACACAAATAATCCTACTTTATGCGATAATCTAGAGAAAAGATGAAAAACGTATGACTCGCTAATCATAGTAGGCATCAATGAAACTAGTATTTCATGAATAAACATAAGCCAAGATACGATAATCTTGTGTATAGATTATTCATTCCTTTCCTATCATTACATATTTATTAGTATATCAGTACCCTGTCCTCTCAGTTATTATTGCTTGCAATGGCCTTTACTATCTTTTGTCAGTTTTCATTGATATAATTGTGCTCATATGCTTTTCAAAATCAGCCTAAAATAATTTTCCTAAGTGTTTTAAAATACACACAAGCAATACCAATCAATACTGAGATTTTGATTTAAATGTATGAAGTCTATAAATTAACTTGCTGGGAGGATATGCATGTTTTAATACTTAGTTTCCCTTTATATAAACATAATCTTTCGCCATTAAAAAAATTCTTTTCTGTTTTCAGTAAGGAGTACTGCTTGACCCAATGTCATGATAAACCCGGAACCATCCACTGTTGTTAGGATTATATAGTAAATGGATCTTCCTTCAGCATTCCTTAATTTGGTTTATATTTGTCTCTTCTGGCCAGCTGGAGGCACCATCTGGGATCAGCCACGAAATAAGAATTGTGTAATTTGAGTGAATCCCCTTACTGTTAAAACCTCTGATATTTACATTTAAAACTGGCATTGTGCAAAATAAAGATGGATGGTAAAAAATCATCCCAATAATTCAAGCCAGACATCAGAGGGTTGGAAGCCAGAAGGGAAGATCCTCTAGGCATGGAGGCTACGAGAGAGAGTCCCTGGGTACCTGGATACTTCGGGGGCAAGGGTAGACTTAGGTCGGCACCAGAAGGTTCTTCCTCACAATGTAGGCTGCCCTCAACCTCTAGGCAGCCTGGGTTGCCGGGTTCTCCTTCCCCCCAGCTCTAGGACCCAAGTGCTGTGCCCTGGGCTGCTCCAGTTGAGCCAGACATCATCTCTTCTCATGGGCCAGCTGTCCCAACCATTAACAAAGAGGTAACCCCCATGGATCTTTAAAACTGAGATAAGCTTGGTAGCTGGATTGGCAGAGCATGAAAACCACACCTCCCTTGAGACTCTGGCTCTCTCTTCCCAGCGCTGTGCCGCTGCCAGCCTGGAACAGGGTTTGCCACCTCCATGCTCTGCTCAGAGACAATACCGGGCACTTGTATGCCTTGATCTCAACCTTTTCCCACTCCCATATCCACGTCCTTGTTGGTGCAGAAGATGGCAACCAAGAGGAGCAGGGATGGGGCCAGTGAGTAGGGCCCGGGACACCTAGGGGTAGGAGAAAGGGCAGCTGAGAATCTGCCTCTGGAGGGGGATGGGTGGGTGGCAGGACAGCACAGGAACCAGGGCTCTCATCCTGCAGCCTACATTCCATTGTTCCATTGAACTTCACTTAACAAACACAAACCCGAAGAAAGAAATTATTTTAATTCAATGACTGCAAAGCATAAACCTCAAGGCAGGATTCTGTTGAGAGCAGGGCCTTTGTACAATTGCCCTGGTCAGAAATCTGTGCAGCCAACCTTACATTTGTAAGATGCACCCAGATATTTCTGGTTGTTATAATCGTGACTCCTCCCTTTTAAAACATACTCGTTGGCTTGTGTTTTCTTCTGACAATTTGAACTCTTCTTAAGTAGATACTGGCTGCTTGCTCAATGAATTCATGTAAGTATTTAAGGCAAACCATGCACATATCTCACACACACACACACACACACACACACACACACACATTGATCATACTGTTAGCAGTATTTCCCAGTCCCATATACTTGCAAATAAAATGTTTTCTTCATAAATATGGTTGTAGGATCACTGAATCATATTTGCCCTGAAAGCACAATCCAAGGGCTGCATACATGTATTTGTTTGGTTGTTGTGGAAATAATCAGGGCTGAAATGCAGTCTGTTCTCTCGACATGTGGAAATTTCAACAACATTAATGGTTCTTTTTAAGTCCTTGCAAACAGATTTTTTTTTTCCTTTTCATCAACATTTTACCTCTCCCTTCATTGTTTTTCTTTTCTTCATCCCTAACTGATGATTAGATTTATTGGGGAGACTATTAATGTGAAAGCATTGTCTAAGAGAGCAATTAAAACTTTGAAGTAGGCCAGGCAAGGTGCCTCTTGACTGTAATCCTTTGGGAGGCCTGGGTGAGAGGATCCCTTGAAGCCAGGAGTTTGAGACCAATCTGGGCAACATAGTGAAACCCGATTTCTACAAAAAAAATTAAAGGTATGGTGTGGGCATACTGACATGTGGCTGTAGTCCTAGATACTTGGGAGGCTGAGGCAGGAGGGTCCCTTGAGTCTAGGAGTTTGAGGTTGCCCTGAGCTATGATGTTACTACTCACTTTACTCTTGCCTGGACGATGACATGAGACTCTATTTCAAAAAAACAGAAACAAAAATCCCCCCCAAACCGAAAAGCTCCACCAAAACTTGTGAAACATGTTCCAATCTTCTTCATTATTCTTATCCTAAAATTTCAAACACATTCTCTATATCATTATTTATATTCAATAATGTTCTTGAACTTGGTATTTATTTTCTTTTGGTTTGCTGTCTGGGTACCTTGATCACACAGAAAATCTTGTGACTTAAATCTTATGAAATAAATACAATGTTCTCTTCAATTTCTGAGTATATCTTATCCATAGTTAGATATATTCTCAAGGTAAAAATGGCGTGTTATATTGAGGAGTACATGTAACACTGACAGTCTGAAGTTTGGTGGCCATGAAAAATCCCACCACTGTCTTCTGAGAGAGTACTTGCTGCTGCCCTGGCCAAAGTCCAGTCTAAGCAATCACATCCTATTCTGTATACCTCAAAGCCCTGTGTTTGTTATTAAGGCATTCTTCTTTGCTTCCTGTTTTAATATCTGTGTAACATTATTGAATTCATGTGAACATTTTTTTTCTACATCTCATTCAGCCATCTGTGAATCGAAATGATCTCTGCATTATGTATATCCTATGTGTAATTTTGCTTAATGTGTCTGTTTAAGGTTATCAGACAGCTCTTTGTTAGATGAATAACCTTTTTGGATAGCGGAACAGAATGCTGTTTAATAACGATTGGGTAACAGACTATGAATGAGTTCATCATTGACTTTATAAAATGCAACAAATGTATCATTTCATTGCCAAAACAATCAGAGGGTACTTTAAGTGGTCCTGAAAATTACCTGTTCTAATTGGAGGAGGAATGCACTCTGTTAAATGAACCATGAAACATACTTGGCAATAGCTCAGCTCAAAGTCAGGAAACTGGCTGGGTGCAGTGGCTCAAGCCTGTAATCCCAGCACTTTGGGAGGTTAAAGTAGGAGGATGCTTGAGCTCAGGAGTTCAAGACCAGCCCGGGAAACACAGGAAGACACTATCTCTAAAATATTCTTGAAAAGCAGCTAGGCATGGTGGCTTGTGCCTGTAGTCCCAGTTACTCAGGATGCTGAGGCAGGGGGATTGCTTGAGCCCAGGAATTTGAGGCTACAGTAAGTTGGATCTTGCTACTATACTCCAGCCTGGGCAACAGAATGAGATAAAAAAAAAAAAAAAAAAAAAAAAAAAAGTCTGGTTTTGTCATTTGGTTGCAGACCATTTAAAAATGGTGCTCAACAGCAACATTATGATTGGGTGAGGATGGAGAAATCTGAAAAGAGTGTATGTAGTAGATTAAGTTGAAAGCAGTAGGCTCAGGGCCTGTGGCTCAAGTGGCTAAGGTGTCAGTCACATATAACTAAGGTGGTGGGTGTATGAATCCAGCCTGGGCCCGCCACACAACAATGACAGCTGCAACCAAAAAAAATAGCCAGGTGTTGTGGCGGGTGCCTGTGGTCCCAGCTACTTAGGAGGTGGAGGCAGGAGACTCGCTTGAGCTTAGGATTGGAGATTGCTGTGAGCTGTGATGCCACAGCACTCTACCCAGTGGGACAGCTTGAGGCTCTGTCTCAAAAAAATAAAAAAAGTTGAAAGCAGTAAAAATAAATATAATTATTAATCTGATTTTCTGTGGTAGCCCAAAACAAGAAATATAACTTATTAATTTTTTATTCTGCAAACAAGAGGAATGCTTTGAATTTGTATATTTATACCAGCATCATTGCCCATAAAGTGCATTAGATGTGATTTTTATTAAACTAATTGAGAGTAGAATTTATAAAGAAAGCGGAATGTGCTGAGTTTCAGGCCGTGAAGGGGATTTTGATGAGGTCATATCCCAAGATTCAGAATTTCTTTGCTCTTCTGTCACTCTCTATTAATCCTGTGTTCTCTTCAAGTCCCAACTCATGCCTTGCCTCTTCCTGAATGCCTTCCTGGGGTATTTCCCCACAGCTCAAGGATCTCTTTATCCCCCTCGGACCCTAAGAAAATTTACTATCCTTCTGTACTGGTATCACTTGGCCCTACTTAGATGCTGGGTTAGACTTCTTTTAAGTTTTTACAGCTTGCTATTTTTTAAGTTTTCGACTATGTTTCAACTTCCACTGTGGCAGATCCTCTGATTTATGTATGTCTTTACTTCTATAATGCTTTGCAAATGGTGATCACTTCATAATGTGGCTTAGCTTTCCCCATATTTATTCATGTTTAACTATCAATATAACGTCAAGAGCGCTATATTTAAAAGAAGAACAAAGAAATGGTGAGCACTGTTATTAAATCATGCTCAGGCAGTGTTTAGACCCCAGAAGGCAGCAATAAATATTCCTCTCATTATCAAGGAACCACTCTGAGTAAAGAGAAAGTATAAGCTGCAGAAATCTGTTAGTGGGAAGGAAAAAGGAAATGAGGTACTGGATATTGATCTTGCCGAATGAAGCAGTGACAGAAAATATTACATTGTGAATTTCGTTCCATTATTTTCTTAAGGACAACCCAGCGACTCAGATTAAGAGAACAATGGCTGAAATGTTGGAAATAAATCCAACCTATCTGAGAAAGTCCTAAGAAACAGGAAATAATAGAATTGCTAAAAAGGGAAAAGCCTTCCTTAAATCTTCAGATACTATTATTTTTTAAAATTAAAAATAGTCTCTGACGCATAACAGATTGCTTATATTTGTGTAATACATGTTACTGTAATCTTCCTTTTGTTTAAAAATAAGTTATAAGTGAAAAATTGTATCTATTAGTTATCCATATTGATAGCTTGATTCAAGTAAAGAAGAAAACACTTTGGTTACCTTGGAAATGGAAAATTTTTTTTATTTTTTTTGAGACAGAATCTCACTTTGTCACCTTTGGTCGTGTGTTCACAGCAGTCGCTAACTCTTGGGCTGGTTCAAGCGATTCTCTTGCCTCAGCCTCCCAATTAGTTGGTATTGCAGATCCCACCACAATGCTGGCTATTTTTTTTTTTTTTTTTACAGGCACAGGCTATGATGGTAGTTTCTAAGGAGGCCGGTCAACTTTGGTCACCTACGCTTCTGTTATCTACATAATTATGTTTGTTCTACTTTGTGAGATTGTTGTAAGGCTCAAGGTGGGGGGAATTCCTATATGTTACAGACTATTATGATTATGTTTGCAACGATAGTTATGGGTAATAGCTTATTTTACATCATACCTTATGTATTTCTGATATACAGAATTTAAAAAGAAATTAGAATGAATAAAGAATTTGTTTTCTCTAATTTAAAATCTAAAACTTTTACCATGTTTTCAAAATCTCCCCTAGTTCTTTCTGAAAGGAGAAAGTCTCCATTTCTTAATGCTTCCACACTATCTTTTCCTCACTTTTATGTCTGTACTTGCTACATTGTACTGTAATTTTGTATGTACACTGCCTAGACCATTGAGACTTCGAGGGCAGAATCCAGACTTGTCCATCTCTATGCTATCAATAGCAGCTACATCTAGTGTGTGTTAAACAGGTTTGAGAAGCAGTCTTCCAGTGAGCTTTCTTTATACATTTGATAATATAATATTTACTAGGAAAGAGGGATAATATTCTTCAATTTATTTAAAAAACCCAGGCAGGTGACAATAAAGAATTCTGGGGGTTGTGTTCATCAAAGTAGAGACTCCAAACATGGCCCATCCTGCCATAGTCCAGAGAAAAGGAGTGGAAATCGTTGTGATATGATTCACAGAATGGAGATGTTGGAAAAGAGGGGAAGTTAGGGAGCTGGAGGTTGCTCAGCGTAGGAAATGTTATCAGGTACCTTAACCTCTTTCTTCACCATCAAAGGTTTCCAATTTCATTGTCCCCAGCCCTCAAGTCTTCTTACATGTAGGGTAAGGGAATTGAACCAAATGCTCTTTACTGCCCCCTCTGCCGCTATAATTCTATTTGAGATTGATTTGTTTTTAATTTTTGGTGAAGGTTTTCTTTGTAAACACCTAGATAGACTAAATGGAGAAAGTGACGATGATCCCCATATTTTGTTAAATATTATGCACTTTCATTCTTCCTATGTTTTTATTATGGAAAATATTATCAAGACAACATTAAGGCTCGGCGCCTGTGGCTCAAG
>NW_003852411.1:8203597-8218134 GCF_000181295.1 Otolemur garnettii | reverse complement strand
AACAACAACAAAAAGACAACATTAAAGCAAATGAAAGAAAAGGCGGGGCATGCAAGGAGCTAGGGTTTAAGTCAGGCTTATACTACAGATACTGAGAGGTCATGGGCAGGAGAAAGGCAAGGGGGAGGTCATAGGGATGGGGAGCAAGGGCAATAGCTTCAAAGTTTGAAGTTTGGGCAAATAGAAGACAGAGTCTGGATTGCCTTACAGGGTTCATTTAATTCTATCAGCAGTAGAGGACCATGTTCAGGCAGGAAGCGAGGACAAAGTTGTACCTGCTGAATGTCATCAAAGGCTTGGCAAGGGATGAAACTAATATGAGCAAAAAGAGAAGAGGAAACTGCTAATGACACCACTGGCACAGGGCTCTATTCTGTGAAGGGAAAGGTTGGAATGGAAGCAACTTCTGAAAGGGAGGAGGGCTGATTTTGCCAAAGTCGGATCATGCAGTTCAAGTGAGCTGGAAGGGATGCTTACAGCTGGAGGGGTGTGACAGCTCGGCAAGCCCTTACCTCTCCTGAGTCTTTCTCATAACTGGTAAAAGATTTATCTCAGCTGTTTGGTGTGTTTTGCAAAAACTGTTTATGAATAAGCTGGGGAGGGATTGCCTATCTTTGAAAACAGGTGTATATTTGAGAGTCTCAGGTCGACTCAAATGAAGGCTAATCAGTCCTTTCGTTTTAATAGCATCCCATGATCCCTACTCTTGAAGAACAGGCAGATATCCAGGGATTTTTTATTATTATTATAGGGAATGTTCTTGCATGTCTACACTCTTTATTCTTATATAATTGGGTCTTTTTTTTTTTTTTTGTATTCTTTGTATTTCTTTCTACTTCTTGAGTTTTAAATTCTTGGATTATTTCAGTATTATGCAATGTAGGAACATGGAAGCTTGGCTGGACAATGGTGCTGACAATTTCTATGTCAGGGTGTAACTGCCTGGCACAGTCTTTGCTGTTTTGCATTCCTTTGCAAAGTATGCCTTTGTTTAGTCTTGAGGGAGGAGGCTTCTTCGTTTTCCATATGCTCAGGACATGGCTAATGACGGTGCTGCTTGGTAGGGAACGCAGATGTTGGCATTTTCACAGTTTCTCCAATTGCTCCTTCATTCCTTTTGCAAAGTTTTAGGTGTCTAATCTATAGTGAAGGATTGAGACTTTGTTTTCTCATTATTTCTAAGCACAGTTACATAGGTTATGGCAGACAAATCGTACCTCCTTTCTGAGTTATCTCATTTATTTTTAAAATATGACAATCTGTTTTCTACCATATGTAGTATGTTAGAGAGGGCTTGGCGAATTAATTAGTACCCTTTGAAGTTGTAAAGTCCTTTCCTAGCTGGGTGCCTTTGAAGCTAGAAAACAGTTTGTAACAGCTAAATGTTAAATATCTTTATGATTTTATATTGTAGTTGCACACGACAGTTTGAAATGAAGCCTTATATTTTCATGACAGAGGACAGGAAACTTTTCATCCCCTGTGAGAATGCAAGGTCATTTATCTGTGCACATGATACCCAGAGGAATTTTACTATCCTCACTGAACTATATCGATGCTTTCTAGGAAAAGTAATTGATACTAATAAAAGACCACTTTCAGCTTATCTATTTTAAAAGTTGATTTTTTTTTTGAAAGGAAATGAGCTTTGGGGATTGAGATATTTACTATAGACATTATGTATGTTACAAAAATAAACTATAGATACTGCATATGGATCTTGTAAGTGTAACCCAAACGGATGCCTGGGCTCCTTCTCTTCCCCTGACTTGGGATTTAAGTTGTATCTCTCCAGGGAAGGCAGTTGGAGCCCCACCTGTTCCCATTTGGAGCAGAGGTTTGTGCAGCACTTCGGGAAGTCATGATGGTGGTCACAACTCTGAAGGTAGTTGTGACCAACACCAGTAATCATGACCAGGAGAACAATGGCAATAGTGATGCCCAGTCACCCTCACCATGGAAAAAGAAGGGATAAGAACTATTTCTTGTATTTTTAAACTCTTTAGATCTACACGTCTCCAAGTTTGTAAAAATACTGAGGGATAGGCAGTTAATGTTCACTTTTTTTGTTGTTGTTGTTTAGCATTAAACTTTATCGTGAACTAATTCAGACTTAATAGAAAAAGTTGCAGACAAATTTACACTTTATAGGCGAGAAAGTTTCATTATAGAATGAATAAATGATTCATTTAAATTCAGATAATAAAATAGGTGCTTGATAAATACTTATGGACTGGTGAGAGTAAGAAATAACTGAAACTGGGGTCTCTTGGATTAATAATAATAATGATAATTATTATCTCCTGGATAATAATTAATTATCTCCAATAATATTTTACTCCCTATTGAATTTCTCAAGGTTAAAAACACTTTTAGTACTTATAATTTATAGTAAATTATAAGTTATTCTTTGGTAGCTCTAAGTCGAGATAGAGTATTTGGTGTTTTGCTGACTATTTCTTATTAATAAATGACCGTGTGGCACACAATGAAAGACATTTATAAACATAAAGTCTTTAATGCCGTAGATTACTATTGATTAAACTGTATCATTTTTATCTTCACAGAAATTGGCCCAGTGACAATTACGACAGATCCCAAGAAATTTCAGTATGAACTCAGAGAACTCTATGTTCAGGTGGGGCTTACATTCAATTTTCTTTGAGAGAGATGAAAAATGATGGATCTTGAGATGGCTTTCTTTTTCTTTAAAGTTAAAAGAAGTGATTGTTAGTATTTGTAAGGGACCCAATAAACACCACCTTTTTCCCCTGGCTGAGTCCAGTATGAACAGAACAATGGATGTGGAAATAATCCAGAGTGGGTTGAAAACGTCCTCTTCATTTACACACTGTCTTTGGCTGCTTTTATGCTGCAGTGGCAGGGTTGAGTAGATGCTACAAAGGTTGTTTGGCCCCTCTCAAGGGAAACTTTGCTGACCCCTGCTCTACATAAATCCTTTTACTTAGAAACAGAAGGAACTGGTGATAATTCTCCTCCCTCAACATTAATGGCACAACTAAGATAATTTTGATAATCTGTTCTGTAAGTCGGCCCCATGAAGTTTTTTTTTTTTTTTTTTACCATAAATATACTTTTATTATTAAATAAGAAGTTGAGTAACATTGGTTTAAATGTTATTTTGAAAATGGACACCTTTTTGGTGCTGCTTTGATGATCCCCAAATCCAGTCATTAAAACAAGTTTGTTTTTTTAGGCTGTTTTACCGTAGTAGTCTCAATGGTATCTGCAGCTGTCAGACTTTTTGGCCACTTTCCATCATTCATCCAGGCAATTGGTACCTGGCTCTTTGGCTGTGTTTCTCCCTCAGGGCTGGGTGATTATGGGAATGATGTAGTCAGAACATTCCCTTGACCTACTAGTTATCTTCCATGACTTTTATTTTCACTCTTAGTCTTCTATTCCCATAGATCCCTCCTGGATCTTGTTATCATAGCAAATGGTTCCATATCCCAAATAATTAATTCAGACATCTTAATCTCCAACAGTGACTCTCTGTCCACTAAGCTTGCTGGTGCAACTTCTCATACTATAATTACTTCCTCACCCTCATCCAAGACTTCAGTTCATTGACACTTTCTCCCAACCCACCCGATCTCTACTTTTCTCACTTTCCTGCAAACTAGCTCAGAGTTTTATTCCTATAAAAGCACTTATTTTTCACCTTTTCCCATCACTTTTATGTTCAAAAAGCAAAAACCTTATTCCCGAAAGACCCTGACTATCTGCATTATCCGTGCTTGTTCACTAGTGGCCAAATGCTGTTGAAGACTCACTTCAACAGGACACTTTGATTCTTTGGTGAATTCATAGCCACATATCTGAAATGGACTCAATACTCCCACGACCTTCCTGTGTTTCCTTGGTCAATACAATCTTCCATTCCTCTTAATAACAATTGAAAATTTTATCTACTCTCCTCAAAACTTTATCTCACCCTCCTCTTACTCCTGGCTATTTCAGTAAATGTTCTACTTGGAGCAAGTGACCTTACTTTCACATACATGTTCGTACAAACGAAGCCCTCTGCTTCCTCATACCTAATGTATGACCCACCTACATCTACCACCCATTCCATCCTAGCCTCTAGTTGATCTCAGCTCCTTGGCTTTCTGGGGATTTTCCCACTAACAAACTACATCTCTCAACTGCTTAAGAGTTCTCATTGACTTTTAAATCTGTTCAAGTCTCTCCAGCAGAAAAACAAACAAATCACAGCAAACAAAACCATGAAAAGCAAAACAAAATAAACAACTTCTCTATTTTTCTAAATCCTTCTACAAATAACAGCTTCTATTTTTTTTTTTTTAATTCTTTCAATGCCAAGCAAGTTGTCTGTGTTCACGGCCATCATTTCCTCACTCCTATCCGTGCCATTTACTCCTCTGTCTGTCTCAATCCAGTGCCCATCCCACTACCCTCCCTCTATCAAAGTGACTTTAGCTAGTGACCAATGAAATTCACTTTGCTAAATGCAATGGAAATGTTTGAATCCTCATGATATTGGCTGGACTTTGTGGTGTTTGACAATGTGGGCCTCTCCCTTCTTGACACATCTGTTCCCTCATTCACTTTCTCATTTTTCTTCCCACTTTTTTCTGCTCAACTTGTTAGGAAAGCTCATTCCCTTGCACTTGGCTGTTAAATGTTGGAGTTCTCAAAGTTTTGGAACTGGTTCCTTTTTATTTTCTCATTTTTTATCCTCTTCTTAGGTAAAATCATCCATACTCATGTAAATATGTTGTAGTTTCAACCTCTTTTCTGGGGAACAGACCCTCATTTCAATCTCTTGGATGTAATAATGGCTCTAGAAAAGGAAATTCATGAACGTTCCTTTGCCAGCGCCCCACACTTGCTCCTTCATCCTTGGTCTTTGTCTACTGTTCATTACTTTTGTGGATGAAGCCTACAGGATTCTGCTTATCCTATCAAATATCTGAGTCTTCCTTAGTATACTTCTCACTTTTACCTTTTATAGCCAAGCCATCATTGAGTCTTTTGTTTTTAACTTTCTAAGCGTCTTTGAAATCTATTGACTGCTCTTCATTGCTGTATGTACTATCTTAGTCCCAATTGCTTTATCTTCAAAGCAATGCAGTAAATCTTCTAAGTGACGTTCTTGCATTTACTCTTGCTTTTATTGTCTAGGCCTTTCTCTATTCTGCAGACAAAAAAAAAAAAAAAAAAAAAACCTCAAAAAATAACATCTCTGAACACTCATGCCTTATACCGTATCCACTTTTTCCCTTACTCCCATCTCATCAAATTCTTCCTATGGCTTGAGTACCCCAAGACCGACCTACCTTTCATTCTCATGTAGTGCTACTTGCCCCCATCCAGCCTGTTTTCTGCCTTTGGAGTCTTGCAAAGAACCTCCTCATATCTGGATTCTCACCTTCTCCTCATAGAGTTTTTTCACGGACACTTCTTGCTTAAGAAGTTCCCGTCTTTTAACCTACCTGCCCTTCCTTCTATACTCGCTTAACCTGGTTTAAAACTGTGTACTCAAAGCCTCATCTTGAATACCACTTTCTTGGAGAATCCTTCCCTATCTTCCAGGCTTAGTCATTTCTCACTACCATCATGAAGCACCTGGGAGTTCCCACTGAAGGACCATGTCTAATTTAGTTTATTATTGAATCTCCCAGGAAAATGCCTGGTACATAAAACATGCTTACTTTTTGATGAATGGATAAATGAATAAGCCAGACTATCCAGATTGACAGGGTCCAGATCAGAGTTTGCAGTGTAGTGCTTTGATTGGTTTCACTGTTGGGTAAATGACTTGACTTGGATCTGGGCATAGTATGAGCATAAAGGGGGACTAGAGTCTGAAACCCAGAGTCTGGCATTTCAAATGTTGTTCAATGACACTTGTTTTTTGTTCATGTTTCCGTTTTTAAGTTACATACAAAATAGAATTATATTTAATAAATATATAAATTGATTTATATAATTATCTCTTGACTATTTTTTTATTTTATGAGTTTCTTCTTATACTTTTTCCTGTAATAATTCTCCATTTCCTTTTTCTTATATTTCATTCTTCCAGTCATTATGTTGTCACTCATTCACTATGTACTTTTTCCCCCCCTTCAATGTATCAATTTCTTTGCCACTTTGGATATCCAGATTCTCTGGGGGGAAAAAAAAAGTCTTTATAGAAATTTCTATCCTATCATGGAAATTAGAAATTACATAGTTCTTGTTGTTTAAGTGTTTATGTGCTTCTATTCTCTGTGAATTCCTGAAGGCAAGAGTCTTGTAGCTCTCATTTCGCCTCTCCTTCATCTGGGGGAGGAACCAGTGTCTATAGTAGAATGTCAAATAAATGAATGCCATTTGAGGAGACTTCTTTTGGCTGTACACTTAACAGTATACTTATATCTAATATTGCTTAAATTTGACACGATGTTTCAAAAGATACCTTCCACACTTATCCATCAGTTTTCATTGCATTATAGAGAATCAGAAAGGCTAAATGATGAAGATTTCTAGCACACAGAATGTGAGGAAGGGATTTACTGTATTCTTTTCTTTGTTTGTTTCCTCTGTGAGAGTACAGCTGGGCTATATTCTTAAAAATCTGGCCAGAAGGAAAACACCTCCATTCTTGATGAGACCCTGCACTGGCATGGACTGACTTCTCGCTTCTCAGTGGTTCTTTTGTTCTGAAGGATCTTCAGGCAGGGCTCTTATCTCTGTGCTCCATTAGTCTATAGCACCGGTTCTCAGCCTGTGGGTTGCAACCCATGGGAACTGTATGAAAGGGCCGTGGCATTAGGAAGGTTGAGAACCACTGGTCTACAGAAAGGAGAAGGATCCTGATTCTTAACATTCTACTAAATCCCTCTCCAGACTTCTGCCCCACCTCCCTCTGGAATTGAATCTGACAAAGCTACTCTATAGTGTCATATAATTTTATCTCTGTTCAAAAAAATATTTTTCTTTCTTTCTCCTCTGTAGTGAAAACTGGGGTCCATTTTTCTGGAGGTTTCCTTCAAACAGTCTACATTTGATGGAATTTTCTTTTTCTTTCCTCTCATTGTCCTAATATCTGAGAGGAAGCTTAATTAGAACAGCCAACTGAGGAAGAAATCAAATATTTATTTATTCTCTTCATTCAACATTGGGCACTGTTATCAGCACTGGGGATAACATGGATGTGTGTTTACTTTCAGAGTTTCTAAATAATTGTTCCTTATTTAATCAGTGGCATAAAATTTTATTCAGTAAGGGTCAAATATGAACAGGCTAGGCTACGTCATCACTTAATGCCTAATCTGACAGATATATTTTGTTTTCTTTTCAGTGTTTGCTTATAGACTATTTTATTATTTCGTTAATCAGTTTGTGAAACTAAATTTCACAAATTTCCTGAAGTTTCAGTATAAATATTAAATTGTTTTATGTGTCTAATTTCCGGATCCTTCTTCAGTTCTCCTTCTACCATTTTTATTTCCTCGCCCAAGATCATGAATAGCAAGAGCAAGAAGGTTTGCTGTCCTATTAAACTTGGATTCACCTTCATATTCCTTTTGAAAATAAGAAAAGTGAATGTAGCTCAAAGTAAATTAAATAATCATCCACGAACATTACAGCAGCCTCAGCTTTTTTTTTTTTTTTAAATAATAAGGATAGGAAATTAACTTGAGCAAAAGCACTCTAACATTTTCCAAGAAGAATTTAGCAAAACAATTGCTCTCCTTAAATCACTGCATTTATAACATTCATTTCATTTTCCTTCATCCTCTTTCATCTGGAATACAGAGAAGTAGCTTGAAAAACAACTGTGCTTTCTCTTTGGGGACAAGAAGGAAAAACAAATGACAACAAATGGTATTCCAATCACACAGAGCTTTGGGAATTAATGTCCTCGTAAATATTCAGTGCAAAGTCCTGCCTTGGGTCACATTCTTTGTAAGAAACTCGAAAGTTTGCTGATTTTTAGAAAATGGTATTGGCACTGATACGATTCAAGCCTTTTATCCAAATGTTTTAAAGAACAAAAAGCACATTAGTCAAGCACTTGAAGTATTAAAAAAAAAAAAACCCCAAACCTGAAAACATTAATATCTTTCTATAATAATGGAATAGCAGTTCCAACTTTTATAGAGTTAGTTGATCCTCCAGACTGAAAAGCTTCACACATAATTTAGTTTTTCGTTGTAGCATCTTTTAATCAAATAGACTTTCTAAAAAGGCAAAATATGATTAAAATATGCGGCATAGCATTGTCACGTAGCAACATGATAGTTGTGAGGAAGATGGGGATGACGTCCAGGAGAATAAATAGACGAAACTGGAGCAGGCTGAGGTTTGGGGAAAAAAAATGTTTGGCTGTAGCAGAAGAGCAGTTGATATTAGAATTGACGGCCAAAGGAGAATATGGCCAGATAGGCAAAGGTGGTGAAAAAGAAGAGGCCAAGATAATGCTTATTTTGGAAGATTAATTAACTAGGCCAATTTGGTGTATGCTTTAATTTCTAGTATTTTAAATCATGCTAGTATGTAAAAGTGCTTTTTCCTTCCTCCCTTCTGCCTTCCCTCTCTCTCTTCTGTCTCTTTCCCTCACCCTTTCAGTTTTTTCTCCTTCCTTCCTCATGCTACTCTGTAAAAGTGCTTTTTCCTTCCTCCCTCCCTCCCTCCCTCCCTCAGTCCCTCCCTCCCTCCTTTCCTCCCTCCCTTCCTTCCTACAAGTGTTCAGGTTACATGGATCATTTTGTAATGCTTGAGCCCCAGCTAGAGCGTCCCTGTCACTCAAATAGTGTTGATAAGACCTTTTCAATTGGTTTCTACTTCCTCCCCACCTCCAGCACCAGTTGATTGTCACCGAGTTTTACTTTCCTCATTGGTTAGTTCCAATTTAATAGTGAGGACATGTGGTATTTATTTTTTTATTCTTGCCATACTTCACTTAGGGAGATAGTCTTCAGTTCCATCCAGATTGTTGCAAAAGGTAGCAGCAATTTATCTTTTTATCCCTGAATAGTGCTCCATGGTGCATGCAAATACATAAAGCACATTTTATTTATCTATTGATTAACAGATCAGTGGATTGATGGGCACTTCAGTTGATTCTTCATCTTTGGAATTAAAGTGTGCTTTTAATTTCCAGGTTTATAGAGAATTCTTTCATATGAATTTTAAAAAATCAAACTGATAAGTGACCGAAAAAATTAAGAAAGAAAATACATAAATAAAAGGGGGAAAAAGTGACTAAAAAAGAAAATGGGTGGGATTGTACAGCAGCATTGATATATAGTAGAGCTATAAAAGATTTGATTTTCATTTTTTTATATTGGACATGATTCAACTTAGAAAAGCAGTTTTTATTCTCATTTATATTTTCTTAATATCCATTTGACTTATAAATGTCATATACATAGGAGGAATACCCTATATTTAATTTAGAGAAAAAATTGCAATAAAGAGTCTAACTTACAATACATGTAGATCTTCAAGGATGCTAGAACAGTAAGGGCTTGACATGTGTTATCCATTGCTGCTACCTCCTCCAGTACTCCAAAGTTTCTTTAAGAGAAACAATCCTCAAATATTTGTGCCATAAATGAGTAACAGTTATGGAACATATGGAACATGCACCTTGCAAATGTTTTATGTTTTGGAGTCATTATTGCAATTTGAACCCACGCAAATATTGTTACTCTTTTTTATAAATGAGGAACCTCAAACTTTGTGATCTTAGGTTACAGGTCTTACTCAGGTCACAAAATTGGCAAGTAGCACGGTTGGTCTCAAAACCAGCGATGTTTAATACCAAAGCTAGTTTCCTTTATTTCTCTGCTACTTTCCTCCTAAATATTAGTTTAAGTAACCTTGTTAATCTAATCAAATCAAATAAACATTTATTTTTATAATTTTTCTTTGTATTTTATTTTTAAGTAGGAAAGTAAAGAATTAAAGACAGATGTGGGTCTAGGGCTAATATGGTCCTCAACAAAATGAATTTATTTCATAAATATTTTTTATCTCTAGTACTGTTGACAGTCGCTTTAAATAATTGGCTCACCTGAAAGCCAAGGACAAAGTTAACTATCTATTGAAAATTGCTCTTTTTCTCAATTCTGGCTATTGAGGGTGGTAGGCTTATTTAAATGTGACCTCACAGACACTTTGGACAGACACAAGAACAAACGCGTTTAGGGACTGTGGACTCTAGATATATTTGTAGGTAGTGTTTGATCAGTTATTCCTATTGTTAGAGTTGAAACTTCTTTGGGCCCAATGATGCATCTATTAAAATTTTAGTTTGCTACTAGAATTTTTTCTTAGAGTTTCTGCAAAAGAGAAAGACTTTTTGAAAGACAAGCAACCCTTTATCCTCAGGGGTTGAGAAATGGAGACTGAGCCAAGACAATGAAGGACCAGATATGGGTGTGTGATGCTTCTAGTTTTCCATTTGGTGCTCTATTCAGAAGCAAATACCCATTCGATTTATTAATGATCTTTTGTGTGAACTTCAAAGGACAGAGTTCTTCTGGATGTTGGACTGCTTTTTCAAAACAGCATGTACAGATGGTTAGAGTAGGGTGGGTGTGGGTAACAACGGGTGATTTCTTGATTTTCTTTTTAAAGTGTGCATGTATAAAAATGTTCTTAAGGGTAAATACATGATTTATTGCATAGTAAATACTGAAGATTCCTGTAGCAAAATTGCTTTTAAGGGGAGGAATCTGTTAACCTATGATGCCTGGATTCACTATATTCATGCTATTTAATCAACCCAGGGATTGTTCTATTCCTCACATTAAACAGTATATCTGATTTCATTAGCTTTTACGTGAGGGTAAGGATGGAGGTCCAAACATTTTCTTTGGGAGAATGTTTCTTGATGTAAAACCAGGTTTCCTCAGGAAAACTAACCCTCACTTTCAACAAAATGCATATAAAGGAAATTAGAGTTTTTTCCCTCAATCTAAATTGATTAGAAGGAATTAATTCTCAAGAAGTGATCTTTTTATTTTTAGGCCTCAAACACTTTTAAAAAAGAAATGTGGGCAGAGTATTGGATTGAATTTGAATGTTATTTGTCCAGTTACCTATCAGATGTTTGAATTCCTTCCAGAAACCTGTCTATACCCTAGACCTCAATAACACTGCTTAGAGATTTGATAGCGTTGGACTTTGTCACCAGATGATACCTGGGGGACTCCTCTGCTCCTCTGAAGTGGTGTCTGTGGAGCCTCTGTTGATGTTGGAGGCTGATAGCGGCTTTCTTTGGCAGGCATATCGCATTGTTGAATGCTGGTTCAGTCATCAGCTGAGTCCCTCAGGTTTCCTCATAGAAACTTTACAACCAGGTCTCTTTTTTATATTCATGTTGGTTTTTAAAACACCCTCATTTGTATGTTCTGTCCTGTATGTAGTCTTTTCCTTTTAGATGATCTAGGTCTTATTTCATCAATTTAGTTTAGTGGCTACTCGCTCTAAAAAGAACATAAAATTTGTATATCTCAAACTTTCTCATAAGGGTATGTCTTCATAAATGATCATGCTTTTATTAGTAAAAATGGATTGTATGGATATACTTTTTATCAAGACATAAAAGGGTGCAAGCAATAGAAATATATTTCTTATCATATTAAATAAAAAGAATAACAGCATCACAATCTTTGTTAACTAGCTAATAATAAAGATAATACCAAATGTGCCAGAAAGCATATGAAATCCATATGTGAGTGTTAGAGCAGAAGTTAGGAAAAAGTGCTTTTTAGGTAGATAGGTAAAGTAGAGAGGAAAGTTAGAGAAAGGAGATGAGAGGAGAACTGTGGCAAAAAGGTCCTCCCAGAGTGAGCACTGTCAGAGCAAATGCCATGTCCTTGAGGAAGCAAAGGATGATTGGTCACCAGGACGTCCTAGACCCTGCCCCTGCCCTAGCTCTTGCTCCCTAAGCAAATAAGGTGGCCACCTTTTAGGAGAGACCAGAAATCTATCCCAACTAGGGCAGTAGCAGTGAGTTAATTTGATGAGATAAGAGAAAACAATATACAAGTACAGAATCCTAGGAGAGAGGAAGGAATTCTCCAAGCAGTAGAGAAGAGGATGATGAGTGAAGGGCAACTGGGAATACCGAGATTTCATTTTCCAGTTTCCCATTTTGCTGAGAGTTAACCCTGTGTATTTCCTTATCCTTTCTGGTAATTAGAGGCTATGGGGTAGTATTTTTGTTACACATAGTTGCCTCCGTCCCATTTCCTTCCTCCCAGGACCACAGTTGATTAAAACTCTTATGAATTCTGAATCTTTGGAAGTCTTCTTAATGTGTTAGGCACATCATTTTATTAATAATTAAGATATTGAATGCTTGGCACATAGCATATTCTTTATGAATATTTTATTTATTTTTTGAGACAAAGTCTCACTTTGTCACCCTCAATAGAATGCTGTGTCATGATAGCTCACAGCAACCTCAAACTCTTGGGCTCAAGCTATTCTCTTGCCTCAGCCTCCCAAGTAGCTGGAAGTACAGGTGCCCACCACAACCCCCAGCTATTTTTAGAGAGGGGGTCTCGCTCTTCCTCAGGCTGGTCTTGAACCTGTGAGCTCAGGCAATCCACCCACCTCGGCCTCCCAGAGTGCTGGGATTACAGGAGTGAGCCACTGCGCCTTGCCTGAATATATTAATTGAAGTGAACTGAACCTCCTTTGGAGACCCAGCAAAGCTCTACCTCCTATGAAAGAAATCCCAACAGGTTGAAAAATAAATTGTTGAAGAGTTATCCCTTAACACTAACAGGTGACACTCTGAAAGCATGGGAATTATTGTGATTGTTACCGTTAATGAGCCTGGAGTTGAGGTCAACAGTTTTTTGATTCTTTAATTTGTGTTCTACTTTCTTCATACTTATTTGGTGATCACTATATAGAAAAGGGAAGCATAGTAGACTGCCTGGGATGTAACATCTTTTATTTTTATTTTGGAGCTGTAAGGTTTGAGCTCTGCAATGTTCTGATTGTATACAGTACAGCCCTGCCATATTTTCTATAAGTGATGAAGGCCAGCACTTGTCACTGATGAACTCTGCGATCCTCCTGATTTATATTATACTTGCTTGGATGCAACTTTAAATTAGATTTGATGTTATTTAATGGTTTCCACATGTACATTCTATTTCCTAGACAAAGTATCACACAACCATATTTTAAGAAAGAGAATGGAGCGTTGTAAAATTTTGTTTAGCTTGCAACTGACTTTCATACCTAAATTTTACAGGTAAAAAGCAAATTACACATTTCAAGCCTGGGAGTCCCAAGTGAAAAGAATATAGTCTGATTTTGAAAGTAGGCTCAAAATTCAGTAGATTGTGTTTTTTTTTGGCTGGGGCTGGGTTTGAACCCACCACCTCTGGCATCTGGGACCAGCACCCTACCCTTTTGAGCCACAGGTGCCGCCCACTAGATTGTACTCTTGTTAGAATTGTAGATTGTACTACTTGTAAGTAACACTAGTAAGAATTCTTTTGGACTTAAGCATGAACTTATAAAAAAAGTTTCATTGTTTTGATTGCTTAGGGTCAGGCATACTTGGGAAAGAACTGGGAAAAGATCAGCTCAGTGAAACTGGGAGATGAGAATAGAATCGAAATGGGTTGACTAGAAAAGATATAATAAGGCCCGAGAAAGTGCCTGCTCTGAGATTAGCATTCCTGGGTCTTTGATCCTTCATTGGATGAACATGTCCCCATTAGGTTTTGAGCAGGGATCTCATTTTCCTCCAACTCCTCTCTGAGTTTAAAGGTTCAGTTTATTTTAGTGCTGCTCCCACACTGTCTTGTATTTTAAAAAGACAGCATGAGAATTTGTTTTTTATTACTCCTTTGACTAATAGCCTTTCTATTCATTCTTATATAACCTTGCTTTCCAAGAATTCATTTTTTGGACATAAGTATCATTGTAACTCTGAGGTTACAGTTTATAATTTTTCTTTTTAATTCTAGGAGCAACATTTACTTTGAAAGGTCTCATGCTTCTGTTTTTTTCAGCACATGTTGTTCTATCTGAAGTATCTTTGGCAACTTATTGAACTGTGGCTATCAGTAGAATGATAAAGATAAAATGACAGAATGCCAAGCGAAAATGTGTACCTACTGACCTCAGTGAGTGGGATTTCAGGATTCAAATAAAAACACAGACTAACAAAGTCAAACTCTTCTTTACATATGTTTAGAGAATTGTCCAATTCAATACACTATGAATTTCATTTACTTATATCTTTGTGTATGTGTGTGCATATATCTTTGCATGGCAGTGAGGAAATGTATTTACATAGGTACATTTGTTTTCTCTCATTAAATATTAATCTGACTGTACATCAGGAGAGAGATTGAGAGAGAGAAAGAGAGAGAGATATTAATTAATTGATTGATTGGGGGTGTTAGTTTCATATACTGCTCAAAAACACGTGTGTGTATGTGTGTATATAATATGTATGTGTGTATTTAAAGAAACCCAACTTTTGGCATTTGCACTTTCAGAGGGTTTAGCTCTGGAAT
>NW_003852411.1:8194407-8203577 GCF_000181295.1 Otolemur garnettii | reverse complement strand
TGTGCCTAGTTTGGGTCAAAATTATTTTGCAAAAATATTTTGCAAAATATTTAGTCACTATTCATTCATAAAATCAGTCACCATTCATAAAACAACAATGGAACATCTATTAAGCTCTTCAAGAAGCAGCTCTTCTTCCTAACGGGAGGAAACTAATTATAATACAACTCATTAAATGCGACAGTAGAAGAATGAACAATATTCTGTGGGTGTCTGGAAGAGTGGGAATTCTTTTCCTGTGATTTTACAGTGTCTGAGACAAACTACTTGCTTGTAGTCAGAGTTTGATGATGGTAATAAAATGCCTCATTGAACTCTTAAGCTATGCAGAATTTAGTTCAAATCTCTGCTTTTTTACTTATTAGTTGTGTGACCCTGGGGAAGGGTTTTCAAAATTTAGTCCTCTGCAAATAACACATGCTAAAAATGATGCCTCATTAATTGATGTGAAGGAAAAATAACATAGTATTTGTGGAAATAGTGTCTCAGTGTGTGGCTCAGAGTGAACATTGAGTTCACAGAGGTCGAGTGCCTTATTACCAATAAATGGATGGAATACATTAGTGATCACTTTTTTTCAGATTCACATTCCTCAATTGTAAATTCCTCTATCATAGATGTTTTATAGATTATTATTTTACCTCTTTTTCCATTTGGTAGTCAGGTCAAAACAGAAACTGTTAAAGACTTTTAAAAATGACTTATTTTAAGTTTGGAAATGAAACTTAACAACAGTTTGTTTTTATAGTCTCAGTCACCTTTTTATTACTCCCAATTTTGGAATCTGTCCGCATGCATGAGTTTGACACAAATCAACCTGCAGTCTGACCTTGTAAAGTTTATTCATAAAACGGACAATTTTGATAATCTTCTAGTCCTACTCAGGTAAAACTAAATTTAAAGATCTGAATGTTGTTAATATAAACAAATTGGTAGGCTAAGTTATATACACACATACACACACACACATATACACACTCTTACACACGCTATAGGATAACATTGAATATATACAGGGTGGCCATAAAGTTCATGTGAAATTTTAAATTGCACATGATTTTAAGTTTCACATGAACTTTATGGCCAGCCTGTGTGTGTGTATGTATATATATATGTATATCTTTATAAGCATTGTGCATATATATTTACATATATACATATACACATACATACATGTTTAAACAAAATCAATAATTCGTGGATTTTTGGAATAAGTTATACCTTCTTAGCTCTTTTATATTGTTTTGTTTTTTGAGACAGAGTCTCACTTTGTAGCCCTCGGTAGAGTGCTGTAGCACAGCTCACAGCAACCTTAAACTCTTGGACTTTTTTTTTTTGCTGCGGCTGGGTTTGAACCCACCACCTCTGGCATATGGGGTCGGCGCCCTACTCTTTTGAGCCACAGGTGCCGCCTAGCCTTCTTAGCCCTTAGTAAAGTAAATCAACTTAAATTTTGTCTCCAATAACTTCTGCCAGGTCAGGAAAGTTCATGAAAAATAGATTAAAGCAACAACTTCACAGTTAACAGCCTAGGATGAAATCTACATCACTTCATCAAATGTATTGTTCTAAAGTAGTGCTGTCTGACAAATATTGGGAGCTACATATATAATATTTGAGAAAACAGTTAAAACGAATTTTAATGATATATTTAACTCAGTATATCCCAAATATTGTCATTTTATCATGTCATCAGTATAAAAGTAGCATTGCTTTTGCTTTTTAGTTTAAATTTTAGTTAATTAAAAGTAAATAAAAAATTTAGTTCCTCAGTTTCTTAGCCATTGTTCTTTTTTTTTTTTTTTTCTTTCTTAGCTACCTTTCAAGTGCTCCAGTAGCAAAGTGAGCTAGTTAGTGGTGCCCATATTATTGGGAATAGAAAGCATTTTTTTCTTATAGATCATGTTAGTGGTTAATTTTAATTTAAAATTATTATAAAATGCAGCTCAAGTATTAGATAGGGAGCTCCTATAAGGATGCAATATTACATGTTAAATATAATCTTTTCACCAAAGAAGAAACTTATTTTTCTTTTTAGGAACCTATATTCACAATGAAATGGACAAATTCACAAGATATGTGAATTATTAGTTAATATTTACTTTTGATTTTCAGTTAGCTATAAAGAAAAAGGTAACAAAGATACTTTATTTTTTTGGTAAGAGTTTTATTCCTGAGAACCACTTATAATCAATATGTAATCCATATGATTACAATATAATCTGTATTTGCAAATGTGAAATTCAAGAGAATAGTCATTTTTAGTAAAAAGAATACACTGATTTCCATAGCAGGAAGAAATTAACTAAGCTGCACAACTTATTCCTAAGGGATATATAAGCATATCCAGGATGGGTTTTTGACATACATGAGTCAAAATATTTGCTTTTTATTTGACAGTTCCCATTTTTTTCTGGCTGCTTTGAGACTTTCTGTTACTTCTTCCATAAAAGTCAAAGAGTTGATTTTGGAGAGTATGACATAAAGGATATTTGTGAAATTCTCTGTATAGTTTTAGCTGTGTCAATCCCTCATACTCCTTTGGTTATTAACCAATATTCAGCCGTGTTGGGCTCCCAAACATGTCTCTGGAGATTTCTTAGATGTTCTGATATTTGGCCCATAGACAGACTTCTCTTAGCCCCTTTGTTCTAGGTGACAGTTAGCAAAAGGGAATTAAGCTTTTCATAGAATTATGCTACCATGGAGCATATTGTGTTCTTGACCATTCAGCAAAAGCTTGTGATATGAATAAATGATATACCCAGGTACACAAGGTCAAGTACAGTTGAGGAATATTTTTGCTTAAGTTTCTGAATGAACAATAGGAATCTAATTTTTTTTAAGCAGCCCAGAATATTCACTATAGATATGCAAAGTTGGCTGCAAGTAAAAATTATTTCTCTCCAACATGCCTAGTAGCTAGTTCCAATTTTCCTAGTAAAATGCCCACTCAACAGTATTTCTTACTCATTTAATAACCCCCAAATAACTGTTATGCAAAGGAAAATATGTCAAATGCCACTAAAGTGTAAAGCATATTGGAATCCATCTGAGGAGTGAGGAGGTACATCTGACTGGGAAATGAGAAAGTTTTAAAGAGAAGAAGTCATATTATCTCAACCTTGGGAATGAAATAGTTTAATTCAACAGATATTTACTTAGTGATTACTTTAATCCAGCAAAATGCTGTGAACTGCAGACTTAAGGAATCAGCAAGACACAGTTCATGACATCAAAGAGTTTATAGAAAAATGGGAGAATTTAGACATGCATCTGTTGGTGAAAAGTGTTTGATGGTGGAATGGAATAATAGAAAGATTATATGAATGAAAGCATGTAAGGCATTAAGGTGTGACGTAAGGGACTATTCAAAAGACAAGAAGTCCTCTTAGCTTAGCGGGAGCAATTTATGGAGAAGGAGCAACAGGAGACAGGAAGCTAAAGATAACTTGAGCCAACAGAAGAAGTTAGTGAAAGATTTTAAGCAGCAAACTGATACATACAGCTCTTTACTGCAGGAGAAGTAAAGTTTGATGGAAAGAAAAGCAGAAAATCAGATGGGAGCCTATGCGTGTAATAAAATTAATGATGAGAAGAGTGAATGGTAGGAAGGAAAGAGAAAGGGAAGGGAAAGGTTCATGGTGGAAATGGAATGAATAGCCACTGGTTACATGAAGGTAGAGAGCAGAACTCAAGATGACTCAGGTTTTGAACCTATATATCTATGCAGAGAGTATCATTGACAAAGATAGAGAAGATATGGTTGGAGAATATCAATTGAGCTCCATTATAGATGCAGTAAATTGTAAAGTCCCTTAGAACTTCTAGGAGTAGGTAAATAATAAGACATTGAAATGGAAAATTGAAACTGGAGAGATAAGTACAATTTAAAGATACACGTATCCAAGTATTGGAGAGCAGTGTTATCTAGTTAACTATATCTTTTGAAAATGCATATAAGCGATAGAAGGTGGGAGATAATTTCTGCAAAAATAGATGGGACTGCAAATTCAGAAAATTTCTAGAAGAATATGGCTGATATCTTGTCCAAAGTGAAGATCAGGTTGCTACAGCTTCCAGCCCTGGACAGTTAAGAAAGTGACATAATATTTAGAAGGTGTCTGTCAGTTTGAGAGGCAGTTTTTAACAGTTGATGCTCTGTTCCAACCCAGGTGATAAATAGAGCACCAGGGTTGTAAGTTTTGATTGGGATCCAATGCAAGAAAAGATTCTCCAGTTTATCAGGTTACAGTGTAAATAATTCTAATACTTGGTTCTTATGACCTTTGGTAGATCTTGCTGCTCAAGGTGTCTATATCAGAATTTGAAACAGTTTCACGTCTGGGGACAGTCCCAATATGAAAATCAAATAGAATTTCCAGAGGAATTCCTGGGAATTCCCCAAAATTTCCAGATACTGCCTCATCACTTTCTCAGTGTAACTATCTTCTTTCTGAGAAAGAGCTCTTACTTGTTATTGGATTCCAGTTGACTCTGATACTACAAAGGCTCCATGATCCCAAGCTTCCCTGCTTTGTATTTGATTCTTTATTTTAGGCCCCAAGCTCCTTAAGGATAAGATACTGTAGCTTATTTATTTTTCCATGCTCAAATCACAAGGTGTTCAGCAATTATCATGTGCTCAAAATATATTGATCAAAAGTCTGTTCCCTTGGCCTGGTAAATATTGACATCTATGTAAGAAAAAAAATCAGACTGATTCTCTCTCTCTCATAATAGAAGAGGAAAATTTGGAAAAGTACTAAAACTCAACAATAGAGAAATGGTTGATTAAACCATCAGATGTATAAAATAGAATGTTATACAATCATTAAAACCGTGGTTTTGAAGAATACGATGACATGGAAACAGAACTAAAATACGAGGTGTTAAGTTGTGAACACAGCATATTTGCAATTTCATATACAAATCTACGTAATTATGAAGGTAATAAAAGTGACAAGAATTCCTTTTAGAGTGGGGATTATTTTGGTTTAGAAACACATGTTGAGCCTATTCAAATAGAACATAAAACAGATATAGGTTAGTAGGAAAAACGAAACAGTGTCAAGTGAGTCGAGTGACAAAATGGATGTGTTGGAAAGCTTCTCTGATAACATTTGAGAGGAAATTTGAAGGGTTTGGGAGATATTCTGGAATCTTTATTCACTGGTGGGAATGATCCAGTAATGAGTATGATGGAGTAGAGAGAGGAGAAAGCTATAGGAGCCATGTCCTGGATCAGTGCCCAGGTGTTAGCCTTAGTCATGGTGCAGACAATCCCTCCACCGTTTAGGCGGGCAGGCAGATGCCGTTGCAGGTACATTAATAGGTATGGTGGTGGCAGCTTATGAACATCTCTTCTTATTGCTTCTGTTTTCTCAGAAGAGTAAGAAGTAAGGTCATCAAATAAGACTGAAAAAAGATAAGAAAAGAGAATAAAATAATAGAGATTGTTCTATAGTCAACAATGACTGAAATGAGTTGAAATGTCAATTCGTTCTCCTATTCTCTTACATGATGTATGAGATAGTCACGTAAGAGATTAGGGGAACGAGTTGACATTTAGAGACTGTAAAACAATCTGTATTGTTTTGTGTATTCTGGGTGAATTTATAATTTATCCACAAGTATAGAATTTCCAGTTTCACATCACTTTCTATCTTTTCCAGCTCTTTCTGACTAATGTGTTTAATCCAATGGCAAATATAGAAAATAAAGCGAACGGAACTCTTTCAATTCTAAAACTCCTGAAATAACTTGTCATAACTAAAATGTTCATTTCTCTGTTGCTGATGAAATCGTTACATTTTTCTCCCTCATCAACAGGGTGGTGGTGATTGTCCAGAAATGAGTATTGGAGCTATAAAAATTGCCTTGGAAATTTCTCTTCCTGGTTCTTTCATCTATGTTTTCACTGATGCCCGGTCCAAGGATTACCGGCTCACCCATGAGGTGCTGCAGCTTATCCAACAGAAACAGTCACAAGTGAGTAGGAATCTGTCTCCAACCTTTCCGTCTGAATACGAAATGTAGGAGGTTGCCTGTGCATTTTGACTATTCTGTGGGTGGTAAATAACAAAAATTATACCTATCCACAGGTTTGTACTCCAATAGGCGTGGGTCATTTATTTAAGCATATTAAATGTATGTGTGATATATACACACACATATACATACACATGCCTAGCATATGAATGCTTTGTTTTTCAATATGGAGAAGAAATGACTGGGGATTAATTAAGGTACTTGTTACCATTTTATCCTTCTAACTGACAAAAGCATAGGCCTAACAAAAAAAGGTTTATATTTCAGCGTTACCTCTCATGTGGCAACATGCCTGAATCAGAGTCATTCATTGTATCCACAATTGTTGCATAACAAACTAGACTGACACTCAATGGCTTAAAACAATAAGCATTTATTTCTTACATGTTCACAGAGTTCAGTTGGTGTAGGCTTGCTTACTTGGGAAGAGTCTGGGTTTGGCTTATCTAAACTTGGCTCTGGGGCAACTTGGCTCTGGGGCAACTTGGCTTTGCTTCACAGGTCTCAGCCTCTTTGTGAGACCAGTGGGTTAGTTTAGGCATGTCCTTCTCACGGTTACAGCAGAAATACTTGAGAGCAAATTGAAATTGACAAGGGCTATTGAGTCTAGGCTCAGAATTTGCAGAATGGCCCTTTTGCCCCTTGTTATTGGCCATAGGAAGTCACATGGCCAAGATCAGATTAAAAGATGACTAAATGAACTCCTCTTTAATGAGAAGAACTTCAAAATCTTTTGACAAAGTATATGAATGCAGGTAGGGGTAAGAATTGAGGCCATCACGGAATCTATCATAGTCATGTCTCCCACTTCCACTTCTGTAACTTTTAGCTTATGCTTCTGAAATATAAACAACTGTGTGCCTATCTGGGTCTGCTATTAAACAGAGTACAAAGTTAAGGATTATTATGTATGTACATATTATTTTTCTACTTGCCTAGTAATATTTTTACACAAGAGATACTGAATATATTTCAATTTCTGAAAACCTATTAAACTTTTGTTTTGTTAAAAAATTACAGGTGGTATTTGTACTCACTGGAGATTGTGATGACAGGAACCATATTGGATATAAAGTCTATGAAGAAATTGCTTCTACAAGTTCTGGTCAAGTGTTCCACCTGGACAAAAAGCAAGTTAATGAGGTCAGTTTAATAAAGGGGTACACATGAGCTACATTACCCAAATCAGTTAGACTAGCCTCATTGTGGCAAGTTTGCTTTCAAAAATAATTTCATGCAAAAGGTTTACTCTAGGCTAGAAGTTAATAAAAGCATTGAAGTAATGTAGTGAAAGAGATTTATCTAACATTAATTTCTGTATTGTATTATGTTATACCAATACATTATTGAATATAAGCATAAATGTATTTGAAATTCATTTCATTAGAATAAAAAATTAAAAAATTTTTTATAGCTTTGGTTGTTTAGAAAGGTCAGTTTGTGTTTCTGATGGATAACTTTTGTACAGCTGAGGTGTGGTTATTGAAGTAGAATGTGAAAAAGTTAACTAGAGCAAAATTCTAATGAGGTTTGGCCTCTAATATTAAAAGTCAAAAACTCTAAGTAACTATATAGTTATAAAAACTTTTATGATAACAAAATCTATAACTTAAATTGTAAAGAAAATATTCGTATTTTCTTAAAAGGTCCCTGGGATAGGTTTGTCACGATCCTTTCTTTGCATTTTGTTATCTTCCCTTGCCCCCCCCCCATGATAATAACATTTCATTTACCTATTTATTCATTTATTTACTTGGTTCCTACTGACATTTCCAGGAACATAGCAGTACAAAGATAATATTTTACATGGGCATAATTCACCTTTGATTGAATGGTCACCATATTTATACAAGTTCCATTAATTTCATGGCAGATTCCTTTGTGCCTTGAAGGATGCAGGTTAGTAGTTCAATTATAACTTGAATTCTTATTGCATCATAGTGGAACCAATAGGACATTGCAATTTCTCCACAGTGTGGCAAAATTATTTTTAATCAGCATATGAGTATTGAGATTGAGAAACTTTAGGACAAGTTTTCTTGGAAGAAACAGTGGTAGAGAGCTTATGGCTTAAGTCCACCTTGTGTCCATTCTAGTGACTAAGAAATGCCTGTACAAGGTCTGATTACTATACAGGGAGCCCTTAGCAGTTAATTTGCATACATGCTTGCATGAGACTTTGGGAGCCTGAGAAGAAAGGGGTTAGAAAGAGTGTAGGACTCTGTTAGGAACTGGGTTTCTTTTCCTATTCTGGATATTGAGCTTGAACCAATGAAGGAAAGGCTGCTGAAAGACATTGTTTTAAAGCTGGAATTCTGTAAGACCAGAGGGTGCAACCAGTATCACCAGCACAAAGTGGGGCGTAAGTAAGGAACAGCATCATTCTATCTTGCAACCACTTGGGCACCAGCTACTTAGGGTTTTATAAGGCTCTGGGTTGGAAGTGGAAGTGGTGTTCAGTGGAGAGAGACGAGGTGTTGGAACCAGCAGAATATGCATTGCACAGTGAATGTGGTGGTTCCCAGAGGAAGGTACTGGGGTAGAGGTGAGAGGACACAGGCCTGACACAGGGGTTTTGAAAAAAATAGTTGCGTGGACCTGCTTATGAGATTGGATGACTTGGATAATTTAGAGATTCCCAAAACAAATTGGGTCAAATTTTAGGGATAATTGTAGAACTAATAGCTGGGCACTGGAGGCAGAGAAAAAACATAGGTATGTCTCACAAGCATGACTACATTTATATCTATATACCCAGGGAAAAATGAGTTACATAAAATTGAAAATATTATTGTCTTAAACAGAAAAAATAAACCCCACAGGTGATAAAAGTTTATTAAATGAACAGCATGATGCATGATATTTATAGTTCTAATAATTTTATTTTATTTTTTATTAAATCATAGCTGTGTACATTAATACTGTCATGGGGTATAGTGTGCTGTTTTTATATACAATATGAAATATTTTCATGAAACTGGTTAACATAACCTTCATGTCATTTTCTTAGTTATTGAGTTAAGACATTTATATTCTACATTTAGAAAGATTCACATGTACCCTTATAAGATGAACCATAGGCGTGATCCCAACAATCACCCTCCATCTACCCACTCTAC
>NW_003852411.1:8166746-8192287 GCF_000181295.1 Otolemur garnettii | reverse complement strand
TGTATGTTGAACCAGCCTTGAGATCTGGGATAAAACCTACTTGGTCGTGGTGTATAATTTGTTTAATATTTCTAATAATTTTAAACAATTCTGATAATTACCAAATAATTTATAAGAATAATTTGCAAAAATGTGGTATAAATTTCAGAAATTTTTATATGTGTAGGTATATAATGGAAACTTAACTCACTAGCTTGTTAATGGTGTTTCCCTCCCAGATCAGTAACTGATATTCTGATCTTTAGATTTGGCATTCACTGAATAGCACTAGAAGGAAGCATTACTAAAATTGTCTATTTTTATAAACTGGAGTCTGATGTCAGCAGGGACAAGCCTTGATTTATCTGTAGGTCATAGTAATTCAAATCCCCTCACCAATTGGTGCAGGACAGGCTGGCTCATTCACTTTGGACTAATGAGACTCAGAAGGAATTTAGCCAGGGATGTCTTAGAAAAGTTCTCTTCTTCAAGATATTGTCCCACATGGATGTGAATTGCTTCTAATGCAGGAATCTTGATATAAATCTGGGATGAAACAAATACAAAGAAGAGTAAACGAGCTAAGAAAGTCCAGTCTCTAGATTAAGTCAATACTTAACCCATCCTACTGTTGGGCCTCCAGGGTTAAGAAATGATCTTTTGCTTTAGCCAATTTAAATCAAATAGTCAGTTACATAAAGGTAAATGCATCCTACATGCTACAAATTTTATATTTCTTTGTAACATGGACTCTGTGAGCCCCAGTTTCTTCATTTGTAAAATGGAGATAATAGAATTTTCCATTTCAAAAAGTTTTATAAAATTAAATGAGATAATGCATAGAAAAGGTCCACAGAGCATTACATAGAGTGTAATGTCTGACACAGAGCAAGTGCCCAGTAAGTGTTAAGTATCATTCTAAAACTGGTAGTGTTGCTTTTAACGAGGGGCGATTGTGCCACCATGTTTTTTAAATTGTTGCTGAGAAATCTGAGTTAGAGAATCCAGGAAGAGGCTGGATTCACAGTTTTCTTTTTTACTGTGTGTAAGAAGAAAAAAAAAAAGTTGTGGAGGGCCTACTGGAGCTGTAGAAGTCAAAATGTTTCTTAAAGAAAGCTGGCCCAATGTGGAAGATTTTGTTAATAGGAAGCTTTGTGACAGTGTTACAATCAGATATGCAAACTTTGTGGTATGTAATTGAGTCACTTCTTTTTTTCCTCATTGTTCCAAATTCTTTTATCGTGTACATATTACAAACTCTAGGGAAAAATAGATACTATGATGATATCTGTAAATTTACTAGACACAAGAACTGCAAGGAAGCCACATAGGCACCGAATCCTTTCATTTTACTCAAAGAGAAAATTTTCACCTGCTTTTTCTAAAGGAAACTGTAGGGTGTTATATTTCACTCTTGTTAATCTAGTTCATCAGGTTCCTCCTAACGAGTGGGATATAGTTTGTATCAACTTTCTCTTGAGCTAACTTGAATTTTTTTCTTTATTTCTGTTTAGTTGTTTTTTTTTAAACAATGATTAAGTAGAAGATATAGGTATCTTTTGTCTACCAAAGTGAAGAAATTATTTGGCTGAGTACCAGTGGTCTATAAATCACTGTATAGTATTATAATTTGGAAACACAAGTTAAGACACTTCTCAAGGATGTACTTCATTCATCTTTGAATATAGAAAAAGAACTAAATGATTGCAGTATTACTTGTCCATTTCTTTGTAAGCTGGGTGATTGTCAGTTGATCTACTTAATGCTTCTTTTGGTGTCAGAAAAAGTCCAAAATTGATACCTCAAAGTTTTGCACAGATGCTATATCCTTGTGTCAAAGAAACTAACACAAAAAGATCCATTGTTAATTAGATAATTTACTTTTCCTGAGTTTCCCCATCCTTGCTCCCTACCTCCCCCAACTCACATTCTCTGTCATTCCCTCCCTGTCCCCAAAAGACACTTTTCCCTGGACATTCTAGCCTGGTGATTTGGTCCCATTACACTAAATGTTAACAATGTGAAAAAATAACATTCCAGGAGATATTAGTAATTATCCTAATTACTAATTAGGGCAGGCTATTAGTAATTATCCACACAGAAAACAGATGGCTCACTCAACAAGGGCCAGAGATGGTTTAATACATAATGATTCACCAAGGTATGGGCCCTTAAACCTTGGCAGATCATTGGCAACAGAAATGGTGAAACACCAAATCCAGCTACAGTGGAATCACCTGGATTCCCCTTTGTTCTGAAGGAGAGGAGGAAAAAGCTCATACAGCACCCAGTGAGACCCAGGCTGAGGGCTCAAGAACTGTGGTCTTAGATAGACAAACTGAGGAATGGGACCCTGTAGGAATGGGACCAGGAGAGTAAGTACCTAACTCCTTCTCATTCCTGGTGATTTCTATTTCCTCAAATCGAACTGGAAGCTAGAGGACCAATGGGCCCTGTTGAGGCAAAAATTTCTTATGCTGGGGATAGAGCTGGATGGAGAAGGGTAGGGAATGGATCTGAAGGGGCAAACAGTATTGTGTAGTAGTTAAGACTCAGGCTCTAGGACCATGGCTCATATCCCAAGCATGCGGTCTTAGACAGTTTGTGTTTCTCTGTTTCCTTTTCTGTAAAATGGGGAGAATGGTAATCCCTAACTAATAGGGTTGTTGGTTTTAGAACATACCAATGCCCATGTCAATATTAATTGCTATTCTTTTTATTTAGGAATACATAGTAGTTAAAATATCCCAGCAGCCACCTGGGAATTTTTTTCTAAAACAAAGAATATATATTTAGAGTTCATCACTGATGAGCTCATCAAAGACAACACACTGTAAAAGGAAACTCTGGGGCTTTAGAATTAGGGAGACTTGAATTCAAATGACATTTCTGCCTAGAGCTGGTTGGACTACTTTATGAAACAACTTTGTGTAACTTCTGTGAGACTCTTTGTGTGAACACAGGCACGTTAATTACCTCTCAGGACAATTGTGAGGATGAAAGAAAATAAGTAATGCATATAATAAGCTGAACAGAGTTCCAAAAGAGTGGAAAACATCCAGTCTAGAGATCCTTAAAGGCAGGAATTTCTCCTTTGTCAAAGGGAGCAGCTGTGGTTTCGCTTTGATCCTAGGTCCTGGGCATGCCTTTATTCTATGGAGGGCGCTGAAGGAGAGGGTTGTTTGGGTACTTTGGTGAGCTCCACCTTTATAAATATATGCCTGAGGGAGAGTGGACTTAGAACTACTAAAGAATTTTATAAGATTCTTGAACTTTTACAATTTCCCCATATTTGTTATTTTCTCATCATAATTAGTAATAGAACAGTCGAAAGGTAAATAATGTAACTGCTCATTTAGGGTATAATAATAACATCAACAAGGATATAGTAATGATGATGTAGGTAATCCTTACAGAGTGCTGATGATGTTCCAGGCCCATCATACTACGAGTGTATCATACTCTATACTACACTGAGTGTATCCTTTAACCTCACAGCAACCTTTTGAGGTGAGTAGGCTGGGAATCTCTGGACAGAATAAATCCCATTCTCTTGGAGTCAGTATGTGCAATAGCAGCTGCTGAAAGGAGGGGAAAGTGGGCAGAGTTTCTGGGTGTTCCTGCGTGGAAAAGAAGGGAGGTGGTTTGGTCTGAGGAGCATCTTGGAGCTGAGCAATAGGCAGGTCCATGGAGTTCTCACTGACAATAGAACAAATGCTCCTCTTTTCTGTTTGTAATGGGACATGAGACTCGAAGATAAACAAACAAACAAAAACTTGGTTTTTCCCAGAGAACACCTTCTAATGGGAAGGGGAGAATTGAACTCACTATTTCAGAAGTGATGGAAAATGTTCATCTTTCATTCTATAGTTTTGTGTGTTGGCTCTGGGAACTGTTTGGAGCACCCGTTATCAAAACCCAGAACAGTGAAGTGCCAATCTTGCAACGCCATCTGTGAAAAATCCAGCAGCCTGGCAACACGAAGCCTCATGGATTAGGGGTTACTGAATTTATTTCTTTTGCCAGTTTTCACTCATTTTTCCTAGGTTCAGTACTGTTATTAAAGAAGCTGTAAACTTTGCTGAGGTATGAATTTAGCACAGCCCCTTCCCCTTAAGACTAGCATTCAGACCAAGAGCTTTTTGCATATGGGCTTAACGATGACATGCAGTGTTCTGAACAATGATGCTTCTAAAACCAAGAGTCAGCCATTTTGTTTTCCTCTATTCTGGGTTTCCCTCTAGACGTTATTTCAAAACATAACCTTCCTGTTGACCTTGAAAATAAGTAGAAACGGGTGTTTCCTCTGGAATTTGAAAAACTACTAGGGACAGCTATAACATTCTAGAAAGCTACAGGAAATATGTGAAAACAATGTGTAAATGTTTCCACTTATCCCTTCTTTGAATTTACCAAATTAAGTGTTGAAATGGAGTGGAGAGTTCAGAGCTCATACTTTGAAATAAATGGATGTCTCCACATCCCATACCAAAAAAGGAATGGGTATCTGAACTTTCATTCCAATGGAATGCTTTCTTTCTCTACTGTGCACTGAGATTGATATGGCATCCCTGTTGAGTATGTGTTAGGAATGCTAAGGACCCAGGCACGTAGTTACCTTTTCACTTCCAGGCACCTGGGAGTGCTTTATAGGTCACTAATATGGTTAAAGAAGCCATGTGTTTCACATTTCCATTTTTTAGGTCAAAGAAAAAGTCCTTAATATATTGCTCAAAAAATTGTCTGTTGCCTGTAGGCTTCTGAGCACTTTTTCATAATGTCATGTCAAGAGTACATAGTCCATAATATTCCTCACAAATGGTAGGGTTGGGGCGGAGGGGACATGATTATTCTCAATAGAATCCCATTTAGAGAAATGTACTAAAATTCAAGCAGAAATGTCCTGCAGTGTGAAACAGCAGGGGATGGGACCTGAGGGGGATGGAAAGTGGGGCATATGTAGTTAAAAGGATAAGCCCTGCAACATGATAATGTTCATCTTTCATTCTATGGTTTTGTGTGTTGCCTCTGGGAACTGTTTGGAGCACTAGTTACCAACTGCAGAAATACATTGTAGAACATGCAGTGGGATCATATCTACACAACAGAATTCACTGCTTATGCAATTCAAGTTTCAGTATGAAAGTGTCATCCCACAATCCTTCCAAAGACAATCATATCTGACTCCCTGTTTTAAAATTCAGAAAAGAGAAAGGATACTACTTACTAAAGATTCTTTCTAGAGAGAAGATTTCATCTAAGGAGAAAGAAATTTAAATAAATGCCCGAAAGAATATTTCTTAAAAAAATAAAGAAATATTATCTAAGGGTAAACACTAGTCAGTAATGTGCATGGTTTCTTTCTTTCTTTCTTTCTTTTTTTTTAATAAGCTGTATGTTTTCAACATAACCAAAACAAAAAGAAGAAGAAATAAACCTGTTTATTTAGTAGATTCTATTATGATTAGAAGATAAGATAAAACATCTAGTTTGATGATGAGATGTCAGGGCTCACTGAATCGATTACTTGTATAGCTGATTTGGGGCTCGTGGGAGTCTTAATGATCAGAAAGTTAATTATGTCAGCCTTAAAGTCTTTGACAAATGTATTCAGTTTATTAAAAATTTGACCTGTGACTTGAAAAAGATTAGCTATTCTCCACATTTGGTCTTTAGTTTCACTGGAGTTGAGGTAGAAGGGAAAGGTTTGAATTGAGAGAAACATGTCTTAAATATTTGATATTTAAAATGGAAACAACTCGTTAACCCCTGAAATCACTGACCATAATCTCTTCCACAGTTAACTCACAGGCAACTGTGAAGGAACGCAAGGGACCAAGGAAAACATCAGCAGTGTTGAAACAAATACAATTCTATTAAGCCACTTTCCTGCAGCCTGAGAAATTTGGATGTTTCCTTTTATATTTTATATATTTAATTTTAAAAGTTTTCTTTGCAGTCTTTTTGTTTAGATAAAGCACTTGTCTATGATCAAATAACAAGTATCTATATATGTATATACACACATACATATATATTATAGTATATCTGATCTTATAGGAATAGATGAAAAATAAAAGAACTACTACATTTAATAAGTTACATTCCTGATGTCTCAAAAATATTGCATTTGCATTTTATGATTTCAAATAATTATGAAGCAATTATATTTCAGTCATTTTCTCTAGGAGTTACAGACCATACTTGTATGCAGCAAGAATTTTTTGTGTGTAAAAATCAAGTGAGAACATGTATCTGAAGTATTTTGAAAAAGACCTAACTTCGCATTTGGAGAAGAATTATTTTGGGTCTTAGTCTCTTTCTTACCAAAAGGTTCCTGAACATCTAGGCCAAGGGATCTAATCCACCCACAAATTTGTCCACCCTGGATTTCAAAGGACAGTCTTTTTTCTCTCACAGAAAGGAGAAAAAAAGTCTGGTGACTACACCTTTTCAGCAGACCAGAACATGCCTACTGCACTTACATTTATGTAGCTGAAGGGAAAACACACCAATATTTTTTCTTCAATAATAATAATTTAACTCATTTAACTGACGGTCTTTAACTTCTAGACAAAGATGATCTTATATAATTTTCTAATTTTCTTAATTACCAACCCCGTAACATAGTTTCTATTCATTTTAAAGAAAAGGTTATGACTTTTGTACTAAACACAGTACGTAAATAAAGTTTTAGTTAGTAGCCTGGCAGCTATATATCTATATCTATATCTATATCTATAATAAAAGTAGTTTGAAGTGTTTAGAAAAAATATTATCTTTAAAATGCAGTTTAAAGGATTTCATATATAAAGAATGATTTAAAAAAAAAAACTCTGTCTTTTTTTTTGCAGTTTTTGGCCAGGGCTAGGTTTAAACCCACCACCTCCGGCACATGGGGCTGGTGCCCTACTCCTTTGAGCCACAGGCATCTTTTAAAAAATATTTCTGTATGATAGGAACCAACAAATTTGAAAATGGTAGTTCGATGAAGATATTATGTACCAAGTGCCATGTTAATACCAGACATATAACGTACCATTGTTTGCACTTGGTTTGACATAAATACAAAAATTCATCAAAGAGCATCTAGTTTTTGCTTTTTATTCTGCCGTAGCAAAGAGGAGATGAAAGAGTTAAGAGTCAACGTCAGGGATGTTTTATTTGAGAAATTTCCATCTGACCTAGGATAAATAAATGGAAACAGAGTCCATGCTTCATATATTTTCCAGGTTTCCTTACGCATTCCTGGAGTGAATTGACTGTAATAGGGTTATAAAAGTGAAATCTTTTGAGAGATGGCATGAGCTACTTTTGAGGGCTCCCTTGTAACATTTTGGTCATGATTTGGCTTTGTGACAAAAATTACAAATGGCTTTCTCTTTCTTGCTAAAGGCCCCCGAAGAAAAATGTACTTTAAAGTCATATACCATATAATTTAAATAGCTTCGTGTGAGCGATAGAATATAGGGAAAGGGAAAAAAAAAACCTTTCAAAATTCTTATAATTTTAGATAGATACAGCTAATTTATTTACTTTGAAATATGATCATTGGGTTATTTTACCAATTTCATTTTTATGATGAACTTAGAAAAAGGACACACAGTAGGGTTAAACGATTTAAAATTTGAAATCAATGTCTTCTGTGAAAAGGAAGAAAGTCTTCCTAAATTAAGGATACATTTCTGAAAATTTGTCCCTTATTTATTTAATAATATTTATTAAATTAACAAATTCATGTAATAATGTGATAATGAAGTAAATTTAAACTATTTAATAAAACACAAGTTTTTATTAATTCAAGCAATGTCTTAAAATTATATATCTGGTAAAATTGTAGTTTTAAAAAATACATTCATTTACATACATATGTGCATATTTCTAAAAAAATGGAAAGGTCAAACATGTTGATAATGGCAATCACTGGATATATTTAGTATGTTATAGATAATTTTAATACTTCAAGTTTCTTTAATGTTAACAATATGAGTAAGTATTGTTTTAAAGATAAAGAAAAATAGTAAAAGCATTTCCAATAAAAACAGAAAATTTCAAACTGTCTCCACATACTAAGGGAACAAGTTTTATAAGCAAAGCTCTATGCTATGAAGTATGGGCATGCTAAGAAAAATCATATGTAAATATGGTTCCCCAAGATGCCAAAATTTTTTTTATTATTTTTTTATTTCAAATTAGTATGAGGGTACAAATGATTAGGTTACACTGTTTGTATTTGTTAGGTAAAGTCCCTGTTGTCGTTGTGTCCCCTACCCAGGAAGTGTGCCATACACCCTTACGTTGCATCTATTCGGTGTGAGAAGACCAACCCCTCTTCCCTCCTTCCCTTCTCCTTCTTCCCCTCAACTTGAATTGAATTGAGTTTTTCTCTGGTGTGGGTGTGTACTAGATCATCAACTGGCTTCATTGAGTACATTGGATATTTGCTTTTCCATTCATGCAATACTTTACTAAGAATGTTTCAGCTCCATCAGGTTAATACGAAAGATGTAAAGTCTTTCATCTTTTTTAAAGGCTGAATAGTATTCCATGGGCACTTAGGTTGTTTCTACTTCTTGGCAATCATAAATTGATTTGTGATAAACAATTTAGTGCAAATATCTTTATGATAAAATGATTTTTTTTCTTCTGGGTAGATGCCTGGTAATGGAATTATAGGATCAAATGGAAGGTTATTTGGAATTCTTTGGGGATTCTCCATAACTTTCCAAACAGGCTGTATTAGTTTGCAGTCCCACCAACAGTGCAAGATGCCAAATTTTGGAATCTAAGAGGAGAGATATCACATTTCCTCTAAAAGCAAATTTGTGAACCAATTTAGGCATAAGCCTCTTCTTCACCAGACTTGAGTACTAATCACTTCTTTTGTCCTTTCATATCTATGATCACACCTTTGACTCTCTCTACCCATATAGAATGGTTCTCTTCATGTATCCCAATAAATATTGCTTCAGTCCTTCTTCCTATTTAAAAATTTGACACTGTTGACCATTTCACTTTCTTAAAACCCCCTTGCCCAGTGTCAATAACATGATGTTCTCCCTGACTAGATCTCTATTTCTCTTCTGTGTCCTTCATTGATATTTGTTCCTTTTCTTATCTTAAATGTTTGTGTTTCCCAACCTTAGCTAGCTTTTATACTTACTGTTTCTCTTGATATTATAATTCAGGCATTTTTTTTTTTTCTGGACGTAATTCCCTTCTTCAATTCATTTAGGTCTCTGCTTAGAAGTCTCATTCTCCTGATGGCATTGTGTAAAATAACACCCCTTGTTTTCTATTCTATTTCCTATTATCCTACTTCATTTTTATAGTGTTTGTGCTCGGCCCAATATTATATTACATATCTCTTGCTTCATGCCTCAAATGTATTTGAAAATTGGCATGCGCTCAATTAAAAGTTATGAAGTGCATATTTGAATGAATGAATCTCACTGTGTTTCCTTTTACTCTGTGAAGATATGGCCAAATCTCTAGCACTGACTGCCTCCCTGGCTCTCATCCTGTATATTTGGTCATCTTAACTTGACAATGCTGGTGACACCTTTAAGTTGGGGCATGTTCTTTCATAGGGCTCCACTTTGCTCTTGACATTACTACCTTTTTGTAGTAAGCCAGGTTCAAATGAACTTTTATCCTGGATATATTCTTTTTTGCTGTCCACATTCAGTTAGTTGGTAAAATGTTTTGCATTCAATTTTCACAATAACATTCCCAGTCAACCCATCTTTTCCTCAGGTAGTGTTTCCTCACTGTATGGCTTTTTGACTTGTCTCCCTATACTATACTCCCTATACTATAGTATATCTTCATTCTTTCCTTTGTTCACTCATTTATCCATTTTTTAACAAAATTGCTGAGGCCTACCTGCTATATGTGAGTGTCCAAGGTTTGAAGATTGAGCAAAAATAGATGTAGTGCATGTTCTCATGGAGGATCTGAAGATTGTTGTGCCTTTCTAGTGAAGATGAGAATAAAGGAGCCCAATAATTGAATGAGGTTTTTAGAAGTCCCAGTGAAGAACCTTGGTCCAGAAGGATCAGTAAAACTTAGGTTAATGGAGATAAAGCATAGAACACAATGGGAATGAAAGTACAAAAAAGAGATTGAGGATTGCAGGTACTTCTATCCTAGAGATTGACTGAGTTCACAGAAGATGTGAGCCAAGGTATGTCCTGGAATAACTAACTTCTTAGTTTCTCCAATGTATCATTCTTTTTCCTCCAAGACTTTGACTGATCTATTCATTATTCTTGGAAAACTTTCTAGCTACAGCCATAGGCAACCACCAATCCACCTAGTTTACATGGATAATTGCCACTCATCCTCCAATCTTATGTTTGAAGAAATGGCTCCCAGTGACTCTCCCAAAGTCCCTGAATTTGACTTGGGTGCCTGTCCTTTGCTCTTCTTTCTTCATATCATCATAGTGTATTATAACAACAGTGCACCTGTTGGACTAGATTGTAAATTCCACAAGACTAAGCACTACTTTAATTTTTAATACGTATTTCTGCGACCTGTCAGAGTGTCAGGCATATAGTAGTAGATATTTAATATGTGTTGAATGAATGATTAAAGAAATGAAATAGGGAGATGAAATTGAGATTTTGACTAAAAGAACCTTGAGTAAAATTCCCAGGTCTACTCCTATTTGTTAGTTCTAATAACCACATAAATTGAAGAAGAAAGTAGTTAGTTGTTCTGCTGATACTTTACCAGGCACAAGAAGGCTTTCTATCCAAACATAATGACATCCCATGTAAGCTGGGTTAGAGCATGACCTTAAATCCAAGTCCCACAACTCAGGGTCCCCGGCTGTACCTGTTATTCTTTTCTGCCAAGGTCTGGATTATTCTTTAGTAGAATCTTAGAGACCCTTCTGGACCCGTTCTTGATTCTTTTGAATCTTATGCCACAGTCTTCTTTGTATGCATACGGGTTTAGTCCTTATGACTCCTTTTGCCACAGGATATAGTTTGCTCTTTGATTTGGGATTCTTTGTTTTTGTAATAAGATAACCAACACTGAAGGCTGTAGTTTTCAAAATGTGAATAAGCAAAGATATTGCATTTATTGCACAGATTTACTTTATGGCAATGGATATATGACAGAGACGGATTTTTTTTGTGGTAATATCTACATTATCATAGTCTGTTGAAATGGATATAGTTAGTGGATCAACTAGCAATGTACAACATTTTACTCTTTTTCAAATATGAAGTAATGCTGGCTTGCTCATTATGGCTCAGTGAGAAAATCAGAAATAGAAAAATCAGACAAAAGGACTAATTTCATTTGCTAATAATTTTAATTCACTTTCTTATCTTCTTTAAGAAATAAATAATTTGTCATGAATTTCAAATATTTTGTAGTAGAGGAAAAGGAAGAAAAGAGGTACTCTGATGCTGGCTTCTTGGAGCTTTGTTTTGTTTTTAAAATGTCTTTCATTTTTACTGGAAGTATGGAATAAGAAATAACACTGAATACATGAATTTTAGACAAAGGTCATTTATGAATTCAGCCTGCAATATGAAATGAATAAGGTTCATTTTCAGACAAGATTTCTAAAGTAGACTCAATAGAAATAGCTAGTTTTTATAAAATAAGAACCAATTTATACCCATGTCCAAAGCTTACCCTGAATATTTTTGCAGCTTCAAAAATATTTGGACGAGTCTTTTAGTATTTTCTCATTTCACTCACTCCTTGTACTATATACTTCCTCTTTTAGATGGAGCCTGGAAGCTGAAGTTCAGGATTTTATAAGAGAACTTGTTCTTTTCAAAATTTCTAGCTTAAACAGATGTAGAAAAGACTAGTGCCCAAATGGAAAACCATTCATTCCATATTCGAAGATTTTTTTTTTTTGAGGCTTACATTTATTTTTGTTTTAGAAGATTAGTATATAAGTATTATTTTAAAGGGCATATAAATTTCCTTGGCCAACTTCATTGAGCATAATAGACTTTCCAGATGTACATTGATTTATGCAGTTGTGGAATGAAATGATACTAATGAAACTCTTCTGGGGTGTTCACAGTTTATTATTGCCTGCCTGATAGAATAATAAGAATATTAATGTGTTGTCTTTGTGCCAATATCAAAGAAATGAATCAGGTGAGTTTTTTTTAGTTGTAATGTTATTCTTTGATAATGCAGTTAAATGGTTTTAAACTGAGCTTTGTGGTGTTTGTTTTGGGTAGGTCTTGGGGGCTCTGAAAGTAGGCGCCTCTCCAACTTCTACTGTGACAGTTCTGCTTTTACTCATTTTCTGTGTTTATTTCTCCTAAGATTTGCTTGGACAAAAGTGTTCTGCTTTAAAAAAAAAAAAAAGATCAAAAAGCATTACTATGGGTTAATTGCTCCTGAAAAAATGAAATGGTTTGGAATTAATCTGCATAGAACCACAGTTTGGAAAGTCCTCATTTTTCCACGTTAGGAATAAAAATGTAAAGAGCGATTAAAAAATCACATTTAAACTTTTGAGATGGAAATGCCAAGTGACGTGTATTTTATGAATGATTTTCCCCGATGAAAATCGTTTTCCCCAATGCTCGCTTCGGTTTGGGTCTTATAATGTATTCCGCTCTTCAAAGATTATGAGAAGCAAATCTTTGCTGATATTTGGCACAAATCAAGGGCTAAACAAATGTGTATGTTTTATTTGTAGCTGGTGAAGCAGAGAATGTATAAAGATAGGAGAAGGTAGAGTTTTTCTCCATGGCAGCCTCTTGAATCCTTGAGCTCCCCTGAATTAATCCTTTCTTTCTCCGCTCCTGTTTCTGTGCTGCTAGATTGTGAGCTTCTGAGGGAAGAGGGGATGGGGATTTTGTCTTAAACACTTTCAGCACTTTATTCTACCATAATATCATTATGTTTTGTGAACAACAAACAAATGAGTGAATGAATACAGTATATGTGTGTGTGTGTGGTTCTTTTACTTTATCCCATTATGAACACATACATAGGAGGCAGTCTTATGACCAATATATGTTTGTATTCTTGTTGATACTAACTATATTTCTATACGTGCTCTGTACTCATGAAATACTTTTCCTTCTGTTTTGTTTTTTTTTGTTTTTGCAGTTTTTGGCTGGGCCTGGGTTTTAACCCGCCACCTCTTTGAGCCACAGGTGCCACCCAACTCATGAAATACTTTTAAACCTGTATTATTTAGCGGTGTGAACCAAAAAGTATTTATGTTAAATGTACATTTCAGTGAATTTTGACATTTGGTCTATGTGTGTTTACCACTAGAGTCATGATGTGGGACATTTCTGTCACCCCTACAAGTTCCCTTATGTTCCATCCTATCCTGTTCTGCCCCCTGTCAACCCCTGATTTGCTTTTCTATTACTTGATGGTTTAGGCTTTTCTAAAATGTCATGCAAGTGGAAACTTTAGCCTTTATAGTCGTTTCATTCAGTTTCATGTTTTTAGATTCAGCAGCGTGGTTTAGGATATCATTAATTCAATTCCTTTTAACTTAGGGCATGTGATTTTATAGATATGCCACCATTTGTTTATCCATTTCCCTCTTGTCAGATATTTGGATTGTTTCTAATATTTGTTTACTTTGGATAAAGCACTTTCTACTGCTGTAAGCTTCTTTGTTTATTGTTAGTTTCTTTAATTTTAGCCATTCCAGTAGAAGCATTTTACCTCCTTGAGGTTTTAAGTTGCATTCCCCTTGCAACAAATGATCGTGAACATCGATGCTAATTTCTGGTTCTCTTATTTCTGTCCTTTCTGAGTTTGTTTCAATTGATTGGTTGTAGGCCATGTTTTATGTAGGCCATGTATTTGTTAGTATATTTAGTGATTTTGTACTATAGGCTAGACATTGACATTTTTATGTTCATTCCTGAGTAATGAATTTTGTTGTATCCATTGAAACATTATTGGACTTTGTATGACAGAGAGTTCACTTACTTGTGGATTTGTTAATCTATTGAGGCTTGTTTTAGAACTCTTCTAGAATGGGTGAATGCCTTTATTCCAGGGACACTTTGGTTATGTGTTTTAGTATGGCCCTTCTGTGGTCTATATTAATTTCTCCATATATTCAATGAGATCTCTCCACCCTGAGAAGAGCTCATAAAAATTACTGGTCCCATGTGATCTTCAGGAATTTTTATTTTACTCAACCTAAATACATTTTTCTTTAAGAGGTTCTCTCTTGACCTCATGGGCTTTACCCTGTGCATACACCAATTGTTAATTCAGACAAGACTCAGGAGGGCTCTTGTGCAGGCATCTAGATGTTCTTGTTCTCATAGTTTTCTCCTCTCTAGGATTTTGCTCTTAAAAATTTAGCTTATTCAGCCTGTTTCAACTCACATCTCTGTCTCCTGAGGTACATGGACTAGAAATTGCCTCCAGCTAGAAAATACAGGATCATCTCTCTTTTTTTTTTTTTTTTTTGAGACAGAGTCTCACTATGTTGCTCTGGGTAGAGTGCTGTGGCATCACAGCTTACAGCAACCTCAAACTCTTGGGCTTAAGTGATTCTTTTGCCTCAGCCTCCCAAATAGCTGGGACTACAAGTGCCCAACACAATGCCTGGCTATTTTCTTGTTGGAGTTGTCATTATTGTTTAGCCGTCCTGGGCAACGTTTGAACCTGCTAGCCTTGGTGCATGTGGCTGGAGCTGTAACTGTGCTATGAGTGCTCAGCCAGGTTCATCTTGTTTTTATCATCTTTCAAGGAAAACAATCTTACGTTATCTGTTCATTTATTTTTCTGTCTAAAAATAGTTGTTTTCTGTATTTTGCCTGGTGGTTTTAGTTATTTTGGGGAGGTTAATCTCTAACTTGGTACTCCCTTATGAAACAAAATTGATCTAAAGTGTTTGAAACAGGTTACTAAGCCATTAAACAAATGCCATTATCTCTTTTGAAAACTAGATAGCACTTTGCAAAGAATGTTTTACAGAGGACCTGTGGAGGACAAAAGGAGAAAAGTGCCCAGGGTGTGATATCTCAGAATCAGTTAGAGTGGCTTTGCTTTATCATGTGGTATATTGGTCATTCTGGAAAAATGGCTTAAAGAATGATATCTGTTGTTTTAAAAGATTGAACATTATTGACTTTGGCAAGAAAAATGTAAATTTATGCATAAAGTGGTAAAATACGGCTATCTATCAAAAAGACTTTTAATGTTAAAATGTTGTAAAGTTGAGTGTAATGATTAAAAAATGATGTAACACTAGTATATCTTTAGGAATGGTTTATGATAATCAATAGAAAAATGACTTCTTCGGGTCACCTTTATTTTGTGAGTTTTTTCCCCCTTTCTGGTAATTATCCAAGAAATAATTGGTTGTCCCAAGAACTATGAAAAAATTTGAGGAATTTCAGATGAGCTGAAATTAAAGGAATTGAGAATTTGGTGTATCTCTTCCAAAAGGCTAACAAAAAGAAAACAAATACAATATGAGAGAAAAGAGTATTCATTGTTCTTAAGAATGAAGGTATATTACCACAGAAAATGATAGATAATATCTCAATGACTCATACAGGTAGGTGCAAGCATAACTATAGTTTGCTTACAGGAAGGCATAAAGGCACAAAGACTGTGATTGTATGATTTTAGGAAATCATTAAACAACCATATATATTGGTAGCTACAGAATAATTACAGCCAATAACTGAATAATCTGATCCCATCCTTTTCTGAAATGATCATGTTATCAACTTAAATATTACATTTTTTATTGTTACCTATATGAAGCTACTTATTTTTAAGTTGTGACCAAATTTTCTGAAGTTTTTATTTCCTTTTTCCTGAATCACCAGCGTGATGGTAATACATGTCACTGTAATAAAGGAATGTGTTCTTATGTTCAATCTTCTAAACTAGGTTTCTTAAGTTATAGGCTTAGTGCCTATTGCTTTGTTACTAAGATTTATAAACACAATTGTAAGTCTGTAACTAGATAAATCAGACAATTTCAAATGAGTAGGATAATTCTATTTCCCCTGTACTTATCTCTACTGTGAGTAGAGGAGGGACAAGATTATGCCCTTTAGTTATCTCTACTCTGAGTAAAGGAGGGATAACAGCCAGTCGCCTACCCTGTAATCCATAAAACTTCCAAGGAAAATTGTTTCCATTCGTCGCTTTTACAGCGCCAGTAATACTATGCTTTTCATACTATTATGGCTCAAGGGAATGATTCCATGGCATGCATGTGATAGCAAATTTAATTTAAAAGTAGTCTCTTTACAACTTTGCAGACATTCTGTAAGGATTTACCAATTGGAAAACTATCCTTTTAAATTACAAAGTCTCTAAATGGTGTTTGTGTCTCTGAGATTCTGGTTAAAGACAGATAATTATCATCTTCACCACTTGATGAAGACAACACAGATTTTGCACCGTTTCATTGAGGATTACACTTTAAAAAACATTCTAAGCTTTATTATTTGTCTAACGATTATAAGTGTTTGAGGTTTTAAATTCTGCCCGTTCTCTTGGAAGTAAATTGTAATGAGAAGAGAAAAAGAGATAATGACAGAGGACAAGAAAAAAAAGTACACGCTCAGTAATTTACAGTAATGCATTATCTAAGTGAAGTCAACATCCAATTAACATAGTTAAGTAGATAAATTAAGTGATTCCTTAGTTAGGTGTTCAGAAACTTTAGGTCTTAAGAAACTTAAAGCTAGAATGAATCTCCTTTGAAAAGGCTGGGGATATTTCTCATAAAAATCATTTTTATTCACTTAAACAAAATATACTGCAGTTGTATTAATATATAAAATATGTTCACATTTCTCTATTGAGTGAAATGTTTAGTAGACAAGGATAACATGTAGCTCTTTTTAGGAAGTTGTCTTTGTTACATCGAATTTAGTTTTTATGTATAGGATGTACCATAAAGAGGTATTGTGGAAAATTTTACTTAATTCACTCTTTCCAACGTCGGCACTCTTGCCTAAGTCTCCATCACTTCACACCTGGAGTACTGCAATAGTTCCTAATTTTTTTTACTTTTACTTTTCCCTATCTAATTCAGTAAGATAAGCTTCCTCAAATATCACTTTCATCACACCTTGCTCTCTAACTACCAACCCTTACTGCCAATTGAATGGAGTCCAAATTATTTTTTGTTGGCATTTCAACCCCTCTGTAATCTGGCTTCACCTTGCCATCCCAGTCTCCGGGTATTTCCTAATACCCCATTACCCACTCTAATTAGGCTCTCTCCGCCTGCCTCCACACAGCACTGCATACTTGGCCGACTCTGCACTTCTGCTTCTAAAGCTTCCTTCACCTGGAATAACCTCACTTTCTAACTTTTACCTTCTTTCTTTTCCATCCTTCAGGGATCATCTTCTGTCCCGTGTAAGTGAACCCTCTGGCATACACCTGCCATGTGTAGCCCTTCTCGTCTGGCTGTCAGCCGTACCTGTTATGTGCTATGGTACATTTTCTCATCGATTCCCAGACACACTTAAAAAACACTTTAATATCTTTATATGGAATTTATTTTATGACCAGCGGCATGTCACGAATTGATTGAAAGTGTTTTTCCTTTCTAACCAGCACATAAAATAATAGTGTATTTTACAATTTATGGTATCCTAAAGGCTTGAAAAATCAGTGTGTATTATATATTATTTATTGTTTTCTAATGATTTTCTGTATGTATAGTATGTTGCTCAGCAACATTACAAATTTTACTACCATGAAGTTTTTCTTTTTACCCCTGTAGAATACCTTACAGCACCAGGTATATAATTGAGCTTCCTAAATTTAATTAGTAAAACTATTCAGTTAAATTAAATTTAATAAACACAATGATATGTTTGATTAGAAAAAGGCTTTTGTGAATTATTGTTATTTTTCTTCTTTGAAAAAAATTCTCACCAAAGTATTGTATACATATAGAAAAGTGCATATAAGCTTGTAGCTTAAATGATTTCACAAACTCAACACAACCTGGGTAGCCAGCACTCAGATTAAGAAACTTTACATTGCCAGCACTCCAGAAACCCTCCTTCATTAGACCTTCTGGTCACAAGGGTAATCATTATCTTGGCCATGAAAAAAATCTATTAATTTGACACATTTCTTTCCTTTGCATAAATGAAATAATGCAGCATATACCCTTGATTGTCTAACTTCTTTTTTTCAATATTCTATTTTTGAGATTTTGCCACATCATTGGAGTATAGATTATTCATTCCATTATGTTTAGTATTCCATTTTATGCATATACCACAATATATTCTGCCTTCCACTGTTGACATATATACATAGGTCAATTCCACCTTGAATCTAATGCAAATAGTACTGTTCTGAACATTCTAGGACAAGCCATTCATTATACGTATGTACTAATTTCTCTTGATTATGAATCCAGGAGCGGGAATGCTAGATCATGGGGTATGATTTTTTTTCACCTTAGAAGGTACCATCGAATCTTTTCTCAAAATTGTTTCAATGTACATTTCCATTTCTTGAGTAATACCCCCAAAGCACAGGCAACCAAAGCAAAATTGGACAAATGGGATCATATCACGCTAAAAAGCTTTTGCATAGCAATGGAAACAATCAACAAAGTGAAGAAACAGCCCAAAGCATGGGAGACAATATTTACAGCTATTTACCTGACAAGGGATTAATAAATGGAATACATAAGGAACTCAGTAGGGAAAAATCAAATAATTTGATTAAAAATGAGCAAAAAATCTGAATAGGCATTTCTCAAAAGAAAACATACAAATGACCAACAGGCATATGACAACATGCTTAACATCATTAGTCATCAGAGAAATGCAAATCAAAACCACAGTGAGATATCATCTCACTCCAGTCAAAATAGCTTTTATCCATAAGACAGGCAGTAATGAATGCTAGCAGGGATATGGAGGAAGGAGAACCCTCACACGCTGTTGGTGGGAAGGCAAATTAATGCAAACACTATGGAAAACCGTATGGAGGCTTCCCAAAGATACTAACACTAGAACTAGCATATGACCCAGCAATCCTCCTGCTGAGTATATGTGCAAAAGATGGGAATTCAGTATATCAGAAAGTTATCTGCACTCTGTCTATTGCAGCACTATTCCCAATAGCCAATATTTGGAATCAAGCTAAGTGTTCATCAAGAGATGAGTGGACAAAGAAACACAGTGTAATATTATACAGCTGCAAGAAGAATGAAACCTTGCCGTGTGCAACAACATGGAAGGAGCTGGAGAACTTTATGTTAAGTAAGATAAACTGGGCATAGTAACATAAGTCTCAGATGTTGTCACTCGTATGTGGGAGGTAAATATTAAAAACAACCGATCTCTTGGAGACAAAGAGTAGAATGATTATTAGCAGAGGCCAGGAAGGGTAGCAAGGAAAGGCCAGGGAATAACGTGAGGATGGTTAATGGGTGAAAAAATATAATTGGATGGTTAGATTGAATGAAAATTATTTAATAGCACAACAAGGTGACTATTACCAACAGTAAGTTAAGGCATACTTTAAAATAACTAAAGGAGTGGAACTGAAATGTCCCTAACACAAAGAAATGTTCAATACCTGAGATGAGGAATACCCCAATTACTCTGATTTGATTAATTCACATTGTAGGCCTATATTAAGTCATCATAGGTACCCTATAAATATATAGAACAATTCTGTACCCATAATCATTAAAAATAAGACCTTAAAAAGTTTATAATCTCACCAGCTGTATATAGGAATCCTAGCTATTCTTTATCTACACTAACATTTTCATTTTGATTTTAGTCCTTCTATAGATGTGTATCATTATTTTATTCATTTCTTATATAAATTTAAAAAACTTCTTTCAAGGGCTGGGCATGATACTTACACATGTAATCCTAGCACTCTGGAAAGCTGAGATGGGAGGATTGCTTGAGCTCAGGAGTTTGAATTCAGTCTAAGCAAGAGCAAGACCTGTCTCTATAAAAAATATGAAAATTTGCCAGGTGTGATGGCATATGCCTGTAGTCTTGGCTACTTGGGAGGTTGAAGCAGGTGGATTCCTTGAGCCCAAGAGTTTGACATTGCAGTGAGCTATACTGACACCATTGCATGCTAGTTGGGGTAATATAGCAAGATTCTGTCTCAAAGAAAAAAAATTTTTCAGCATAATTTTTGGATTTTATTTCAGAAATGTGTTAATGGTTTTAGAATATAAACATGTAAGAACTTAATTTTCTATTTCTTAATTTTTTTTAGAGAGTATCACTCTGTCGCCCTGGGTAGAATGCCATGGCATCATAGCTCACAGCAACCTCAAACTCCAGGGCTCAAGTGTCCTGTTGTCTCAACCTCCCAAGTAGCTGGGACTCCAAATATCCACTACATGCCAAACTATTTTTAGAGATGGCATCTCCTTCTTGCTCAGGCTGGTCTCGAACTCCTGAGCTCAGGCAATACACCTGCCTCTGTCTCCCAGACTCATTTTGGGTACTGTAGTTTTGGGCTGTTTCTGGTGAATTCTTTCTGTTGATATTTAACTATAATTATTTGGCTTTGTAGAAATCTACTGAACATTTTATTTAGTCTCCTGTGTTATCTATTTGGCATTCCTAACTTTTGAGTCACAGAATTAGTTATGCTAATTCCTGGGAGTTGGCAGTAACTTAGTTAACTTTTTGGTGATTGGTTCTTTTGAATTACTATAATTTGTTGTTTTTTGTTTATACTTATGTAATTAATACCAATGTTCTTTACTAGGCAAACAAAATCTGAAATAAAACGTTTGAGCTCCACTGATGACACACCATCTCCTGTAGATATACATATGTTGCAAGTGAAAGACATAGTTTGAAATGTTTGCATTAAATTTATAACAAAGTAATAGTTCTTATTGATTTTTTATATGTTCCAGGATAGTTATGTATTGAAAGTACTAGATAATTAGCCAATAATTCTATTTCTCTAGCTTGTGATCACTGAGAGAAATACCATAATTTTTCCTGGCAGTATTCTTTCCTACTTAGGAATGTTCAGGCCAAGACATTTGGTTTCTAACTGATATATAAAACTATATTTTTCAATTACTCGAAAATTAAAGATGCTGACTTTAGTAATTTTGTTTCCAGAATTTTGTACAGACCATGTGGCTAATTATAATAATAATTAATTAAGGTTCCAAAATGAGAGAGGTCTATTCCTTGCTATTTATCTCAATGTTCTATTTATAAAACAAAGCCTTAGAAAATAGCCAAGGGATTAATGCAGTAGTTTTATGGAAGCAACGACTTCCACAGATCTTCAGGGGGAAGTCTGCCATCTCACATGGCATGTCAGGACTTTCAAGCTCTTCCAATTTCTTCCCAGCCTCATTTCTTCCCACTTCACAGATACACCAGCCATGACTCTCTGTATGTTTCTGCATGGCATGGTACATCCTCGATGCCTTTGAACATGTTATTCCTTCTGTCCCAAATGCTCTGCCTCTGCTTATCCATTTGACTCCTGTTCATTCTTCAGTCTTCAATCTTGAGTATGAATGATCACCTTTCCAGATAAAAACTAAACCAGAGTTGCCCATATTCTTTGCAAATACATCTGATATATACTTTATTATGGCATTTATTACAGTCCTGTTATTTGTTTATATGTCTTTCCCCGTGGACTGTAAACCCTTAAAATAGCCTTTCCACTCTTGACCCCTGGAAAATATTGTCTGCTATAGAATCTGTCTCCTGTTTGCTGTCTGGCTTTTAGAGATAAGGTCCCTCATTTATAGCTTTATAGCTATATAACTTTAATTCTATTATAGCTTTATATAGCTTTCATGCCATTAAAGCTAGAATATATTTAACCCATTACCTCCCTTTCAGACTATAAGCATTCACTTTTCCTCTTTATTCATGTTGAAGATTGCAGGAGACTATGTTTCCACCCCACCCACTCCTCAAGTGATCATATGAAATGGGTAAACAAGCAGAATTCTTTCCCTAAGAATCATCATAGTATTATAGATGGCAAAACTGAATTACAAACTAGAAATGGCCTTCTGTCTCTCAAGTTATTTCATATTTACCCAATTTAGACACTCGGGCAGTGAGATTGGAAGCTAGTGGACCTCTCCTACAAAGGGGACTTTCACCTAGATGGGGAACAGTACAGAGAGGGAGCTAGAGTGCTTCATGTTAATTAGCCCAAAGAAGAGACAGAGACAAAAATCACTGTGAGTAGTGACTCTGGTCCTGGATAATCTTGGGCAATGGATTCATTAAGATGAGTCACTTTACCCCCATGGGGAGGAGCAAGTCAGGAAGCTGGGAGAGGAGCCTGAATTGTTCACTCCCCTACCTCTAGAGGCAGGCTATCAGAACCATATTTGTGGTCTGAAAAGGAGTGAAGACTTGGAAATTTACTAAAAGCAAAAGTAACAATGCCAATTAAAATATAAGGATTTTTTTTTTTTTTAAGCTAGAATGAGATGGTTCCCAGCTTTTAGGGACATCGGCAGATGTTCAGGGTCTCAGTGAGCCCTGGTTTCAATGCTGTTGTGGAGTTTGTAGGTTCTACATCCAAGCAACAAACTGTAGATTGAAGACTTTTTAGAGTCTAATCGCAGTTACTTAAATCGGCCCCTGGTCATTTACTCAACGATCAGTCTAAGAATGTGATTATATCTTTAGCTGCTACCAAGCAAAGAAGACAGTAAAATTTGCTAATGACTGGTCTTCAGGTGGTTGCAAAAAAAAAAAGAATTTAACTCTGATGGTTGTCATTTGATAATTGTGGTAAATGGGCAAGGAATTCTCAATTAACAGGTCAACCAAAGAATGGGGCCAGCTGTAGGTTTACTGAGAAGGTGACCCTCTTTTTTGCAGTCCTCTCCTTCAAAGCAGCAGTTCTCAACCTGTGGGTCATGACTCCTTTTTTCCATTTCTAACAACGTGGCAATTAGGAAGGTTGAGAACCACAGCTTCAAACACTGTCAGAAAGGGACTGGAATGTGCTCGCAGAGTTACAAATGGAGGGAGAATTCTGCAAAAGTAATATATTTAAGCTGAGATGGATAAAGACCACTGTTTTCTTCAATCCCCACTTTTCTTCCAGCCTGGGTCTCTTTGACTGTGACTATATCAGAGTCACTGGGGTGATCTTGGCAGTTTTTTGGATCCAAATTCCTAGAAATACTACAAATACCAATATAGCTGTGTATGGAGTTGAAAATTTTAAGCATCCCAGATAAGAATTAAAAAAATTTTTTTTTTTGGTAAATGATATTAGAGAAAATAATAAATCACCTCTCTATCTCATCCATAGCAAATATTAAATTTTTTTGCCATGGGACTGCAATAGGCAGCCAAATGAGGAGCAAAATTATCATAGGCTCTTGTCAGGTAATAATAACAAAATAGTTATTAATTTCTAGACTTCATGAGATTTGTAGTATTTGTCAGCTTTGTACAATTTGAAGTGTACGTGAACTATTTTCTCACATTCAGGTAACTATTACTTTTGTACTTGTGATGTTGGATTTTGTGAGTATTTTTTTTAAAGGGCTCTCATCATATAAGCTTTAGGTCCACACAACCTGAGTCTGTCCCTGAATAGGAGGTATTGGGGGGAACATTTATGTTCTGATATCTTTTGCTGAGGCATTGTTAGGCAGTCATTTAGATATGAACAGGGTGGATGATGGATATGGTTAGGCTCTTTAGGATTGGTTTGGGTCAGGCCGACCTGGATTATTATGGAAATAAGGCTGATTAAGACCTTGCAGGTGGGATGTTATCAAAATCTTGCTGGTAGGTTGTTTACAAGATCTTGCAGGTGGGTTGTTTTGAGACAGAGCTAATTAAGACCCTGGGAGACTTCTAAGAAGCAGCTGATATTCCTCAAAGTTGTGTATGAAATGTAGAACTGTGTTTTCTATGGGGTCTGCAGTCACTAGGACAGGCCCCAGCTTGCTGTACAAGTTGTTAATAAACGTTCTTTTTCTTGCTAAATTTACTTGGTCTTTTCAATTATTTCAGTGACTACCTTGAGCCACTGCACTGCTCTAAGAGTATCTCTCCATTGCTCTTCTATCAGAGATCCAAACTGCCTCCCCTCCCCACCCTGCTCACAAATACCATATACTAGCAGTGAACCAAAGAGGATATTATCCTAGTTTCTGGCAGCCAAGACCAAATGGGTATGTGCTCTGATAGTTTGATTCTGGCCTTGGAAACTCCTATAGGCAGGGAACATACTTTGTTACTGTGTATCCAGCCCAGACTTGGTAAAGTTACTATACTTGAATATTTATCGACTTAATATAAAAACCCCTTTTTGGGCCATAAATCAGTTTCATTCTTTCTTCAGTGGTTAATACACTGTGATAATTAGGTTTAAGACAAACAGAAATAGCATTTAGTCCAAAGACTGTAATAGGCCATAGGTTGAATTTTTTTTTTCTTTTGTCCTCTCCCCTTCCTCAATATATCTGTTGAATGTATCGATCACTTCCTGCCTCTGTTCCATCTTTGCTTCTCCGTCTCTTCTTTTTTAGACAGCTAGATTATCTTTTGGTGTTTTGATGGGCCTGACTTTCTCTGATTTAATTCATTGCTTTCATTTACTTTTCAAATTTGGACTCTTGCTTAGCTTTTCCCTTTTCCCCATAGAACACCTAAGACTTGTACAGTTCCTCATTATCATCTCTGGAGGGATGATTTAGTTATGGGAGCTAAAAATAGTCTTGCTGGAATTCACTAAAGATGTTTGGCAGCTGTGACTATTCACCTATGTTTTTGCTAACGTTGCTAGTCAAATTCAGGTTGTCATATAAATTGGAAAGGCCTTTCTAAAGATTAGAAGAGATCTGGAAAGAGTTAGCGCTAGTGAGATTTTTTTGTCTGGTGCCAGATTTTAAAAGCTGTATAATGTTGCATTTTTATCAACTCTGTAAAGTATTTCCCAATAATTATAATCTACATTGATGGCTCCTTTTCTTGGCTGCCTGAAACACACATGCTACTAGCATTTGCACCTCATGGAACATCTGAAATTACTGAACCTTTAAAATCCTCCAATTTGTCTACATATCAAATGCACTTAAAGCTCTATAGATTTGAATGTTTACTTCCTAAAGCTCCTTGTTTTTCAGGATATTATTAATTCTTAGCAGGCTATTAGGAAATATGAAGAATAAGATGAGATCTTGAGAACTCCACTTTAAGATCAACACAAAATCAGAGCACAGATATACAAGAGGCTCCTTTTAGGGGCTGAAAGGCCTAGAGGTCTGTGATACTTACCTGTAACTTGACTGATTGTGTTAAAATATCTAAAGGACTTGGAAATCAATAGGGAAGCCTAAGAACAGTCAAGTTGTTAAGGGAAATACTGGCAATGCCCTTCAAGTTCTGTCTGAAAGTTAGGAAGCTCTGGCCATCAGAGGTAGAGTCTCTTTGTCGTCCCACTTGGCTCTGATTAGTGATGAAAAGGATTGTAGTCTATAGGTTAATGAGATTTTTTTCATCCCATTGATAAAAGCATTTCTATCGTGAGATGATTATACTTCATCAAATTCTACTAAATGCTTATGCATCTAAATC
>NW_003852411.1:8148192-8166470 GCF_000181295.1 Otolemur garnettii | reverse complement strand
TTAGGTGTATGTGGCTGGCGCCTTAGCCGCTTGAGCCACAGGCGCCGAGCCATGAATTTACATCTTAAGTGGGGGATACATCTCAAGCCAGGATACATCTTGAAAATTGGAGAGTCAAAATTGTACTTGAAATCTGTTTACCTACCCTTGAATTAACAGGACCTAGCAGCTCAAAATCCAATATTGTGCTTCCTTCCCTCTTCCCTTTCCCTTCCCTTTCCTTTTCCTTTCTTGTTTCCTTCCTTCCATTTTTCTTTCTTTCCCCGGGCCAGTTGGAATCTGAGATTTCCTTCAAAGGTAGCTATGAGGGGTAGTGGGCATACGAAAAACTTCACCATGTGTTATAATGTCACAATGATTAGGAGCATAGGATTTAGAGTTCCACGCCTTTAAAAAAAAATCTTATACATACTAGAAATCTATTACTTACTGAAAAATGTAAATGTCAATACTTATAAGATCTTGAAAAACTTTAGTAAGGTAAAATTTGTAACATTTTAATATGGAGTTTAGCATTTAAGTGCTATGTAAATGGTAACCATCAAAACAACCATCCAGCTATGATTTACTTTCCACAGTAAGTCTGCCTTCACAAGCCAATGAGGTAGTCAAGAGGCTGTAGTGTTTTGATTCTTCCTCACTGACTGGGCTTTGGGGTTCAACGTATAATTATCTGCCCCAAGGAATAAGTTCTCCTCACCCCCCAATAACTCTAATCACAGTTGACATTGAGTTCTGAAACCTAAAATAGTAGACCTTAGTAAATTGTTCTTAAGAATGAAGCCTAGATTGTGAGGTATTTGGAGAAAGATCCTTCTACTTTCATTATGTGGTTGGACAGTTAAGTGTGAGGTTATCCTGGAAAAAGTGCTACGTACTTTAATGCTAAATATCACTGCAGACACTCTCAACGTGCTCCCCTTGGGAAGCTATACACTGGTTCCAGTGGCTCTCCACCCTTCAAAGAACTTTTCTAGGATGAGTTTGCAAACCTATGTCTGACCTTGTTACGATGACAGCTTTGATGGCCATTACAGAAACTGAGTTCAAATATTGCTTTGAAGGGTCGACTAGGCGCTGGCACTGGGGCATAACTTCCCAAGAAGACTACTTTGAAGGTGACCGTAGTGATATTCAGCGATGAGCTCTGGAGCACTTTTTCTAGGATGAGTTTGCCAACTTAATTGTCCGACCTTGTATGCATATGCTGGAAAGAACTAACAGGATTTCTACCTGTTACGAATAAAACAGAAAGTCTTAAATTTTAACTTCCTTCCAGTAAAAGTTGGGGGTAGGTAGAGCACCCCAACATACATACCCACTTTTCTTAGTGGTTATGAACTAAAAGTTATTCTAGTACTCGGGAATACTTTAGTTCATAGCCTCTTCTCCTAATTTTTTATTTAATGACTATAAACAAATAAAGGAGCTCCAAACTCATTTATGCAAAGAGGAATTCCTTTGCAATGTGAGTTATTTCGCACTCTGAATGATCTATTTTAAGTAACATGTTCAGATACATTTTTATAAAAGAATTTTCATATGGTGATACAAAAAGGCTGTTCTACAGAAAAGAGTTTATCTCTTGTTTTTGAAACTTCCCCTCCTGTCTCCCTATCTAGCCAAACTGTGATCCCTCCTCCCACACACTATGTCCACATACATATCCGATTTTGCATATAACTGCAGGGAGTGCATAGATGCTCCTAAAATGTTCATGGACTCCACATTAGTAATTCCAAATTTATGTGGGATGACATTTCATGTAATTGCTATGAATATAATACATCTTGTGGGCGCATGCGGGAGTACTTAAGGGAAGAGTCATATCTTAATGTGCTTGCATTTCTAGTAATAATGATTTAATAAGCTTAAAACCAATATTCAAATATTAGTTATAAGTAAGTTAGGATTTGAATTCAGAAAATGATTGCAGAGGAGGGGAAAACAGGAACAGGAGAGAAGGGGATGCGAGAACACTGAGCCCGGCACAACACATGTTGCTGGAGGCCTTGAACCTTTAAAACTGAAGAAGCATCTTGCTGAAATTTCATCCCTCCCCCAGCATGATGACTCTGTGGCTGCAGAGGTCTCTAAATAGGCCCGGCTCACCAGCATAGGTGGGGTGGGCGGTGGTGGGGGGTGGGAGGGTTGTATTCCCTCTGAGAAGGAGGGAATATTTTCTTAGTTAGAGTATGCAGAATGTTTCAACTTTGTTAAAGAGGGCAAGTTCTGCTGCAGACCAGATCAGGAGATAAAATATCTCTTTTCTTCTGTCACCTTGGTATGACCAGAAGCATCTGTCGGTCTGAGCAATAAGCTTCTTGAGTATTATTAATTGCCACTCCTATGATTTGTGCACCTGGCCTAATTGGGGACTTCTCTGACATCTTGCTCTCAGACCGTTTTCATGGTTTCATGTTCTGTTTTCGTTAAAGATCACAAACACCTTAGAGCAATAAAAGTAAAAAGTAAATCCATCCAATTAACGTAATTAGTCAAAGAAATAATTTAGTTAGGAAAATGCAATCATTGTTTGCCTTTCCCTCATGAGATTTATGATTCAAACAATGGGGTATGAAATAAAAACAGAGCAAGATACTGCGTGTGTGTTGAGTCCCACGAAGAAGAGCGTGCAGACTCTGGTCCAGCTAACTCTTAAATGTTCCTTTGTCTCTGGTTTTTTCATTGTTCTTCATCCTCTAGTTTTGACAAGACATTGGGAAGAAACCCATAGCATAGTTGGGGCTGGTACCCGATCACATGTCTTATTAACTGTGTATGTATACAAGTAGATATAGGGGATAGATGAATAAATAAAGAATATGAATGGAGAGAAAAAGACAGGGAAGGGAATCTGTAATATCAATAATACTCAAGTACTTCTCTAACTAGGGGTTGTTTTGGTTACTTACAGAGAACCTGGGTATAGTTTGGATTTTTTCCTGCCTTCTGAGTAAGACCATAACTGGTATATATGTGTGTATGTGAATGAAAACACTTACATATTTTTATAATTTCTCTTCCTTTTAAAAGTAGGCAGAGTTTTAATGGGATTAGTGAACTTGCTGAGATTTGGCCACTCTAAAATAAATAGGTATTTAGTAGGAGGAAAAAATAAATATGAAATAAGCAAAATACTTAAGAAACAGGAATATTCAATGAGAGACATGGATAATAAAGTCAACTCCTGTATTTTTATGATTTTAATTTCTAGCAAACTACATGTCCTCGATCATTTGTAGGACAATGATGGTGTGACACACAATAATTTTATGAAGATAAATCAGTGAAATATACTTTGACACTTTAAAATAGCTAGCAGAAATGATTTCACCCTTCAAAAAAGTCTCAAGTGTGCTTTCATTCCTTCCACTGTTGCAGATTATAAGCCTTTCATCATGTAGAAGGTGTGGAAGTTTCACACAAGTTTTGGATACTCACTGAGTTGAGGTTAAGGGTCATTCTTTGCATCAGTCCTCTCAAGAGTCCCCTCCCATTGAGCACAAATTTTTAAATCCATTCCAATTTTGAAGCACCCCTAACCCATATTCTCTATACGAACTGGGTAAAATGCTGGTTCCAGCAGCAAGTCTTTAATTAATCATATAACATATAAATTATTTCTTATTTTAGAACCTAAAATGAGCTGTGAGCTACATAGAGCATCACTAGCCACACTTGTTTATGAGTAGTTCCTACTGGCCAAAGCTCACCATAGAATTTTCCAAACCAAGTAGGCAGGAAATATACAAAGAGTAGTACAAATGAATATTATCGGGGAAAGACTCTCAAGAGGTCTCAAATGGTGGCTTTTTTGGTGGCTTTGCTATGACACTGGATTTATCAGCACTATGCACAGATCCATTCTCAGGGATAGACATGAATTAACTACCCTCACAGAAATGTTGTATAAAATCAAGAATGCCAACTTATCATCTGTGGTGAGAAATCTAATAGCTGCAAGTCTCAAACACTTCTGTTAGCACACAGGCAGGTGTACAAATAGGCAAGTCCTTGTCCAAACGCTGCCTGGAAGGAGAACACGGAAGTCTTGCTCCCAGGCTCTCCTCTGAGCTATTATGTATTCATATTTAAGTTTATTTTCACAGAATGAACTTTATCTAAGTTCTTGGTGGGGAGGGGTTGCAAGGAGATTTTCCATTGTTTCTGTGACCTAGACTTCTCCTTCATTCTTCACTTGGGTGCTCAATTATTGTCTAGTGAGTTTTATGAAAATTGTGTATTTTGGGCTCTATGCTATACTGCAGGGTAGGAGTAATAGTGACCCTGGAGAGAAGGGCACTTGTGGTTATGCAGAGGACTGTCTCTCTCTTAGCCAGGCTGGAGAGTGAAACCTGCCTCTGCTAACATGAAGAGTTTACTACAAAATCATTTTTTTGGAAACATAGCAAGTCTTTCTCACAGCAAATACAATATATATGTAAAGGCTTTAATGTCTTTATATAGTGCAGTTCTTGACCATTTGCTGCCAAAATAGTGGTCAAAACATACAGCTTGGGCGGTGCCTGTGGCTCAAAGGAGTAGGGCGCCGGCCCCATATACTGGAGGTGGCAGGTTCAAACCCTGGCCTTGACCCAAAACTGCCAAAACAAACAAACAAACAAACAAACAAAAACATACAGCTCATCTAATCACTCTGTTTTGCATGCCATTTCTCTTTAAAAATACCTGCATTGATTTCTGTTTTTCACTGGCTATTATTCACATTCACTTTTTGAAACTGCCATTTTCTTTTATGATAATCCAGAAAATAGAATGTGAAAGGCAAGATGATGAGACCAAAGGAAAGTGCTGCCTCCTGGCCATTTGCTCGGCTTATGAACTTTGACTTCCATGACATTTTTATTCATTTCTAAAGTGGAGATAATCATACCTATGTACCTATGCTGAACGGTTATTGTAAAAATCAACATAAAGCGTCTGTCAGTATTTGGCATATAATATGCACTGCAAAAGTGCTTGCAGGTATTAGTAATAGTATCATCCCAATTTTTTTCCAGGATAGGCTCCACTTATCAGGTGGGTGCGTTCACTTGTAACCAAATTTCTACCATCATCAAGCTTGAAAAATCTGTACCCAGTGCTAAAGAGGAGCACGCATTTTTCCATTTTTAAAAAACAGGCTTAATTCTAAATTTTTTCTTTTGCATTTTAAACCCTAAGGTAATCATCTAAATAAACAAATAAAATTAAATACAGCCCATTGCTTACATTTAAAACTATGTACACAAGTTTGGATCTTAATCAACTTTGATGTTCAAAATTCAGGGCTGAGTGAGGACTTTGTCCCAAATAGGCACAGGACCCAAATGCTGCTTTTTAGCACACTTTTAGCTCTGAGGGTAAAGGTTGATGTAAAATTCTTCCCTCCCTCCTTCCCTTTTTAGGCCCTTCTTTTTCTTTTCGTTCTTCTTTTACCCCTTCCTCCCACACGTCCTTAATTAGGAATCTCCTATATCCCATGAACTGTATTGGGTTCAAGGGCTTAGAGCAGTGAGCAAATCAGCCATGGTCTCTGTGCTCACAGAACTTACAATTTAGTAGGGAAGACAGCTTATAAAGAACAATAACAAAAATAAAAATAGATGCATCATTGCTCATTGTGTTGAACACTTTCTTTTATTTACTCTTTCCCACCAAGAAGACAAAGTCTCTCCTAGGGAAGTTCATTTGAATGTAATTCATTACACAAGTAAGGTTCTTCAAAACAAAGCTATTCTTCACGTTGTGTTGTTGAGGATGTATGCAAAAATTGACTTCATTTCCCTTTCTACTTAATGTCATTTGCACTTCATCATGAATCATAATGTACGCTGGCTTTGTGCTCTCATTCCAGAGTTGAGTAGACTACTTATTTTGACTATTACATAGGGTGCAAAATTTTTATACTACACAAGTGTCTTTAGGAACACGAAAGACGTATATAAAAATGTTGCTATTGAGCCAGAATCAGTCTGGTTAGATCGTTTTAAAAAGTACAAGAACTCTTTCAAATATCAGGTTCCTCATCTATCAAATTAAGGAGCTGGATTAGATGGTCTCAAAGGCCCTTTGTAGATATAAACTGCTATAAATCTTTAGAGAACCATTTTTGCATTAAAACTTTTAATGTACTATAAACAGTCCCCTAATGGTTTGAAAAAATTTTTGTGTTGATAAAAATGCACAATACAAAGGCTGTCACATTATTCTAGTTTTATTCCTTCTGTCATTATAATAGAAGATCGTTTCTAATCTCAGGAGAACATTTCTCATAGTTAGACAATCAGAGATTTTTTTTCTTATCTCTGGAAACCTGAGAGGCCCGAAACTTCACTTATGGCGTATTCTGTAGCTTGCAGTAATCTCATGTTATTCACATCTTGATAGTATCTGTATTTTTCTAATAAAATGAGCTACATCTGTTTTCAATTTGATTTTTCTTATAAGTGGATAAAAAAGTGATTGGAGACTCTTGACAGAAGTCTGTACTATGTCTTTCCCAACAAGTAATATTATGATACATGGTAATCCCTTTGTGAATGCCTCATAAATGTTGATGAATTGGAAGTGGTATTAAGAGTAAACCATGGTGCACTTAGGTTTTGTACCATGTGAACACATTTGCCTTATGAAAATGCAACTAAATTGGGAGAGCTTCCATTTTCTCATGGAAGGCAGGGATTTTCATGTGTAGCTGACAGATGACAAGATAGGTTTCCAGTAGTATATCAGACCTCTCTACATTGGATTTGAAGGAAAGATATATTGGAGTAACCACCCAGACATATACCATAAATTTAAAGGAGGATGTATATAAAAATTGACTTTACTTCCAGCTTTCCTTAATGCTATTGCATTTCATTATTAAACTTGAGATGCTAATTCTTAGTGGTGCTTGTTTGCTAATCCTTTTTTCTCTTTTTGCAATTGAGAATCATTTTTGACCACATTAGATGTCTTGTGCTTAAAACGCATTTTTTGTCCATGTGTCTGATTTCTCTCTGTCCTTTGCCCTCTTCAGTCTCTACACTCATTATGTCAGGTATTATCCTCAAAGTTATTTATTACCAGTTAAACTTATGAAATGATTGCTCAGACCCTACATTAATCTTTTCCATTTTCTTGAATGAGTGAGACCTCTAATGGCATGTCGTATGTTGACATAAAATACGTCAACACTCTGATTATTAAACTATGTGTTCTATATATGGTCAAATATTCCAGATAATCAGTCTGGTCTCTGTAGCCATCTGGACAGATTGATGAGCAGAACAATCTTTACTTTTCTGTTCAAGCATGATAGATCACTAAGAACCCATTTTTTCAAATGGGTTGAAATAATCACATCTGCTTCTTTAAACAATTGTGTTGATATATACTTTGGTTCATACAAAAAATTCTAAATGCATTATAAGGTTAAATTTTGAAGAAATATATCACTTGGTTTGTAATTAATGTGAAATGGATTTTGTTTTTCGGCTCAATTCATCTATGATGACATTACAAGTTTTTCTTTCTTAAATATAACCTTCAATGTGCCGTTCTTCTGCCTTCAATAATTTTCATTAGGTCTTTAGCATAAAATCCAAGTGTCATGGCCTAAATTTATGAATACTCAGCACCTTGTCTTGTCACAAACTTCCAACCTAATCTGCTGCTGCTTTTTTAATCTGAGTACTTCCTTGCTGATGGGTTGATCATATTCCCAATATATTTGAAGTACTTCTGTCTGTGTATTTGCTCAAATACTCTCTTCCACCTGATATGAATTTGCCTCTTTTTTTAATTTATAGAAATCTTTTTTGTCTTTCATAGCCAGATTGTTTTATTTTGCCTACAAAGCCATCACTCAAACACTCAACTAGGGAAACAGAAGGAAATTTAGTTGGGAAGGGAGGAAACTAATATTGTTTGAATTTCTACTATCTGGAAGGACTGTGATGGCATTTTACGTGTATTATTTCAGCAAGCATTCCTTATTTCATGAATTCCCATAATATTCTCCTATTTAAGAAGAATCATTATCATCATTGTTATGACCAACTTCCTTTGACATTAGTAAATATTCCATCTTTATCACATGGGAACATACCACTTGGTTTTGGACCTACAAAGAAACAGGAGATATGGTTTTTGACCCTGGAGCAAAGGCAGAAAGATTTATGAAAAATAAATAACATACAATAAATACAAAAACTTCAGTCAATAGTAGTTCAGTGAAGAAAAGCAGTTACCGAATATTGACTAAAATATGCTCATTGGTACTTTATACATGGGCAAGTATAGTTCACGAACTATTAACAGAAACATTGATTTTATAATTTCTTCATGTTGTTAATTGTATAATAATATGTCTTAGCTGCTCCACTTATTCTTGAGGGTAATAGAAAAAAAAGGAAAAGGATACTTTTTATAGGAAATGAAGATGTTGCATGGTCTTTATTGCTTCATTACTTGATTTGTATTACCTTTACTGAAATTTTACAAATGCTTTTATTCATTTTTAGCAGCTTGATTATAGGTTCATATCTAGCTCTCTTCTGTGTCTTATGCCCAATTACATAATTTTCAAGTGATATACTTGAACCAGAGAAAGATGAGGTGGGTTAAAAAGATGATCGTGATTTAGTATTAATTGTAGTAAGAGTAGCTAAGCAGTGCCTATCCAGACATGCGCTGTTTGTCTAATAGGGAATTACTTAGCTGTTACAGAACACTGTGTAAATTGGAAGTTTTCCTTGTTCACGGTGAGGCATTAACACTCTTTTATCACCCAATCTCTTAATATTTTCTTAGAGACTAGTTTTCAAATACACACTACTTAAATTGGTTCCAATTGGAAATATTTTTTTATCTTCTTTAAAGAAAATACTTTCCCATAGGGTGGAGCCTGTGGCTCAAAGGAGTAGGGCGCCGGCCCTATATGCCAGAGGTGGCGGGTTCAAACCCAGCCCTGGCCCAAAACTTCAATAAATAAAATAAAATAAAATAAAATACTTTCCCATTATTTTTGTATGTACTCATTTTATCATAAAATGCCTATTTTGTGGACACTGCAATTGTTTTTCAATAATTAATACACTATATATACTGTACCATTACAATTATAAGGCCATGATTAATATGCCCAATTTATAAAGTTGAATTGGATAATTTTCTAAGTGGGTATCTTTTACAAATTGCATCTGAGAAGAAATAAAACCCAAAAAGGAAGAATGGAAGAAAAAGGCTTTGCCCAGTATTGGTACTACTGTGTTTTGGGTAGGTTCTTTTTCACTTATCTTGGGACATAGGAGACTGTAATATCTCTGTATGCTCCACACTACTGGCTTTTGGGCACTCTATTCTCATTTTGAAATGTATTGTTCCAAGATCCAAATTTGAATTTGAATGAGGATTATGCCAGCATTTTATCCTGAATTTACAATAATTTGAGGTAGGAAAAGGCCTGTCTTTACTCATTTCTAAAATAAACTTCTCCAGTCCAGGAAGCTCCTGAGTCACGTGATGACCCAAGGCGTCTGAAGCAGTGATGGTTTAGAAATGCTTTCTGGTATCACTCACATTTCTCTTCTTTTCTTCTAGGTATTAAAATGGGTAGAAGAAGCAGTGCAGGCCTCCAAGGTTCACCTGTTATCCACAGATCATTTGGAACATGCTGTAAATACTTGGAAAATTCCTTTTGACCCCAGTCTAAAAGAAGTCACTGTGTCTCTGAGCGGACCTTCTCCAATGATTGAAATCCGCAATCCATTAGGTGAGAACTAATAAAACACAAAAACTGTTGAGAGTAAAAGGCTTTTTGCATACTTGTTTATGTCAATTTATGTTAACTTTATGAATAAATTCAATACCTTCAGAAGTGGCTAGGAAAGATGTTTAAGATAACATTTTTAAAATCCTAAATATCATGGAATTAATATGTGATCCAAATGCTAGAACTGCTAATATTTAAACAGATTAGATTGAGCAAACTAATTGTAAATTATCCAAAGAGAAGTATCAAAATTAAACCTGAAACAGTATTTTCTTAATCTATATGTGAGGAGATATTTTACAGTAACTTATTCTGTAAAATTCAGTATTTTATGTTATTTTTTTAAAAACCTCCCAAAAGAACTGTCTAATTTTTCACTGTGTAGTTTACTTGATAAGGCTTGATTTTACAGAAGAAAGTGTTAAAAATCAAATATTTATTCTTAGTGATCTTTTAATTTACCTTGCTTCCTCACTTAATTACATTCTAAAACCATACGGTTTGCCCTATTCTATTGTGCGTTGTTAATTATAATCAGATTTACACTGAAAAGCAATCTAGTAATGATAAAAATCTTTAATTTTTCCTTCATATTTTTATTAGAATTTTTTTTAACCTATTGATATTTGCAAAATAATTGTGTTTTCACTGTGGTTTTAGTTGCATTTTCCCCCTCTATTTGTAAATATTTATAAATGGGGAGGTGAATAACAAGTTTTCTTGCTTTAGTTAAGTCTTAGAAGAAAGCAACTAATTCCTAAAAGAAAATAGCATATGAAATTTTCCTCAGAGGCCACATCTGCATGTTGAAATTTACAAAACAATTAAAGTAAATACATTGAAATTTACAAAACAATAGCTCTTTTTAAAAACTTCAATCTACAGGTTTGGCCTTGTAAGTAGATTTTTTTTTTCTTTATTAAATCATAACTGTGTACATTGATGCATTTATGGGGTTCAGTGTACTGATTTGATATACAATGTGAAATGCTTACATCAAACTGATTAACACATCCATCACCTCACTTACTTATTTGTTGTGGTAAGACAATTATACTCTTTCCTTAATAGTTTTGAGATGTACCATTGCCTTATGTACATTAGGTGAGGTCCCCCACAAATATCCTCCCTACTCCCAGCCACCCCTTCCCCCCACTTCTCTTCCTTCCTATTTCTGGACTATAGTTATGTTTTACCATTCGTATGAATGTGTAGGTGATTATATCTTGATTTCATAGTAGTACTGAGTACGTTGGGTACCTTTTTTTCCCTTCTTGAGATACTTTACTAAGAAGAATATGTTCCAGCTCCATCCAGGTAAGCATAAAAGATGTGAAGTCTCCATCTTTTTTTATGGCTGAATAGTATTCCAAGTAGATCTCTCTGTTGAGGTAAGATTCCACTATGATGGATCGGTGCTTGTGGCTCAAGTGGCTAAGGCGCCAGCCACATACACCCAAGGTGGTGGGTTTGAATCCAGCCCGGGCCCACCAAACAACAATGATGGCTGCAACCAAAAAATAGCCGGGCGTTGTGGTGGGTGCCTGTGGTCCCAGCTACTTGGGAGGCAGAGGCAGAAGACTAGCTTGAGCCCTGGAGTTGGAGGTTGCTGTGAGCTGAGATGCCACGGCACTCTACCTAGTGGACAGCTTGAAGCTCCTGTCTCAAAAAAAAAAAAAAGGATTCCACTATGATCACAAACCAGTTATCCAGGAAAGACTTGTGTTTTCCACTACCTGAACACTTAGAAGTACTGGTACCCATTGAATTACACGTATGTGTCTACTACTTTAGACAGTTTTGGGCATACAATGATTGTAAAACTTTTGATTTAAACACATGATCCTTGTAATTTATTTGTTTCTGTAACTATAGAAGTAGTCCATAGGAGAGACTGTGGTTTGATCCCAACTTACTTTTTTCTTCCCAAGTTCCAACTATTAGATACTTGAGATAAATCTCGGTTGGGTAAGGGATGGGATCAGGTTCCTTCATTACATTCCCTCCTTTCATGATTCCTATGACAGTGAAAAGCTTTCTCCTGTGCTTCATGGAAAACTGGTTCAAGTTTTATACTTTGTGGAAAGATATGCCCAGGCCTCTCATTTTAGTAATACCTTGAATGAGCTCCAGAAAGACACTTATTCTGGGTTGCAGTGCCTGCCATATATTGAATTTAAATGTCTCTAGTGACTACACGTAACTTCTTATGGCCACTGTAATTGTTATCTCGTCTGGCTTCCTGAAATACGACGACATTCTGCCAGTTGTTATTCCCATTTTACAATCAAATCAGCTTAACAAATGAGAATCTCTTACTTTAGTTCCCAATGCCCAGAAACCCTAAAATTAAGTATATTTGAGATGTACGTAATGTTTTGAGCTATGGGCACTGATGTCCATTAGGTAATACACACTGGAAATGGAGCGCCCTTCATTGTAGCCACGGAAGAGAGAATAAAGGCTCTTTACGTTAGTTTGCAGCACACTTGAGTAAAAACCACGCCTGTTATTTGAAATGTGATCATGCTCTTAGTTTATGTAGTGTTAAACTAGCTGGCATACGTAGCTGAGAGAAAGATTATGTTTGTTATCTTTATGTTTGTCTTTTAGGGAAGCTGATAAAAAAGGGATTTGGCCTGAATGAGCTATTGAATATCCACAACTCTGCCAAAGTGGTAAATGTAAAGGAGCCGGAGGCTGGGATGTGGACAGTGAAGGTACTGTTAGTCCATAAAGTCTGCTTGTTATTTTATTTTGATGTTGGTATATATCCAGTGGTTTATTTACATATACACTTGCAAGCATGGAGACAATTTTAGTAAAAAACAGTATATATAGGGTGGCACAGTGGCTCAAAGGAGTAGGACGCCAGCCCCATATGCCGGAAGTGGCAGGTTCAAACCCAGCCCTGGCCAAAAACTGCAAAAGAAGAAGAAGAAGAAAAAACAGTATATATAATGCAGTTGGAGGAGATGTCTTCATCACATGAACTTGGAAGTGTTAAATTTTGGTAACGATTGAACATCATCAATGCCGCAGGTTACACTTAAAATTCTAGGATTTTTTTTTTTTATTCATCAAACATGGATTTTGTTATTCACCTTCAGCTTCTAAAATGAGTAGGGCTGGAGCCAGTAGTGTGGAACTGCCTGGATTTGACTCTCAACACCACCCTTAGCAGCTAACTGCCTTGGAAACCAAACTTCTGTGTGCCTGGCTTTCCTCCTCTGTCATGTGGCAATGGCACTGACAATCTTTTATTTCATAGATTTGGGGTGAGAATTCAACTCAGATGATACACATGAAATCCTTGGCGTGGTTTCTGTTACAAAGCAAGCATTCAAGCACTGTTGGCTGCTGTTAACTGGGTGGATCTGTAGTCCCTGTTTTCTTTCACACAGATGGTGTCTGCAGCCTAGACTTATCTTAAGGGGTATATATTTACTCTAAGAAAGCATCGTATTTTCGCAGTAGGGGGTAAAAATATACACTCGAAATTTAGGGTACCGTATATCAGAGATCTAGTTATGCTGCAAATTATGTGTGTAGCAGCTGCTCTGAGTGGCTTGCCAATATTTCTCAGACTTTTTAGTAGGCTTGGGCTGACTTCCAAATCCAGTATCTGCATTTCTCTGTCTGAGACTTTTTTTTCTAGGATAGGAGAAGGCTGTTCTGCTGAGGAATTAATACCCTTCGGCAGCTTTTAGCCCCTGAAGGAATAAGCTCCAGGTATCCCCTGTGGGAGCAGGCTTAACAGTCCCGGTCCCCTCCCTGCCTCATTTCCCCTCTGCCTGTTAGCATTCCTTGCGTCTTCCAAATAAACAACTTGCGCTAGAGTTTTTCTGGGAGAACTAAGAGGAAGGTGCCCCATGGATTATTTACTCTTTATTGTCTCGGCTTTCTTACAAAGAAGGTGGGATTAATCAGATCATAATTCGCATTACAGAGCTGCTGTGAATGAATGGGGTGGTGATATAGACATTCAGGGAGCCATTTTTCATATTGGTTGTTTTCTGTTTGTTTTTGTTTAGAGAATACCTACATTAACTTTCCCAGTGTAAAGAATGAACTTTTACATGGTAATTCCATTCAAATCCTAGGATATCCGTTGTTTATTCTCAGAACTCAAAGCCTTATAGGGAAAAGAGAAACTGTAATATGGATATTTTCAAGTTGGATAAAATAAGGACAGAGATGAAAAGGCCATTGAGAGGAAAATCTAGTAATCTGCTAATGAAAGGACCAGAAATGGTTTTACCTGTCTGTTTTACCCTGGTTCCTTGCATGTAGTCACTACAGCCTTTACCGAGTGCATTAGATGGTCAACAGTAAAGAGTTTTGTTCCTATGATATTTTAAAATAACTGAGACCAAATTGATGTTACAATTATTTCTACAACGTACCCCATATGTCATTAGTGCTGAGTCTCCCAGCCCCTCAGTACTTTAATTTAGCATGGCCTAAGCCACCAGTGTTCTGACCTACCAAGTCCACTGAGGACTTTTTTTTTTCTGCATAGTGACATGAAGTAATTCATTATCAACTGTGAAATACGTGCAAATGATGCCATTTGTCCATGCTACTGGCAATTTATGGTGAAGTGTTTGAACCTGTCTACTTTCAGATGATTTGGTTTGCTACCAGTGCTGTTTCCTCTAGCTAAACTCTTGCCGAGAGGAGGTATATCGCAGGACTGCTATTTTACCCCATACCTCTCCCATCTATTCATTCAGTCATCAATTCAGCAAACATTTACTGAGTTGCTGTTCTTGGCCATGTCCCATGCTCCTTAATAGACACTAACTAATTAGTAATTAAAACAGAGAAGTATGAAGGATTAGTCTGTGAGTAAGGAAGGTGAAAGTAAGGTGATGAATTGATGAGAACTCTGTTTAGACAAGTCTCTAAGCTCAGTCTCCTGTAATGAAGGCAACAATAAAAAAACACACTATCTGTTATCATGTTATCTTAAATTTATATCTAATCCTCACCAAAAAAGCCTCCAGTTCTGACTTACACCGTTTTTAGTGTGGGGTTAGTGGTAACAACTAAACGAAAGATAAACTTTACAATGCAATTTAAGAATAATACACTTCTTTTGCTCCTATATGAAATGCCAAAAGAATGTATCAGGCTGGTGCAGAGGAAGTTGAGCTCAATCTGCTGGCATACACATTGCTGTTGACTTTGGATGTCCCTTTTGGACGGCTTGTGAATGATAAATGTTTTACATGTGCACTTTCTCAAGAAGAGAACTGTCTGAGATTAGATAGTATATTCCTGGTGCTATCTCCCATGCTGTCTGGAAAAGGTCTGCTTTATCAGTAGAATTAGTCATGGCATTTTGGATTTTTCACATAACAGTTTTTAATCCCAAGTATGGAGAACAGTCTATTACTAGACCTCACCATGGTGTTCAGGGACCACTCAATGGAGCCTTTGCCAGTCTTTCTAATTATCTTCCATCACTTGCCTTTACACTCTAGTCAAATAGAATTTTGTACACCCCTTCTTTCCCCCGCCATGTTCTCTTCCCTCCGTGCTTTCATTCAGGCTGTTCCCTTCTCCCTAGAATGTCCTTCCTTGCAGTCTGACTTGTAACTATCCCCCAGGGTTCAGTTCAGATGGTAAAACTTTCATCAGGCTTGTCAGAGTCTTTTCCCCTAAAATGCTCTCTTTTCCCTTTGACTTTCTACTAGATTTTTCTGCACATTCCTTTTGGATTAATTTCTCCCTTATATCATTTTTATTTTTGTACAGATTTTCTCTTCCTGTTGTACTGTAGACCAGATTTCATCACTAGTAAAGGCCACAGTGCCTGAGAAAGAACTATAGAAATATTTGTGAATAAAAAGTTACTATATTTAGGCTTGGCGCTTGTAGCACAGTGGTTACGGTGCCACATACACCAAGGGTGGTGGATTCGAACCCGGCCTGGGCCAGCTAAACAACTGCAACAAAAAAATAGCTGGGCGTTGTGGCAGGTGCCTGTAGTCCCAGCTACTTGGGAGGCTGAGGCAAGAGAATCGCTTAAGCCCAAGAGTTTGAGGTTGCTGTGAGCTGTGATGCCAAGGTGTTCTACCAAAGGCAACATAGTAAGACTGTCTCAAAAAAAAAAAAAAAAAGATTACTATATTTATTCTAGTGATATCTAGGGATGGTTAGTCTATAGTGGATGTACTGGCACAGAACACTGATGTGTTCATTATTTAAAGTGCCAAGTGAGTGGCACTCTTTTTCTGTGGTGGTTTCCCTTGTAAGTACTTTACTGTGACATATGGCACTTACTGAACAGAGACAGTGGGTCAACTTATTTACATAATTCATATAAATGACTTCAGTGTTTTAGCTTGCCTCTGATGTGGGTAAAGCATGTAAAAAAGAATTAGCTGAAAAGAACATAAAGTTTTATTGAAAACAGAAGAGAAGATTGCTTTATATTTCTGAATTTCCATTTATATGGAAGCTAAAAACCCTGGTTCTTATTTCTGAAAAGCAATATGCATTTTCCTTGTAAGCAGCTGTATCTGTGCATAGAGTATCTGAATATAACCACAGAAACTCTCCAGCCTAATTTGCCCTCTGCTTCTTAAACTCCCTGTAAAGTCATTAAATAATTGTTAGCTCCCAATGGGTTTAGGTGATACAAAATGTTTCTATTAGTCTGGGATTATCAATGTAACCATGTAATTTAACACATCCCCTGGGGTACATTTCCGTTAAGTATATTTGGAATAAATTGTCTTTAGATAATTTCCAAGGAGAGGCAGGAATGTACTCAACCACATGATTATAGTGAGATTCTGAGACTAGTAGAAATATTTTGGTTTTAGATAGTTATGTACATTGCCAGAGTCTACTAATGAATTTTCTGCAAGATAAGGATATTTTATAACTCACACTCAAGTGTCATAAGCTTCTTAAGGAATCATAATTAATCAACCTCAAATTTATAAAGGACCACACAAGAAGATTATCATGTTGGCTTCCTATTATTCTCACCTGGACTCTTTTGAAAGCACATGTTACACCAAGTGTGTTGTTTAAATGAATTAAGGGTGGCATTAATTTAAAGTTTTGGATCAATGGAATGTTTCATGGTAGATTTTTCCTGGAAAATTTCCCAGTTCATTGGCCTGCCAATATCAGACTCTCAACCAAATGGAATGCTTCCTTTATAAAAAAGATATTTGTACCCTAAGAACACTGATATGCTTGGGTATGTATAAATGTATATATGTATGTGTATGTACATATATTTAAGTAAAATTCATTTTATGCTTTGGGTATGTTTCATTCCTTATCTTCACATTTCTCCAAATGCACAATGCTTACTAAGATGATAGTATTTAAATCTAGCTGGCATTATTATATCTTTGTGTCTGACATAATGCCTAGCTCACAGTAGTTTCGTAATTAATATTGATTGAAATTGAAATGTTCTTGAATTTGTGAGAAATAGTGTACCATTTAAGGGTAAAATACTTTGAAAAGAGCTGGATGTCTATTTAATTTAAAGATTTGTTAAATAATATCTATTAAACCTTGCAGAAATTATTTAACCTCCCTAAATCTGAGGAAAACAAGGGGAAATAAATGTTACTCAACACCAACATAGTTAAATGAGATATTGGTAAAGTTGATTAAATGATTTCCGGTACATGAATAGGTTAATTAAATGAGTTATTCTCTTGACTGTATATAAATAATACATTGTATTTTTACTTTCCTTTAATGTATATACACAATTTTTTGGTGTTTTATCTTCAAACATATTTGCTATTTTATAAAACATTAACTCTTTTGGAGAGAGAAATAAACTCTATCAATCAAATTTTAATTCAATTTATAACAGGTTAGGTTTCACATCTAATACTAGGAGTGAGTCTCACTGGCTCAATACAAGAAGGTTATTCCTCACTAATATTCCCTGAGGTTTGGCGGGATGTTCTGCTTCACACAGTCACTCAGGAAGACAAGCTGTTGGAGGAGCCACCATGATTGAGCACATGCAGTCTCCTAAAACATGAAGATTGTCCATTGGATAAATAAAAGGAAGGGATTCGTGATACTACTTTCTCATCCCAGAAGTGAAACACTTTACTCCCTGTATATCATGAACAAGACCTATTGACATAGTTGAATGGTGTGCTGGGGCTGACTCACAGTGGCTTGCGGAGAGAGAATTACGCAATTCCCTTCCTAACTCTGTGTACAGTGGCATCACACTGGGAGCTAGAAGTTAGCCATAATAGGAATACTCATACCAAGAAAATTAAAAAATGACAAAAATTAGGTCTTTCTTTTTTCAGAGAGGAGTTTACCAACACTTCATTGATCTGACCCTTGCTAACTGAAGAGGTACTTAGAAATGTAGAATGGCGAACAATTAGTTGGAAAATATTACTGTTTTCTGTGCCATAGTGTCCAAATATACCCAGAGATCTCTTAAGATACTATGTATAGACTGAGGTATTATAGAAAGAATGTTGAACTTAGAATAAGTGACATT
>NW_003852411.1:8143109-8148172 GCF_000181295.1 Otolemur garnettii | reverse complement strand
GTCTAAACCAAGGTAAGAAATCATCTTTGTGGACCTCTTTTTCTTTAAGGTGCTGTAAAATTGTCTTCCGATATAATAGGATTATTTTAGATAAAATGTGAATATACTTAGCCTAGTACATATAGAAAAATTCAAAATTCTGACATTAGCTGGTTAGAATCTGTGAAAAAGCATCAAAACCAATCAGATAGATAGCTTTAATATAATTTATTAAGCCTGTGTTTATTAAGTTCCTATTGAGTAAATTTCTGTAGGTGATGAATATGACAGTTATTATCCTGAAGGGACTTATAACATAGGCAGGTGTTTAATAAGTCTTCACCTTTGAACTAAGAAGTAGATCCACTGACAATAGAGTTGACCTGAAGGAGCTGAGTGGAGATCTCCAAGGAGCAACTGATTTTCTGCTGGAGCTCTCCATGGTGCTTGTTCCACAGTATTTCAGCCTGGCCTGGCCCTTCCAAAGTTCACAGGAATCCATTAACAATGAGCAGTGTTTAAGTGTAGTAGATTTACTAGTAGATTTGGGGACTGTGTCTTGAAGCACTTTTGTCTCCCTCCTTTTCTATCTCCCTACTACGTTTCTTTGTTTCTCTCTTCTGGTTATTCCCAGGAACTCCATATAACTCTCCTTGTATTGTGCAGAGTGGTTCAACATATTTAAACCTTTACCCTCAAACCAACATAGCTAAATTTATTGAAATCCTCCTGAGAAATTCCCTGGGTAGCTGTAGAGTTTGGTTTTGGCAATCTCACTGTCTTCACACCCAAGCTCTGCCACCCGCTGCATCTCACAGGGACTTTTGGAGAGAGAAATAAAAACCAGGGATTCGGGGAACACTAGTAGTTTGCATGAGGATTAAAAGGGATGATTTGTGTAAAAGATTAAGCCTAATATATAGTGTGCATTTTTGTACATGTTAGTACTTCTTTCTCTTTCTTCCATTCACTGGTTGGTTCTGCCACAATTATACACAGAATCTTTTTGTTCCTATTATGCTAATATGCAAGAGAACCTCCATCATTAACTGCCTCCCTATATTGACCACCTCCTTAACTTGACCTAATTTTCATAGAGGGGCCATGTATCACTGTACGTATCAGTGCAACAGGTCTAGTTCCTTATGTTGACCACCTCTGTATGTTGACCAGTTTGCTACAGTCCCTTGGGTGGTCAACTTACAGAGGTCCTATAATATATTGAAAAGAGAACTCAAGTAAGAAACAGACAAATGCAATAGTTTACTTTAGTAGATATCCAACTATTGGCATTTTCTCATAAAGAAACTTAATGTGATGTTTACTGTTCCTAAAATACTGTTCAAGTATTGTAATTCTTTTACGACAATGATCAAAGAATGATAAATGCATGAATTAATACCAAGTCATTTTAAGCTAAACTAGCTTAAGTTTTTTTCTTTTATTGTGTATTTAAATAATTTTGGTTTATGTACGATATCCTTTTTCCTGTTACCCTTGTTAATTCAAAGTTGTATGTAATTGTATATAAAAACTGACTGACTTGGAGATATCTTTTTTTATTTTTTTTGAGACAGTCTCACTCTGTTGCCCGTGGTAGAGTGCTGTGGCATCACAGCTCACAGCAACCTCAAACTCTTGGGTTTAAGTGATTCTCGTACCTTAGACTCTGGAGTAGCTGGGACTATAGGTGCCCACCACAACACCCAGCTATTTTTTATTGCAGTTGCCACTGCTGTTTTTAGCTGGCTGGAGCCAAGTTCAAATCTGCTACCCTCATTATATGGGGCCAGTGCCCTACCCACTGAGCCACAGGTGCTGCCCAGAGATATATTTTATTTACAAACTTTTAAATTCTATGCAGACATTCCTACTGTTTATAGTATAGTATAGAAATATGAAACTAAGAAATTTTGTTGTTTATTACCCTCATCTTTCAGCATTGCTTAGAGAACAGTAAGTCTGCATTCTTACTTCCATATACTTTGTTATTAAGTGTGATATTTTAAGGAATCAAAATTAACTTATAATTTTGTATAATTTGTAAGGGGCTTTCTATACATCCAATCTTCTTTATTTTTAATATATTATTTAGCAATAGAGGTTAACATATATTGAAACACTTGCATAATTTTTTTTTCAATCAGATATTAAGTACCACCTTTTTAAAAAAGAACCTTTTTCAGTTGATTTCTGCATGGAACTTGGCAGATGGTAGCAGTCATTTGGAAAATTATATGTGTCATATTTGCCCTTGATAACCTTGATAACTATTTTATCATAAGGGACTTTCTGAGCCTCAAGGCACTAACAGTAACATATGATGTCAGTGAATAAATCTGAATTAACTTATCATAATATAGATCCTTTTGATTTACTTACATGGAATTAATGGGTGATGGTATCATCAGTAAAGCTCTGTATTTCCTGAAGAAGTTGACAGAAGACTCAGCAAGGTTTTCTATAACTCTGTAGGAAATTCCTGGTTTAAAATTCAGTCATCAACTGGGCACAGTGGCTGAAACCTGCAATCCTAGCCTTTGGGAGGCTGAGGTGGGAGGATTGTTTGAGACCAGCCTGAGCAAGAGTGAGACCCCATCTTTACTAAAAATAGAAAAATTATCTGGGTGTTGATGTGGGTGCCTGTAGTCCCTCCCTTGGGAGGCTCAAGCAAGAGGATTGTGTGAACCCAGGAGTTTTGAGGTTGTTGTGAGCTAAGCTGATGCCGCAGTATCCCAGCCTTTAGACAGAGTATTTCATCTAAATAAATAAATAGGGTCAGGACCTATAGTTTCCTTTTTAATCTATCACATGGAATTTATAACACATTTTCCTTTAGAAATAACGGACTAAGTGGTGGTACAGAGATCCCTGAACTTACACCTGAAAATCTTTTGTAACCCTTATGCAAATCAGAATCATCATTACCAGCATCATCATTTGTGCTAAGAATCTAGCAACACCGTATTCCAGATGATGTGTTTGTTTCTTCTCCCTCCTCTTCATTTTCCTTACCTTTGAGTTCTTGCAGATTCTGCTCAATGAGGAATAAGGATGATAGTAACATGGGCATATCTTCTCGTCATTCTTCTCCACATTGCCAAGTAACAGGGAGGGAACACTAGTAGATTGCCGAGCTCTGAAATTGGCCAATCATTAACCATGGTGTAACTTCATCTGGCTGCTCACTGGGTCTAAAATATGGAGTGGCCACAAAGTTCATGTTACACATCAACTGTATTTTATGTATATATATATTATTACATTTATATATATTTTTACATATATTTATGTATATTATATTATATATTATAAATATAAAATTATATGTTAGATCTATATGTATTTCAGATATATATTACTATATATATTTACTATATACTTATTTACCTATAGATACACACACACACACACACACATATATATATGTGGGCATTCTGTCATTGCTATGATACCTCAATAGATGCCTTTTCCATGTTGAGACTGAGATTCATCCTGGTATTGCCATGTGGTTTTGTTTTCTCTCCCATCTCTACTTCTACTTAAATATTAGTATTGCTACAGTAATTTTATTTAAGACAGAATCTTGGTTACAAGGGAATAAAATAATATTGAGCTCTTGTCCTTAAGTCTTAAGGGGGTTTTGAAATGCATACTTCTGTTGTCCTCTCACCAGACATTCTGCCTCAGTAAATCTGGGCTAGAACTCAGGAGTTTTTCACCCAACTGAGTTACCTTTGCTACCAGAACACTGCTGAGCTGAGATGCCAGTTGGATGAAACCTGGAAAGTGGTCAGCTCATTTGTTTATCTTGGCTGTAAGGTACTAGAGGCAAAGAAAAAGGAAATATTTCTCAAAATTAAACCTGGATGATACTTGTAGGAGAAGATTTAGTCATTCGTTCATTCATTTCATTGATATTTGCCGACTTCAGACCAGGTTGCCACAGTGAACAGAACACAGATCCGTGCTCTCACGGAGCTTTTACAGACTTACTTAAAAGTCCATTCACTAGCGACAAAACACATCTTTTACCAGTGGGTATGAACTATAGTACCGAATTGTATTTTAGAGCAATCCTCATGGGCATGTAATACAAAACTTGCTTTTGAAATAGAGAATCCTAGTTAAGTTTAGAACATCCAGATCAGAGCCTCAATTATTGGACATTAGTCTTAATAAAACATTATGCAGTTTCCCACACCGTCTAGGGTTTAGCATCTGATCAGCTGCTGACTGAGTGTGCTATTACGCCTTTTCAGACCTCCAGCAGTGGAAGGCACTCTGTTCGCATCACCGGCCTCAGTACCATTGATTTCCGAGCTGGCTTTTCCCGAAAGCCCACCCTGGACTTCAAAAAAACAGTTAGCAGACCAGTGCAAGGTTTGTATGTGCACGCTACTTCAATTGGCATAATAGATCTCCAAGTAGAGAATATTTCTCAGATTATTATTTTCTAGCTTTATAGTATTCAATAAAATTGAAATTCACAGCATCTTTACATTGAGTGTGATTGTCACTGTTTCATAAAATGTACTTCCAAGACCAGTGATATCAAAATCACTCAGTGTGCTTGTTTAAAATTAAGATTCCTAGCTGGGTGTGGTGACTCACACCTGTAATCTTAGCACTTTGAGGGGCTGAGGCAGGAGGTGACACTTGAGGCCCAGAGTTCACGACCAGCTTTAGCAACATGTGAGCACTCATTTCTAAAAAACCATTAGCTGGGCACTGTAGCAGCTGGAGTCCTGAAGAGGGAGGATCCCGTGAGCCCAGGAGTTTGAGGCTGCAGTGAGCTACGATTGCATACTGCACCTTAGCCTGGGTGACAGAGCAAGATCCTGTCTCAAAAAAAAAAAAAAAAAAAAAGATTCCTCGGCTTCACTTTGTATCTCCTGAATTAGAAGCCCAGAAGCTAGGGCCCAGGAATATATACTTTGGTGTGCAACTCAGTTGATTCATACACTTCTTAAAAGCTCAACCATACTGTAACTCTTAACATTTTTTTGTTCATTGTTCTTTATTTTTACTGTTGTAGTTTCTAGAATGATATGAAATAGTGAATTTTTTTTTTTTTTTTTTTT
>NW_003852411.1:8138028-8142855 GCF_000181295.1 Otolemur garnettii | reverse complement strand
AGCCGAAATAGTGAATTTTTAAAAGTATTTATGTGATCAAATATATAACTAAATATGCACAGTTTTAAATATCTTTGCATATAAACATCATTAAAATACTATACAAATAATTACCTAGGATTTTCTAAGTGTCTCTGGTTGTGTATAAACTATTTGTTATGTAAAAACAATTTTATAACTGATCCACAATTTGCAGGACAATTTATAGTAGTCATCTTTATGGTACCCATATGTCATTATAAGGAAATACTTAGTTGATATATAACCTCAATTTCCTATTACTTGTAAACGATAACAAAATCTTTCTTTCATAGGAATACCTACCTATGTGCTGCTGAATACTTCTGGGATTTCCATTCCAGCAAGAGTAGATCGTCTTGAACTTCTGAGTATCTCAGGAAGTTCCCTTAAGACTATTCCTGTTAAATATTACCCAGATCGAAAACCTTATGGCATATGGAATATTTCTGACTTTATGCCACCAAATGAAGCTTTCTTTCTCAAAGTAACTGGCTATGATAAGGATGATTATCTCTTCCAGAGAGTATCAAGTGTTTCCTTTTCCAACATTGTTCCAGGTGAGACATCATTTTATTCAACATTGGAATATTGATAGTTTGAGGGAGGGATGTGGTCTCAAAGTTAAGGAATGGACTATAAAATAAAAAACATATTGTTACATTATTACTGTGTCACCAAATTAATGGGCATTTACACTTAAGTAATGGTTCTTCCTAAACATTTATTAGCACACCAAAAATTTCATATTAAGTCTCACTGATCGTAGATCTGAGAATTTTGATTACTTTAGTCAATGTAAGAACTGGAACTGGGAAATTCTGGAACCTTTTCTCCCCCCCACAAAAGCCTGGTGCGTATGTTTCAGTTATTTATCTTTTTATAGTTCTAAAAAATATATTTTTTGTTCATATTTATTTATTTAAAATAAATACATATACAAAAAATTATATATTTTTGTTTATATTTATTCATTTCATAAATCATTATTAAATTATTTCAGTTGGCTAAATGTTTATATACAGTTGTCAGAATCCTTATACTCCATGAATAGTAGTTTTTATAAACGACTGGTGATTACTGTCTTAATTTGGTTACTTGGTTAGTTATTTAATTGGTAAGCTAGTACCTATATATTTGCCATGTGTAGAGATGAGATGACAGATTCAAGATTATTTGGTGGCATCAGATATCATTTCAGCTGATCTATACTTGAGCTGTTTCTCAAGGCTGATGACTGAACTCTGACCCAAACATTGGAAGTATAGCTTAAATTATGACAAAAATATAGGAATATTGCTTCTAAAATTGTACTATTGGGTTGAGAGACAACAATTTGTCATTTATATATAAGGTAGTGATTTGAAAAATTTAGGAATAACTTAATAGCTATTATTTAATAGTTGTAAGATAGTAAGAATAGAACCAACTTCAATATTTCCTTGTATAAAATATTCAAAGTTAGTTGGCTTAGCCCCTCAATTGCATGCTTTATAAAATCTGATGGATTCCTAAAAATCATTTTTTTACATTGCTTTTGGGGAAAATTACTCTACCTATTTGACACTAAGATATATATGTTCTTACCTTTTTGAAATAAAAATGCATTCTATAATTGTTGATATATTGTGACTTACTTGATAGCTATTTTTTCCTATCTTGGTAGTACAAAAAATATTATGACTTAAAATCAGTGGGGTCTTAGATTCAATGAAGTTGTCTATGAAGATTCCCAGAAGTGAATCAGGTTGGAACAAATAAAGATAGTTAACTATGAGTGATTTGGATTAATTGGAACATGGTAAACACACTGGATAATGTAAGTATAAAGCTTTTGAACAGAATACCAAGAGCTACCCAACATCATTGTGACCTTCTTGCCTTTGTTTGTTTTTTCCTAGATGCTCCCAAAGTTACAATGCCCAAGAAAACCCCAGGATACTACCTGCAGCCAGGCCGGATTCTCTGCTCTGTTGAGAGTCTTTTGCCCTTTACCTTGAGCTTTCTCAGGAATGGAGCTACACTTGGAGTAGAACAGTATTTTAAGTGTGTAAATATTTCTATCAGTTATAATTTATAGCTTTAAACATGAACTTGTTTATTAGAGATTCTCACTTATTTGCTTCGTAGACTGAAATATAAGCAGTGAACAGAATAGACACGGATCTGTGCCCTTGTAGAGCTTATATTGTAATCAAAGGAGAAAGAAAACAGATAATGACAAGCATAAATCCTAGAATACTTTCAAAGATTAACTCTGATTTTATAGAATCTGAATTTTATTTAATTTGGGGGTCTCTTCTTAAGAGTACAGAATTATGAATACAACATTAGTTACTAAATCTTAAAGAGGATCCTGCAAACGAGAGGTCTTGAAGCTTTAGCTTTGCTAGTTTCAAGTGAAAAAATGTTTCTGAGTCTGATTTAAAGTATTATAAGTGAACCTGAAAAGTGCTATGGCAAAAAGTAAAGCAGATCAATTGGGATGAATAATACTGGTAGGTGAGGTGCATGTGGTTTTGGCCAATTCATGATTTTAAGACTCAAGGTAAAGGGTAGTTGAGCAATCTGAAGAAGGTGGGAGATATGGCCAATTAGATATCCAGGAAAGAACACTGACATACTAAAAAGAGCAGGTGCAAAGGTGTGCGAGCCAGAGAAGACTGGACACGTGGGAAAGAAAGACAAGATGAAGGCCAGTATGATTGGAGCCTAGTGAGCCAGGAGGCGAAGGGTAATAGATGAGATCAGAGGGCTGTGGTCTATGTTTGCAGGTGGAGACATAGGTGGACCAGAGCGTGTGTGGCTACTGCATGTAACAATCAGTAAGAGTGGGCTGGAGGGCACCAACTTTTCTTTGTGAAGCTGGGTAACTTTTAAAAAAAATATATAAGTAATCTAATGAAAAACATTGAATAGAGTTTGAAAACTAGAGGAAAACAATTTTCGGGAATATGTTGCCTTTTTACTGACTCTGAAGCAAACTGCATTTTGGGAAAAAACTCCACATATTATTTTACCAATCCTTTATACTTTTAATTCAATATTAATGTAGCTTCCATAAGATATTAAATACTTGGCAGTCTTAGCTTATGTAATCTCTTTATGGGGAATCATTTAAAGCAAAAATTTATGGCAGGAATGTTCATCATAAATTTAGAAAATTTTCCATTTTATAAAGATTGAACTATATTATTTTCTTCTCCTTATATAGTATATCTTAATGGTTTACTTAGCTGCATATTTAATAACCAGCAATATAACTGAGCCATAGATCAAACAATGAAAGTTTCAAAAGTGACTGACCAAATCAAATAATTCTGCTTCATGTTGAAATAATAATATTTTTCAAAGACATTTAAGATTCCTTATGAATTCATTAGTCCCACACAGTTCCTAGGAGGTAGGCCCAAGAATTCTTTTTCTCATTTTCCCAGCTCTGTTTCCCAGAGAAGTGACATACTTTGCTAACATATTTTAAGCCCTTTGGACGTGAGAGAGGCTGGATATAAAATTAAGCATGGGTGATGATAGACTGATACTCTAATCCTGATTCACTCACATGTCTCTGCCCTAGATTTCCTAATAACATAAAACATGTGACTTAATGTTTGTTTGTGTCAGTCACTTTGGTCACCAGAGGATGTCAGAGAGAATCAGTTTGCCTTAGCAGCAGGGAACATTCCTATTTGACGTGTTTTTTTCCCCCTATTCCAAGGTCCAACCCCTTAAAACTTTTTATTTTATTTTTAATGATTGTGAGTACAGAATAGTTGTATATCTTTATAGGGTACATGTGATGTTTCGATACAGGCACACAATGTGCGTTAATCAAATCAGAGTAAATTGGAGCGTCCACCTCCCCATGTGTCCCTCACGTCTTTGTGTTAGGTACTTTCCAATTCCACTCTTGCAGTTAAAGTAAATCCTTAACTTATTGTAAATCATAGTTCATTTGTTGTGCTATCTCAGCTTTCTCATTTTAAAAAAGTGGGCTTTAAGCCTAGACGAATGATCACTTTCTGTGGTAAAACTAACATGAATTTAAGTTGTTAATGAATCCTACTATAGTTGTTAATGAAGCCTATTATACTCTCACCTCTGAAGTAGGCACAGCAGAAAATACCAAAGATGTTTGTATTCCAAATCCCTAACTTCCTGGAACTTACCAGTACCTTCTAGAAGATGACATTTACAACCTTGTACTTAGTGTACTGCTGCTAAGCATTCGAGATGCAGCTAAAGTGATCAATGCGGTAGAGTCAGGTGACTCCTATGACTGAGAATCATGGCACGTAGGGCATACCGAATTGAAAGGAAACCACACTAGCTGAGGTGAACATCCTCATCCTTTAAAATATATGGAACAGCGACCTTGCTTAGTTTCTCACTTTCCTGATAACAGGAACCTATACCTTACCTTTCTCTAACGACCCCCTGGGTCAGTGCTAAATGCAAATTAAGAGCTCAGTAATTTGTTGATGATGTTTTGATGACAGGTATGGCATGTTTGGTGATAACTATAAGATGACTTAAGTCAGTTTTTCACTATATTTGCATCATGAATTTTTAAAAGATTATGTGTAGTTATAGATAGTACAAGAGATAAATTACGAAAATACTTATGACATTTCAACTATTTTTAAAAATAAGATAATACCTATTTTTGCAGATTATTGGACTATTTTAAAGAAGGATTAAATATCTATTCCTAAGACATTTCTAGAAAATTAGAAATAATTTAACAGTGTGAGAAGACAAAGAATATTCATTAAATGGGCTCAGCACCTATAGCTCAGTAGGTAGGGC
>NW_003852411.1:8129026-8137804 GCF_000181295.1 Otolemur garnettii | reverse complement strand
AATATTCATTAAATGAATGAGTATATATCAGATGGATTTAACCTAAAATAGAATTTAACTATGAAACTGATCAGTTTTTTCCCAATTGTATGTGTAGATTGAAGCAGATATGGTATATAGTCCTATGTGGAGCTTGTATAAAAGAAACTTAAGGAGGCCAGGTGCAGTGACTCACGCCTGTAATCCTATCACTCTGGGAGACTGAGGAGGATGGATTGCTTGAGCTTAGGAGTTTGGGACTAGCCTGAGCCAGAGTGAGACATCATCTGTAAAGAAATAGCTGGGCCTGGGCAGCACCTGTGGCTCAAAGGAGTAGGGCGCTGGCCCCATATGCCAGAGGTGGCGGGTTTAAGCCCAGCCCTGGCCAAAAACTGTAAAAAGAAAAAAAAAAAAATAACTGGGCCTGTGACAGGCCTCTGTAGTCCCAGCTACTTTGAAGGCTGAGGCAAGAAAATGGAAGCCCAAGATTTTGAAGTTGCTGTGAGCTGTGATGCTCTAGCACTCTATCGAGGTTGACAAAGTGAGACTCTGTCTCCAAAAATACAAAACAAAACAAAAACCCTTCAAACTAAAACAATTAGATACAAAATTCAAAAAAATATATATTAAAAAAGGAACTTGAGACCTTATTATTTTAGAATCAAAAAGTAGATTTCCTACCTTCTACCGTATAAATTACCTGACTGAAGTGCTTTTGCCAAGATCCCCACTGACATGACCCAAAATTGGAAAGGAGTGGGGAAGGAGAGAGGATATAATGCCTGTTCCTTTGTCAGCTCTATTATCTAATATATTGATATGGCTGAAAAATGTTTCCCTAAGGAAATTTGCAGTCTTCATATTTCTTGTCTTCGTTGGGTCAATTTTGCTCAGGGAAGAAAAGCTTACCTTTCTAGCTTATGTGTGTAATCGTAAGTTAAAAACAACTCTGCAGTTTTATCAATTTTTTTCTTTATATTGTTGTTTTGGATGAACCCTTCAAAACAAATGGTGGGATCATGGCTTTCATCTCGGTCTTGGTTTTACAGTAACCAAAAGATTTCTATTTTCTGACTTCTAGAGAATCTGCCACTGTGAACTGGGATATTGAAAAGGTCACTTTGTCTGATGAAGGCTCCTACGAGTGCGTCGCTGTCAGCAGCGTGGGGACTGGGCAGGCACAGACATTTTTTGATGTATCAGGTAATTCTCTCTCATTCTTTTGCAGTCGCCTGAGTATTAATGTGGCTATGGAAATAGGATGTTTGCTAGGCAATTTGTATTTATGAATTTATCTTTATGATTGTTTTATCATCCTCTCTCTTTCCACCGAATTGTGATCTCTACTTGCTTCACCCCATATCAACTACGTGACCTCCTTGGGCCAATTATTTAAGGACTTCAGTGCCGTGGTTTCTCTCACTATACAAAGAGGATGATAACAATGCCAGTCTCTATCTCAATGCCTGGAGAATCTGTGAGGATTTAGAGATAGATGTTATATATGTATAACATCCTTAGAAGGTAGCCCGGAACACTGAAGCACTTAATAGACATTCTTATTATGACTGTTACTGTTACTATTATTATCTTATCATCATTGTCACCCATTAACAAATATTTTTTGAAATAGTCATAAAGCATTTTCTCTTGAGAAAATAAATCTTAAGGACAGAAACTATTCTGATAATAACAAGATTAAACTTTGCCTCCCTCTTCCATATCCCAGAATCCCATACGAAGAGATTCTGACATCCATTGTTTTTTTTTATTAAATGAAAGCTATGTACATTAATGCAAACATGGGGTACAGTGTAGTGTTTTCATATACAATTTGAAATATTTTCATCAAACTGGTTAGCATAGACTTTATGTCATTTACTTAGTTATTGTGTTAAGACATTTATACTCTAGTTTTAGAAAGATTCACTTAGACCCTTGCAAGACACACCTCTACGGATTCTGACATCTAAACGGAAGACAATCAAGAAAGTGATCACATTCAAGGAATAGAAGGCCTCAGTGGCTACAAGATTGGCCTTACCAAGGGCAGAAGTAGTGCCATTATTTTATATTCAAATAGTATGTTTCCTATGAATACATGGGAGGCAAGGTTTATATTATTTTACAAGGTAAAATGTATTGATAGGAAAAAAATAATTTTTCCTCTAATCTCACAGAATTCTTAGGAGCAAAAAAAGCACTACCATGTATAATCAATGATCAAGATTAAGCCACTTACTCAGTATTTATATACAATTTATTGCAAACATTATTTTGACTGAATTATTTTCTTCCTGTCTTCTGGACTAGTGTTGCTGTGTGTTTAATGTATTTTGACCTAAATATCATACTAATGAATTTATAACAATTTTTTTTAGTATTAATGTATATTTTCTTGAGACCGTTTAAGACAAAGGAAACTTTATAATCATAGAACTGTTTAGAAACCTAAGAATGGTTATGTTTGCTATTAGTAAGTTCAAGGTAAATTTTAAGGCAGAGGCATGTAAGTCAGAGAAGCATTCCTCTTGCAGTACAACTATTTGTATTCTGTTATTGTTAGAAAAATAAAGTTCATCTTCTAAAATAATTTAGCAAGTTTACGTACATCACACACGATTCCTTTTTCATCTCCAGCAATTATGAAAAGCACTGGAATTGCATCAACATTCCTCAGCTTCTGGGAAAACAAACACTAGAGCACTTCAATATTTTTTTCCCAGAAATATTAATTAAGAGGACAACAGGGAAAGACGTTTGAGTGAGTTGACTCAAACATTTTACATAAATAACTGTGAAGTGCCAGGAAGAACTTGTGAACTCTTCTGAACTTGGCTCTATGGAGTCAGGGACATCTATGTGTGTATCCTACATGCATTCTTTTAGTGTTGGTCTGTGCCAGCTAGGCAGTGAAATAAATAGGAAATTTACTGTGCCCAAGCAGATTTTCAGGGATTGTTTCCTACTTAGTCATATAGGAAATAGAGGAGCAGAAGCATTGCTGGTAATGGCAATGACCAGGACGGCAGAAGTCATAAGCAAATGCACCTTTGGACTTGATGGTAGCCATCTTTCTCTGGGCTAGGACCAGACTTTAACCCCCACCACTTCCAGATTTCCCTTATCCTAGGCTGAGGTCCAGAGTGTCCACTCTACTGTGACTGCTTATCAGCACACTGGAATCACAGGATAATTATAAAGCCTATATTTTGTAAAGGAGTGTTAGGAAACAAGGCATTATAAGAATATCACCATTCTTGTGTCCTTATAGACACTGTTTTATTTTATGAAGAGCACCCAAGAGCAGTCATTCAAGGAAAAGCTAAAGTTCTACCAACATCTTATCCCACTTTTTCTTTTTTTAGCCTTTTCTTCTAGTTGACATGTTCGAGAAGTTTGGTTCATTTGAATTGTTGGTTATTGATTGTTTTAAATGCAAAATGGATATAGATAGCATTGTGCTTTTATTAAATAAAGTACATAGAAACTAATGACTAAAACTGTAGAAGCATGAAAACTCATTCTTTCCAAATGATATTTGGTAGTGTAGTATTGCAAAGTTATTGTACTTTTCCGAATGAAGATGAATTTCTTTATTAATGGAATGTCGTATTCCTCAAATACGTGCTCGTATGTGCAGGCACACACACACACACACATACACGGAGTACTACAATTCTGGGTTTAAGTAAAATTCTAAATAGAGAAAACTTGTCAGGGCCACGTTAGTGTCAGGAAATCTTAAACTATAATTACAGGTTGTTCTTTTAGAACAGGATAAGATGTGGAAATAATCATCCACAGTCTCCTCATTTTGTAGCTAAAGAAACAGAAGCCCAGGGCAAGCACATGACCTATTTATGATGAGATGGGTAGGCAGAAAGAAGCAGATTCCTGGCCTCTTGAGTCTCAGTGTAGTGGTCTTTACTTAATGTCCCCAAGCCTATGCATCTTATTGCTTTCCTCCCTTAGTATCGAGGTTCTTTCTCTGGTACCCTAATCCTAGCCTCAGCCATGCTTTATTTCACTTAGAAATAGCTGCCTTTTATGCCCTTGGGCTTCTTCACTAACTGCTATGATTCTCCCTCATTGCTTCCTTAGCCATATCAGATTTATTCATGTATTTATAAATATTTCAGTAATCATTATCTCAAGATATTTTTGCAATGATGGTATTACATGCTATTATTTCAAATCTCCTCTGTCCATGTGTGTTATTAGAAAGTAGGCGTTTTACTTATTTGAACTTATTTTTGGAAAGGAAATAGACTCTGAGGCAGAGTCTTGCTTGCAAGAGGATTTGGGGGGAGTTCTCCAAGGAAAAGCAACTGGAAGGGAGTGAGGAAAACAGGAGATGAACTGTGCTGCTTTTGAAAAAAGGGCCTCAGCTGACCCTACAGGGAGCTCTGGATCTGAGACAGCTCTAAATTGAGGCAGGAGAGCTGGGTGTTTTGTCCTCATTAAGTGGTGGTCAGATGTGGGCTGCACTGGGAAGGGGGCCTAACTTTCAGCATGTTAACTCAGGACATTAGAGCTGGAAAGGATCCTTAAAATAATTCAATCAGCTCACTTTTCATATAGAGAAACAAAACTTTTAGTAAATTGGCTTCTGTAAAGTCACACAGCTAGGTAGAGGTAGAGCAAGGCTTCCTCTAAGTGCCAGATTCAGCAAGTAAAAACACAGGATGCCTAGTTAAATTAGAACCTCGTGTAAGTATGTCCCAAATAGCGCATGAGGCATGCTAAAATGTTATTTGATGTTTCTTTGAAATTCAAATTTAAGAAAATGCTCTATATTTTATCTGTCAACTCCAGCCAGAGTCCAATCAAAGCTTCCTAACTTAGTCATCTACCATTTCCATTGGATTCACCAGCTATTTTCATATGAGATTTTAAAAACATAACAGAATAACAAAGAATTGTGTTTATCTCTTTACAATTTAAAATAGCATATACTACTTATAAAAAGTTTAGAAAATGGGGATAAATATAACAGAAGATATGGCAGATGCACCCATTTCTATCACCGGGAGATACCAGCATGGCTTTGGCCTATTTGCCTCCAGTCTACATTCTGGGTTTCTGATATTGATGTGCATTATGTGTGCTTTTAAATAACACAGGGAGAAAGTTCGAGCTGGAATATCTGACACTCTCTCTTATTTAAACTAAAACAGACACTTGGATTCCCAACTAACATAGATCACCTTAGTTTTTATTTAAAATGGCTTACCATGGGAGATCATTTTAAAGCATTTGGGCAGAGTGAGCTGTACAGAGGGAAGTTAGACTCACTCTTAAAACTAACTAGAGCACTGTGTCTCTGTAGAAATGTTGGTTAAATATTTAATTAGTAAATGGCTTTTGACCACATTTGAAATGTGCATGCAGTACTCAATGCCTTTTGTACACAGGGCTTTGTGTGTTCGATTTTTATTAATGGTCTATCCCTACTGTTCACATGGCCTTTTTAGATCAGACTCTTCCCCCATCCATGCTAGGATATCATTTGTCTGACTGTACTGTTGTCCTGTGTATTCTGAATTAGGATTCTTTTTTAAATCCCCCTTAAACCTGATACTGTCCTTCCTATGTAAACTATTCTTTCTATCCTGTTTTCTTTAAAATCCTAGACATATATATTTTTTAAATTTAGCCATCCATAAATGCTACCTTCATCTACACTGCAATAAAAAGTTTGCCTCATTCTGCATTCTTGAATCAGTTCCATACCTCTTCAACTCTCACGTCTATAATTTGTGGATTTAGACTCACACTTTGGTATATACACGTGCACTGCTTTTTAAAGCATCCTTTAACTAGATGATAATTTGGAGGGGTTCCCAGACATATGGATTAATCAATAAGTTCTGTTGTAATGCATCATTCCTACTAGATATTCCCTATAAACTCGTTCAGTTTTTTAAATTTTCATCTGATTTAGGAGGGTACAAGTTGAATTCCACTGCATGGATATATAGTGTAGTAGTGAAGTCTGGGCTTTTAACTATGCCTGTCACCTGAATAGTGTATGATGTACCCAACAGGTAATTTTCATTCCTCACCCCCTACTGTCTGTCCTTTTAAGTCTCCATCCAGTTTCCATTATACCACTCTGCGTGTCCTTGCGCCTCGTAGCCTATTCAGTTTTTAAACTACATCTGTAAGTGAGCTAAATGGTTTTGACATCTCTTGATTTGCATCTTTTGTTTTCACACAGAGCCTCCCCCAGTCATCCAAGTGCCTAACAATGTTACAGTCACTCCTGGAGAGAGAGCAGTTTTGACATGTCTTGTCATCAGTGCTGCAGATTACAATCAAACCTGGCAGAGGAATGACAGAGATGTCAGACTGACAGAGCCAGCAAGAATTCGGACCTTGGCTAACCTCTCATTGGAGATAAGGGGTGTGAAATTCAGCGATGCCGGAGAATATCACTGCAGGGTTTCCAGTGAAGGTGGCTCCGCAGCTGCATCAGTGTTCCTCACGGTGCAAGGTATTGTGCTGATGGTGACTTCTGGATCACGGTCTCTTTCTGTCTTTCTCCATTGATCTCTGTCTCCCTAAGTTGGCTGAGAAGGAGAAGATCCACTCAAGCAATCACAATTTTGAATGTTAAACTGCTTGGGGATCTTCAGTGTACTTACACTGATTAAACTGGAAACTAAACATCACTGGCAAGGAGGTGACTTCGGTACAATCACAGCTGACTCTACTAGTTGAAGATGTCTGTATAAAGGGAATATAAAAATGATCTTTGGATGATTTGCCAGCTTTAAATTCTCTAATCTTTTATGTGAATTTTTTAAAAAATCAAATTAATAATTGATTCAAAAAAATTTCTTCCTAATTTAAATACTGTATGGTTGCACATATAGCTAATTTACTTTTTATCTATTTTATTTTTTTGAAATAGAGTCTCAAGCTGTCACCCTGGGTAGACTGTCATGGTGTCATAGCTCATAGCAACCTTCAACTCGGCTCAAGTGTTCCTCTTGACTTAGTTTTTTTCTATTTTTAGTAGAGATGGGGGTCTCGCTTTTTGTACTTTTTATTTTTTAATTAAATTTAATAATTTATTATTATAAGGCTTTCAAATGTCTCTCACCTTGGTGAAATTTTATTGAAATTTAAGCAGAGTTGTTTTTACATTTTTGTCTTACACACACACATACACACAAACGTGTACTTATTGAAAATATACAAATGGCAAGTCAGTTTTGAATTGAGTCTATATAGGCTAAATATTCAGATAGCTGAAAAGAAGTGTATTATTAAAGTAGTTTAATGGCTACTAAATCTATATATTCAGTATGAAAGAAGATCAGAAACTACTCCAAACTTTCTCTTTTAGTTGAATCATATTTGGCTTCTAAATGTCCATAGACACGGTGGGAATCTTGATATAATGAGCAAATTGCTGTTGGCAGTTTTTCCACTATTAAGCTGAAAGGTTAGTTGCTGCCTCAGCAGACTATTTCATTTCAAATCCTTGATGTGGGAGACTGATTACACCAGAATTGGGTCTAGCCATTTGGTTATGTTATAGAAACAACTTTATAATATGCCTGAAGTAACACTCTCAGATAAACTTCCTAGATAATTTGAGTTAATCCAAATAGCAACTTAGGTTACTAGAACTGTGGAACCATTTACCAAACTGATTGTTTCAGATAAAATAAATGCTAATGGACTCCTGGAATTTGATCATGGATCTTTATTTGCAGTTTCTTAGACTGAATTGTAAAATAAAATCAGAGCCTTCCTTGTTTACCCAATTAACTTTTTAGTCCATTAATATTCTATTTAGTGCATTAGAGCAATGATTCTCAAACTTTTATGGAACTTTTTTTTAAAAAGAGCAGATTTCTAACCCCACATCCAGAGATTGTGTTACCATTGGTCTGGCAGGGGGGCCTAGAAATCTGCATTTTAATAGATTTCTCAAGTGGTTCCATGATCATTTTCTAAAAACAGCATTTGAATCTATTCTCCAGAGTGATCTAGAAATGTGTGTCTTTAAAGGAAGCCCTTGACCCCTGTATTTTTGCTGGGAAAATAAAGTCCTTGTTACACAGTGATTTAAATAAGTGCTGAAGTGAGATGTTATATAATACACATGTAATGCACAACATATAAATACAGATAACATGTCACATTAAATTATTCCTGGATATTCTGTCCGATTACTAGTGCAAATCTGTCAAGATTTGCATTCTTTAATGGCCTCTCTGATTGGCCTTGGTATTTTAGGGGCAAATTTTTATAAGTAAGGATATTTTAAATATCTGAATTTGATACTCTAGAATTGATGATTCTCTTCTGAACAACAAGAAACCATAGCATATTGTAGTGATCTGAATGTATTATTTTATGGTTGAATGCATCATTGAAAAACTGTGGATGTCTGCTGAAGTAAACTGTAACACCTAGAGGTATATAGTTCATGATAATAATGAGATGCTTATAAACTATTGACGTTAAATGTTTAATTGCAAATTAATTTTATGCAGTTAAGTGTTTTAAAAAAACAGGAATAAAAATAGTTCTAGAAATCATAATAGATAAAATAATTACGTTGAATACATATTTTAGAAACAATTTCTTTTTGCTTATAAGATAATCTGTAATCAGTGGCTTAATTTATAGCTTTTTTCATGTTGCTATGCCTCCACAGGTGTGTTTGGGAACTATTTCTACTTGAAATACTCATAAGAGTTAAAAATCCAAATTCTAAAAATCCAGATTCTATGGGGTGGGGGAAAGCAAGAGCAGAGAGAGAGAAGGAGGGAGGGT
>NW_003852411.1:8122762-8127541 GCF_000181295.1 Otolemur garnettii | reverse complement strand
ATTCCATGGTATACATATACCACAGCTTGTTAATCTATTTCTGGGTTGGTGGGCATTTAGGTTGTTTCCACAATTTGGCAGTTGTAAATTGAGCTGTGATAAACAGTCTAGTGCAAATGTCCTTATGATTAAATGGTTGGTTTTTTTTTCTTCTGGGTAGATGCCTAGTGGTGGGATTGCAGGATCAAATGGGAAGTTTAATTTGAGTTCTTTGATTCTCCATACATCCTTCCAAACAGGTTGTATTACTTTGCAATTCCACCAGCAGTGTAAAAGTATTCTTTTCTTTACACATCCATGTTAGCATCTGCAGTTTTGAGACTTTATGATGTGGGGCATTTTCACTGGGGTTAGGTGAGATCTCAGGGTAGTTTTGATTTGCATTTCTCTGATGATTAGGGATGGTGAGTATTTTTTCATATGTTTGTTAGCCATTCATGTCTCTGTTCATGTCTCTTGCCCAGTGATAGATGGGATTATTGCCTCTTTTTCTGTTGATTAATTTGAGTGAACAGAAATTTATTGATCCATTGTTCTACAGGCTGGGAAGTACAAGATCTAGACTCTGGCATGTAATGAGGGCCTTCTCACTGCATTGTCACACAGTGGAAGGCAGAAAGATAAAAAGAGCAAGAGAATGAATTCACTCCAGCAGTCCCTTTTTAAAATGGCACTAATATATTCATGATGGTGGAGCATCTCCCATTAGGTCCCACCTTCAACACTGTCGCATTGAGGATTAAGTTTCCAACATGTAAATTCCGGGGACACATTCAAAGTATAGCATAATGGAAGAACTAGCTAAGATGAAAGGACAATAACAAGCGTGATGGAAGAACTAAGAAAGGATTTGATTTTTAAAATGCAGTATTGTAGTGCCAATCTGTAGTGGAGGGACTAAAGAGCAGAATTTATGATACATGAAAATAAAATCAGGGATGTGGTATAAACTTCAAAACCTATCAGAATGCTGAGGAAAAGAACTAAAAGTTAAATGATATGACTTTTTAAAAAGCAGAAATTAAAAACAGAGAATGGAACTATACTATAAAATGTATAGGTTTTTAGGAAACAAGATAACTGAAACTAAAGAAATAGTTAAAGATATAATTGAAGAAAACTGTTGTGGGGAGAAAAAATTATCGCGAGTAAGCAACTCAAGCAAGGTAAACAAAGGGAGAACTTCATCTAGACTCATAGTGGCTAAAATTTGAAATTACTAGTGTGAAGAACCACCCCTCCCACACACACTTCCCACTAGCATACAGACTAAACACAGGGATAAAATCAGACCTAGTGTCAGACTTCTCAGATATTCTAAAGGATAGAAGATAATTGTAGCTGATATTTGTCATATTTTGGCTCTTAGGGTCTGAACATTTTCTCTAATTTGGGGAGGAATTATTTATCTTGGTGGAAAGCAGAAAACAAGTGAGATCAGATAATTCCTTTTCCTAATTCTCTAGTAGTCTCACGACCTAAAGCCAGCCACTCTTGTGCTCCCAGGGGGACTTGACTCCTGCCAAGACCATAGACTCTTAAAGGACTTGAAAGATTCCAATTTTGGCAGCAACGTGGAATTTAGAGTCCAGAAGCATCAGAAACAAATGTTCCAGTGGCCTTTCCCCGTAATTTTAACAGACTGATGTTGGCTGTGTTCTTATTTGCCTAACTTCTTTTGGTTTCTACCTGATATCCAGTCTCCTTTTGATTCTGTACTTCAAAAGTTATGCTTCCAGTGAATTATTTTTCTGATTTAATTGTCCAACCCTGGTTTCTGTTGTTTGCAATTGAGAACCACCAACTGGCACAATAATGGGAAAGATACATATAGCTTTGACAGAAAAGATTCCAAGAATTTAAGATCTAGTTATATTGCCCTTCCTAGGAAAAGCCATTAAAAAAGATGTTCTCCAGTGTTTAAGGGTTCAGAAAAAAATACCAAACACATAGCTTTCTTTCTTCTTTTTTTTTTGTTGCAATTTTTGGCTGGGGCCAGGTTTGAACCTGCCACCTCCAGTATATGGGGCTGGCACCCTACTTCTTTGAGCCAAGGGCACTGCCCCAAACACTAGCCTTCTTAAAATGATGATTTAAAATTCAAATTAACTGCCTGAAATAAATTTGTAAAATTATAAAAGAAAAGAAATAAAAATTGGAGAGGACATATTTACCTGGTGAATTTTCCTCAGTGGTTATTATTAGGGTCTTTACCAATTTATCAGAAAAGCCTTTAGAGGCAGAGCTGACCTCAGAAACTCTGGCTAGTCAAACCCAGGAAAGAGCAGGTGAGAATACCAATGAGTTGATGTGCTTATGTTATTGTGAGAATTCTTCACCCTGAGGACAATGGTATAATTAGATTCCAGAAATTCCTCAGGAAAGGGATTCCCTCAAACACAGTTTACCACAAGACTCAGAGGTCCAGCTACATAAGCAGATAGATGCCAGCACTGTAATTCTAGAAGAAAAAAGATAGAAACTAGATTGATATGTACAAAAATGTGAATATGATTGACTGGGGTCAATGGAACTATAAATAATGTTTTTATTTATACTTGAAAAAAATTACTGAATAAGAATGGATTATTTTAAAACTGTGTAAATAGTTTTTTAAATTTCAGATTAATATGAGCGTACAAATGGTTAGGTTACATTATTTGTGTGTGCTGGGTAAAGTCTAAGTTATAGTTGAGCCCTTCACCCAAGAGATGTGCCATATATCCCTACATTGTGTCCATTAAGGTGGGAGCTTACCAATCCTCCTCCCTCACATTAATTTTATTACAGGATTGAATTATGTATAGGTAACATATTTTCTTTGTTTTCTAAACATCTGGTGAATGTGTTTTATCCCTTATATATTTAAAACAATTAAGAAAACATTTAAACATGAAAGTTTAAAAATAAGTACTTAGAGGGAGGCACCCATGGCTCAAAGGAGTAGGGTGCCGGCCCCATATACCTGAGATGGCAAGTTCAAACCTGGCCCTGGCCAAAAACTGCAAAAAAAAAAAAACAACAACAACAAAAAAAACATACTAAGAATATATATTAACAAATAATGCCTCTCAAAAAGAAAAGCAATAGGACTTAAAATAAAAACAATTTTAAAGTCAAACATCAATTTATGAGAAAAAACATCTTATCAATTTCTATAAATGAAAAATTCAGAGTATGAAATAATGATCTAGTGATCTTTAATATTAAAAGGTTTAGTTCTAAAAAGTTTGTTTTGGAGAAGATAACTTTTCATAAGGTTCATGTGTTGGCAACCCTAGTAAACTTAGGTGTCCATTTTATTACAGCATGCTGAGTAGTAGAAGTTCTTTTCAGGGATAGGTAACTGAGAAATTGTGTCAGCTCATGCTATAAAATTATTGCTTTTTTAAATGATTTAAATATTTTTTAAATATATTTTCATTAAGAGAAACTGCCGCTTAATGTAAACATAAAATCACATACCATAAGTCCGTGGTGGCATCTCTCATTAACTTTAGCTTTCATGTATTACACACTTTGACTTTGGTTACCTTTGTCACGTTGCAGTTCACTCACTTAAAAACAAAACACTCCTCTAGTGATGTTTTCTCTCCCATCCTGTAATCTATGAACTGCTTCACCTTGCTTGTGCAGAGTATCACTTTTAATTCTGTTGCCAATGAGCTAGTCCCTCTGAGTTGTTGCCATTTGTAGTGAAAAATAGATATTCTTACACTTTGGCTGTTTCTTTCATCTTTTTTCAAACCTGCCATCCCCAAAGAATATTATAGTACATGCCTGAATGACTTATGATGATATCAGAATTTACTTTCATTAACAAAACTCTACTAGCAGAAAAGTTTACTTTTGAAAAGATCCATTTTAAAAATGGTAAGTATAGGGTGGCAACTGTGGCTCAAAGGAGTAGGGTGCTGGCCCCATATACCAGAAGTGGCGAGTTCAATCCCAGTCCTGCCCCCCCCCCCAAAAAAAAACAAAACTGCAAACAAAACAAAACAAAAATGGTAAGTATATGGAATTTATCCAAAGACTTTTAGAGTTGAGGTAATGACATAACTTGGTCTTCAGACAGGAATACTTATAATGGTTCCACTTAACTTAGGAGGATTGCCTCATATCTATAAAATTTCAGAAGTTATTCTACATATTTTAAAAATCTCTTGAGTGGTTAACAAGTATCCACTGTGGGGAGTTCTTTGTAAGTTAAAAAGTGTCATAAAGCAATTAAGTGAGTGTCAAGTTAGAACATTTGACAGTACAAAAATTTGAAAGCTTAAGGATCTGGAATTTTATAGGACTATATCACAGAATAAGCTGCTTTAAATCCTTTCTTAATCAAAGCAATGTCTAAAAGGCATAAATGCTGAATGTCAATTGATAACTAAATTAGATTTTCATCTAGGAAAATTTTAATATTCACCTAAGTTATCTGCCAAATGTAGTCTACTGTCTCCACAGTTAGGGGTAAGTTTTGGTTATAAATCATTTCAACCCCATGCAATAAAATGTGTTAGTGAATATCATATGTTTCAATTTCTTTTGCTTTTCATCTAAGACATCTATATGTTATAAAGATTTTAGAGCACTTTAATTATAGGTGGAAAAAATACCTCTTTAGAACTTAGGAAAAAGAAACATTGAAATGTCTTTAAACAAAACTTATCAGGAAAGGTTAAATTGGACTTCCTTAAATTGTGAAAGGAGGCTCAGTGCCTGTGGCTCAAGTGGCTAAGGTACCAGACACATACACCTAAGGTGGCGGGTTCAAATCCAGCC
>NW_003852411.1:8103772-8122705 GCF_000181295.1 Otolemur garnettii | reverse complement strand
CGGGCATTGTGGCGGGTGCCTGTGGTCCCAGCTACTTGGGAGGTGGAGGTAGGAGACTCGCTTAAGCCCAGGAGCTGGAGGTTGCTGTGAGTTGTGATGCCACAGCAGTCTACCCAGGGGGACAGCTTGAGGCTCTGTCTCCAAAAAATAAAAAATAAATTGTGAAAGGAAAAGAAAAAGATGTGGATAGCTTAGTAAATACTTCAAGTATATTGTTGTAAAGAAGCTATATGCCATGATCATTTTAATTTTTAGCAAAAATGGACCATCTGAAAATGAGCATTAAGTTAATCCAAGCCTGTTGGCCTTAACTGAGCTAGAAGGGTTGATATCCAGATGTGGGAAAGGTTAAATGCTAGAGAGTAGCTGGGAAGATGATGCTTCTCCTTTCAACAAGGCAGTAACTTCTGGGAAGAGAAAATAGAAGAATAATCAGCAAAGATATCAACCCACTAAGTTATTCAAAGAAAAATACTAACTAGTATTTAAAAAATGTTGGGAGTTTATAACATACTTTATATCATCTAATCTCACAAGCTGTGTTATTATTTACTATGATCTGTTTCTCATGTCAGATATATAGGTATTTTCCATACCATCAAGCAAATCTCCAACTGGGTATTTAATATTCAATTCAGTTCTGACACTAACTCAGTTAGCATCAGACTCCACAGGGTAAGGGTTCAATTCCACAGGCCTGTACCCCCTCCCCAGGCTGGTCACAAGTCCTGAGCCTCTTGTACTTCTTACCTACTAGCTAAACACTGGGGGTTACCATGACCACTGTCTCAGGTGCAATAATTTGCCAGAATGGCTTACAGAACTCAAGAAGGCATTTTATTTACTATTATTGGTTTATTTTAAAGGATATTGTAAGAGAAGAACAGTCTGTTTCCCGCCCTCTACTCACATACCACTCAGCACAACACTGTGACCCTGAATGTTTATTAATTAATTTTTATTTTATTTTATTTTATTTTTGAGACAGAGTTTCACTATATCACCCTTGGTAGAGTGCCCTGGCATCAGATCTCACAGCAACCTCAAACTCTTGAGCTTAAGTCATTCTCTTGCCTCAGTCTCCCAAGCAGCTGGGACTACAGGCTAATTTTTGTTGCAGTTGTCATTGTTGTTTAGCTGCCCCAGGCCGGGTTTGAACCTGCCAATTTCCCTATATGTGACTGGTGCCATGAGTGCCGAGCCTATTAATTAATTTTTAAATAAAACAGATGGAAAGATGGATAGAGTGAGGTCTGGGGGGGGGGGTCCTGATCACAGGAACTCCTATCCTCATGGAGTTGGGCACATCAGTAAAGTGTTTCCCTGAGCTCTGTGAGCTGCTCTAACAAACTGGTAGAACCCGAGGAAGGGGTGGGAGTTCCTGAGTTGTAGGTGATGGTCAGAAGTTCAGGTGACAATTGATCCTTGTGGTTGGTATCTGAAGTAGAGGGAAGTCTTCACCTGTGGGTTTGAGCCTTAGCCCTGTGGTATCTAACTCCAGGAAGTGTTAGACTGAATTGAATAAATATATATATTTCTTATTAGATCATAAGATTGCTTGATTTGATCTGTATTCTGCCTGAAGGAAGTGGAGTCCCTGAGGGGTTAGTAACTTACCCCAGTTTCAAGGCTAGCAAGTGGCAGTGTCCATGTCTGAGCTAAGTCGTTCCATCATTCTACTTTGTATACAGAAATGCCTAAATATGCTAATAGTAGGTTTAAAAAACAGGCAGGTAGAGGGAAATGAAGAAAGAGAAAATAAATGATGTGTTCTCAAGTATGGGCAGGTGAGAATACTGAAATTGTTCTTAAAGTAGGAAAGGTACAATGGGGCTGCAGGTCCCTATCTTATGGATAAAGAAACTAGAGTTCACAACATTGTACATGACACTTATTTGGGGAAATCACTACTTGACTTTAATTACCTCCTTCCATCTCTAGTGTCTTCTAGAGTGGACTACATATATGGCCACAGTTTAGTGACTCCTTAATCCTTTGACTTAAAATTATGGTAGAGTAGCTGCTCAGAAGAATTCTAGAGCAGTAGTCCCAAACTTTTTGGCATCAGGGACCAGTTTCATGGAAGATAGTTTTTCCATGGACCAGGGATAGGTGGGCAGAGGATTAGATTTTCATAAGCAGCATGCCACCTAGACCTCTCACATCACAGTTTACAGTACGGTTCATGTTCCTATGAGAATCTAACACTGCTGCTAATCTGATGGGAGACAGAGGTGGTGATGTGAGTGACGGGGAGTGGCTGTAAATACAGATGAAGATTCACTGGCTCAGTGAGCATGAGCTGACACAAGAGGAGTGCTTTCATCCACAGTAGGGAACCAAATAATGACACACAGGAGGTGCCTTCATTGACTGTTGCTGAAAACCGTTAGAACTGGTGTCTTAGGTGTTCATTTGTTCAGAAATCATGCCTTACTCCCCTTTCCCTGTGTTCTCTTTTCCCAGACCACAGGTAACAGTGTATCAGTTTTTAACAGTGAATATTCTACTTCCTTTTATTTTTGGTCTATGCCTACAGTGCAACGTGTTTACTATGGACTGATGCTTGAATCAGGATGTGCTTTGCATTGCTGACAGGGATCAGTGTGAACAAGTAACTTAAACTTCGGAGTGCAGTGGAATTATCCCAGATGTAATGGTATTTTCCTGTCTGAATGCCTCCTACTTTCCCCGTTCATGGTCAAGTTTAGTTCCTCAATGTCTCTTCTATTGCTCCTGTCCTCCTCATCTCCACCAGCTCCACCTCACTCAGCTCAAATGTCTAAAAATTCTCTTCTAATGGACATCTTTTCTTCTAGTTTTGATCTCCCACTCTAATGCATCTTCCAGAGTGCAACCAGGGAAATTTCGCCTAAATATTGCTTTGTAAATGTCCATTCACCCAAAGCCTTTGTATACTTTTCTCATTATCCCAGAATAAAATATATGCTCCCTAGTCTTCTGTAAATGGACTCCTATGTAGTTCTTTTAACAGTTTATTTCTCAAATTTACTCTCACAAAGCAATGTGGGGGAAAAAAGAAGAATTTTTCTTTTAATATGTATCTGAATACTATTTATCTTAAAGAATAAGATATTCATATGTCTTTTCTTTATTCATGTTTCCTTAACATGAATAACTGAGTATTTGACTTTACTATTGATATGAAGCTTCTATCTCTGATTTTGAATTAAAGGCAGAGAAATTTATTGTTTCCTTTGTTTGATAAAATATTATTGATGTTGCTAAATTTTATACATCAAACTACTGCCAAACAGATAATGTGGAGTACCTGTGCGTGAGTTATGAATTTTCTTATAGTCTTAAATTTCTTAAAGGAATGGATAGGGACTGCTCCTGATGGCCATTGAATATTTACTCTGCCAAACTCTATGTCCACAACTTCTACCTTCCATGGACTCCTTTGTCCCCTGCTGCTTTACTCTGGCCCCTGCTTCCTTACTCTCCATCCCTCCATGATTTGCCCCTCCCCCACTTCCCATCCAGACTTCCTCCAAATGGCATAATTCTCATTCTAGCTCTATGTTCCCTCTCTAAATTGTACTTCTAACATGATGCCCATCTCATAAACCACCATGTTTCTGAGTATTGTTGGTCTCTTTGTTCTGCTATCTTGTATAAGCTTATTACTGTTATTTTGCCACATGATTTTGCTCTTATGGTTTCATGTTTATTTGTTTTTTTCCCCAACCATATTTTATATATTGTGAGATACTCACAATAGATACTGCCTACCAGAGTGACAGGAAAAAGTGACATATTCCCCCCCTCCCTGCACACTTCACTCCTGTACCAAATATGCGAGAGTTTTTCCCCACACACTAAGCAATTTCCCAGCAGACCCCAGCTGGGTAGTCCTCTACTTTAATTTCATCCTGAAGTGAAGTAACTGGAGATGGCATCAGATCCTACTGGTGAAGGCTCCCTCCCATGAGACTGTCCCTCACTTCAGATGCCAGCCACAAGTCGAGGTTGTGACCTGTACTTCTTAATTACCAGCTATAAATCAGGGTACCTAAAAACCCTCCTTAGGTTTGATTAATTTGCTAGAGTGGCTCCTAGAACTTGGGAAAAACCCCTTACTTAAATTTACTCATTTATTCTGAAGAACATTACAAAAGATACAAATGAACAGGCAGATGGAAGAGATGCATTGGGCAAGGTATGGAGGAAGGGGCACAGGAAGGGGCACAGAGCCTGACACCATCCTCCAGGAACTGCCATGTGTTAAGCTATCTGGAAGTTATCCAAACCCTATTCTTTTGAGTATTTATGGAGGTTTCATTATGTAGATGTGATTGATTACATTTATTGGCCATTGGTGATCAACTCTACCTTTGGCCCCCTAGATTTGGGGAGTGGGGATAAAATTCCCATCCTCTAATCACACTTGGTCTTCCTGGTGACCAGCTCCCACCCTGAAGCCATCTAGGGAACCCCAGCCACCAATCATCTTATTAGCATACAGAAGACATGGTTATCATTCCAGAGATTCCATGGATTTGGGGAGCTGTATGTCAGGAAGCAGGACAAAGACAAAACATGTATTTTTTGATATCACACTGCCTTTTTTATAGCCCATATTGCCTTGCATAGAGAAAAAAAACATAATTGCACCCAGTAGACGTATTTTTTTTGTTGCTGAATTGACCTCCATAGAACAGTAACTAACAGATCATAGGGAAGCCTGCATCACTAACCTTCTCTCTCATTTTCCATGTTAACTTCAGTGGGTTGTTTGAATCACAGCAGTTTCAGATTTCATTATGTATGTTCTTTTCCAATTGTAGCACATGCAGGCATGTTACTGCTTATATTTAGAACAACATTTTATAACAAAATCTGGTTTTGTAGAGTTGTTATTATCATTTAAATTAGCTCAGTCTAATGTAGAAATTGTACCATGTGGGTGAGTGTTGCAATATTTTGCAAAATAGGCAAAAGCAATCTGTCCACTTTAAGATGATACAGTGGCTACCAAATTTTCAAATGTTTGGTCTGGTTGTCTTTATAAGTGAAAGTTAGAATAAGTGTGGGGAGGATAATTTTGTATATCTTAAGAGTTTAAAGTTTTGTTTATAAAAAACTGTTTTTCTGCTTCTCTGGCAACAAAAATAATTTTCTGTTGATTCTATTAGCTGCTTTGCATGAGGAGGACTTTTAAGACTAAAGAGCAAGGCAGGAATCCTGATTCAATCTGAGCATATTAGTGTATTGCTGACATCCCCCCATAATCACATGCTGAAGCCTCTTTTCTCCCTAATGTTAATTACCTATGAAAATTAGAAGTATTAATTTGCCTTCTATAGTATCAGGAAAGGGTAGATGTTGTTTTTTTCTATCAGTAAAACATGGAAAAAATTTAACTGTCTCTATATCCATTATAATTAGTCAATTTTAACTATCTAGAATCTCTCAAATTTTAGAATTAAAAAATGTATTAAAAATACTACTTATAAATCGGGTGTGTAATCTAAATAGACTTTTCAAATGTGAGGACTGGGGTTATTAAATTCGATGCACAGAGGTATTTTAAATACTATACTACTTTATCCTGTCATTTTTAATCATACTTTGCTATATAATGAAATATTAATAATAATAAAAGTTTCATAATGTCTACTATGTGTCAGGGACTGTTCTCAATATTTTATTCGTATTATTTTAGTTAAGCTCTAATAACACTGTTAGGTAGTTGCCATTATTATCCCCATTGAGACATAGACAGATACCATGGAGCTAGCAAGCTCTGCATTGAAACACCACCTCCACCTTTGGGCAAGTTATTTGAACATTTTGAGCCTTAGTTTATCTGTACAATGGCAGTAACATGTCATAGGATTAATGTGGTAAATGAATGATGAATATAGAGTTAGACACCTGGCTCATAATAAGGACTCAGCAAACTTAGCCAACTTTCCTATTTGGTGAACTGACTCAAGACTTAGCCCCTAATTTTTACTTAATATACTTTTTTATCCAGTATTCTCTGAGATCTTTGAAGGCATAAATTGCCTGAAACATGGTAAGTACTCAGTAAGTGCTGGGCACAAAAGTGAAAATACACAGAGCTCAAATACTGTAAATATATCAGTGGTGACCAGCAACAAACAAGATTATAAGTTGTTGCTTAGGTAATTAAATCATTGGCATTATCTGATTAATTTGTTGGTCTTTCTTTTGAGATATTTTCAACCAGAGGCTTATCTGCAAGAAATCAGACCCAGCTGACAAAAAAATATGTCTCCTGAGTTTGAAAATAGTGTTGGCAATTTCCAAGAGTTAGGTGAGGTTTTTTCTTCCATCATCTTTGTTGGCGGTGTTATAAACCATTTTTGCCAACCTCACCACTAATAATAGATTAAGACACCCAAGTCTTATAGTAGTGTTTATTTTTTATTCTTTTCTTTTCTTTTTTATTAAATCATAGCTGGGTACATTAACACAGTCATGGGGTACAATTGCTGGTTTTATATACAATTTGAAATATTTTCATCAAATTGGTTAACATAATCTTCGTGGCATTTTCTTAGTTATTGTATTAAGATACTTATATTCTATACCTAGTAAATCTCACAAGTACCCTTGTAAGATGCACTGTAGGTGTGATCCTACCAATTACCCTCCCTCCACCCATCCTCCCCTCTCCTTTCCCCTCTCCCTCCCCTTTCCCCTTCTTCTTGGGCTATCAGTTTCATTGTAGAGCTGAGTACATTGGATACTTTTTCTTCTATAATTGAGATACTTTGCTAAGAAGAATATTCTTGATGTCATGTTTATCTAAGTTTAATTCTTTTAAAAAATGATTGGTGAGGCAGCACCCATAGCTCAGTGGTTAGGGTGTCAGCCACATACACCCAGGCTGGTGAGTTCAAACCTGGCCAGGGCCTGCTAAACAACAGTAACAACTGCAATAAAAAGATAGCCAGACGTTGTGACAGATGCCTGTAGCCCCAACTACTTGAGAGGCTAAGACAAGAGAATTGCTTAAGCCTAAGAGTTTGAGGTTGCTGTGAGCTGGGATAGCACAGCACTCTACCAAGGGGAACACAGTGAGACTCTGTCTCAAAAAAAAAAAAAAAATTGGTGAGAACTTATAAATAACATGTATTTTTTTGTAATTAAAAATAAAGAATAAATTAATGTCTTCCTTCCTGATAGAGTTCCACATCTCCATTGCTTCAGCTAATAAAAAGCTAAGTTGTTGTTGATAATGCTGGTATTGTTGACTGTTCATGGTTCTGGTAGTGGTGATGATTATGATGGTAATGGTGGTGACAATGGTAGTGGTGAGGGATTGCTTCCCCCAAAGCCTACAATTATACTCTGGACTTCTAAATCCAAATTTAAAATTATTTTTTTTCCATCAAAAATTGGTTTGTATGTAGTAATTCAAGAGATATAGATTTGGCTTATGGGCAAGTGATGGCACTTCATTGATGGAGTTGAACTATGGTTCTTAAATTCCATGTTCTTGCCACATTAAAACTTCTTTATTAAAAGGAGGAATTTTTATAAGAAATAAAAAAATTAATGGTTGAAAAATTATACTGAGGTCTATCCCATCATTATTTAACCTGATTAAGTAAAGGCTAAGACATTTTGATGATCTATATTCAACTGTTATTTGGTGAAAATCCAATTTTCCTGTCTGTGTGTGTTTATAGTTTTTCTGAATATCTTATCATCAGCTGGAATAATCTTTCCAAGGAAGTGGTAAATTTCTCACCTTCTATGGGATGATGTCATTCCATCTTTGTGTTGCTCACAGATTTATTTTGTGACCTTGAGCAGCACCCTATATGCAGGCTTTATTTATTCAGTGGCTTCTGAGCTCTTTGCATCCTGGTTTGGATAACTGACATTTATTTTCACTTTGATATCTGAACTATAGAACCTACCAATGGGATTCTTGCTGGGAGAGATGCCAGGCCAATTCTGGCAAACTCCATCGAAAGGCACTAAGTTTTTATAAAAATGTTAAGAACTGCCTGAATCTTTGGAGCATCTCGTGTCAATCTGAACTAGACATGAGACACATTTTATTTCAGGAAGGTGAACTAAATTCATGTGGGTATTTAACAATACTAAATTTCCAAAAGAAAGAACAGTTCAGCTCCCTCCCCATTCCCTGAAGGTTATTTGTACCTCCCCGGCAGCATGTGTAGTTCTTCAGCATTTCAGAATTGATGGACTCCAGATGGAATCGCCATTTGAACTTACTGGCCACGGCCAGTCTGCCCTTGACCTTGTGCATTTCTTGGGTTCTGTGTTCACCAAGAATCCATGGAATAATGAAGCTATCAAAGTCCACAGGCCGGAAAAATTCTTCAAACATTAACTTCAAAGACTAGGTCATAATTTAAAAAACACAATGTAAACAGGAAAAAAAGGGGAGGGCAACTGTAAGCTGCTAGCAATTAGGCACTAATTAGGTTCCTTCAGTTGTAGAGTTGCTGCAGTCCAGCGGTACCATTTGTATCTCTTTGAAATGTATAGAGATACCTCAGGCTAATTTTTCTTAGTAAAACGAAGCCACAATTTGCTGAGCAACTTACAGTAAAGATTATATAACAGGCTAACTGAATTTCTCCATTTTATTTATTGTGAAAACTGAATTAAATGGAAAGCAGACAACATGTCTGGCTCATCAGTGTATCCTACAAGTTAGCACATATTCATTGTGCAAAAAAATAGATATCAATGAATGAATTCATTTATTTCTGTTAAAACTCATGGATTCTGTCTATTTCAAACACTTATTGAGTGGGTGATATTTACATAAAGAGAATTATTTAATATTTGATAATACTTTCCTTGACTATTAATTCCTGTTGTGTAGTAATATGAATATAAAACATGTAATTGATTAGACTTAATATATATCAACATCTCAGAATTTTCTCAGATAATTATTGTTATCTTTTGGACAATAAATTCTTAATTTAATGCTTAATTTTCAAGTCTATTCCCTGCCATATAAGTGGAATGTAAGAGAAAATTTGAATAATTTATATTTTTTTGTTAAGTTGAGGTTCCGTTGATCCATGGGCATAAGTCAAAAGATCAGTATAGGAGGCCCTTGAGAAGAAATAGCAGATACTACAATTACAGCCAAGTTACAATTTAGGATTGGCCTGCATTCCATCAACCATTTTAAGTGTCTTTTATACACACAGCCACTGCGTGATATACAAAGGACGTTAAATGCTCTAGAATATAATGGAAAATGGTATAATGTGAAGACATGCTCCTGACCTCAACAAAGTTATTTTCTAATAAATAAAAAAGAGAGAAATAAGTTTAACCAGAACAGACAGCAGGGTCAGGGCAAGTTGTGGCTCCAGAAAAAAGCAAAAGCCCTGTCTAAACACCTTGCCTGGGAGAAGATTTATATGGAGTTCCAGAAACGTAGATCAGTTGGCGGAACTTCTAACATCAACATAAATTGACATTCCTCTTTATACATTTTTTTTTACTTACAGAGCCTCCCACAGTCACTGTGATGCCCAAGAATCAGTCTTTCACAGGAGGGTCTGAGGTCTCCATCATGTGCTCTGCCACAGGTTACCCCAAACCAAAGCTCACCTGGACCATGAACGATATGTTTATTGTGGCTTCACACAGGTACTGGGTTTGTATCACGCTCCTTGCTTTTATTGAGTGAGAAAAATTGAAGAAATTTCTGGACCAAACTAATCTGATGAAATACTTAAGATTAAGGAGGGATTGAACAAAATCCACATCTTTAGATTTTTCTAAATGGTTTAGGAAATGTCAAATAAGTGATGAACTTATGGAGTTTAAGGTTAATAAATCTTGAACCCAATAGCTGGATGAAGAGTTTTTCAATATTCTAAGTTGCAAGCATAGCTTTGTAACACTTCAACTTCTGCCATTGAATTGGGGATAATAAACTTTCTGTGGGGTAAGAGAACATATAGTTTTAACAAATCTATTAAATAGAACATATAGTTTTAACAAATCTATTTAACATCTAATCTATAGTTATCTAATCTATAGTTTTAACAAATCTATTTATCCTGGATTTAATAGGAGGGGGACAGCCCAAAGACAGAACACTAGCCCTAATTAAAGGATATGCAGGCATTCTTTGCAACTGTTTCCACTTTTACCATACTACAGTAAGAGGTGTTTTATCCTACTGGATGCTTTTTAAAGACATTCAATCCTCACATGTTTGGAGAGTGTAATAAACATGTGGAATATAAACAACAACGTTTTCAACCATTAGTACTTCCATTACCCTGGGTTTGGCATGAGGAGGACGTCTTAGGCATGATGTAGCAAGCTGAGCCAGATTCCATTCCCAGGCTCATTGTTGATTCACTGTGACACAGGAAGCATTGTGTCTCTCAGGCCTTCATTTGGAGGGACCATTTAGCATAGCAGTTTTACCACACAGAGTAAGATTGGCTGGGTGCAAATTCCATTTCTTCCATTTATTAACACTGACTTTGGCAAGTTAGATAATCTCTTGCTTATCTGTAAAACAGGGATGCTAATAGCATCTAACTCATTGGGTTGTTAGGAAAATTAAAAATGTTAATAGACATAAAAGTAAAGTTCCTAGAGCAATGCCTGGTATGTAATCAGTACTGAATATGAGTATCCATCCATCCATCCATCCATCCATCCATCTATCCATCTATCTGTCCATCTATCCACCCATCCATCCATTTACCCACCTACCCATCCATCCATCCATTTATCTATCTATCTACCATTATTATTATTATTATTACATCTGTTTGTAACATAATGTTAATTATTTCTACAGTGAACACAAGAAATATAAGTTTAGATATTTGAAAATAGTTAAAGGGAGATACATAGTCTTATGGTATTTTCATTATTATTTTTTGCTTTTTGTTCATAGGTACAGGATGACCTCAGAAGGTACCTTATTTATCAAAAATGCAGTTCCCAAAGATGCGGGGGTATATGGTTGCCTGGCAAGTAATTCCGCTGGAATAGATAAACAGACCTCTATCCTCAGATACATTGGCAAGTATAGTTTAAAAAGCAATTAAAACAAGATGAATATCACATCAAGCAATGTAATAGTACCTTTCTGAAAATTAATGTTATTAAAATGAATAAGCTATACCTGTCTTGGAATTTATTATTCGTTTCACACATTGATTAAAAATACTATTGTAACTAACTTAAATTAAAAGTTCAGACAGTGAGAAGCTTCAACAGAAATCAAGGAAGCTTCCAGATTACAGAAGACTTCCAGATTGTCCATAGTGTTTTATCCTTCTAGTCCTTCCATGGTTCATCTGTTCTTTGTAATATCTCATTTTCAGATTAATAAATTCTATGCCCTTTCTAGCTTATCTCAACTTTTGTTGCATAATTTCTACTTTAAAACTGTATAATATTATTTTTAATTTTTAGCTTCAATTTTCCCCTCCAAATTTAAACATTTATTGAAAGTGTAACTCATGATAATTATTCTATAGAATGTTCCTTTTAATTAGGCCTTTCTTAGTCAAATAAAGGATAAAGGTGTCATATGCTTAGATCCAGGTTATGGACTGTGAGTGATTAATGATCTGCAGTTCATCTTGTACATATTCTTATTTGACTTCATTCATAGAAAAATAGTAAAACTATCAGTACAGACAAAGGGGTGAAAAGAGCCATCATAGAGATAGTTAGGTTAGGTAAAGGAGGAAACAAAAGTGTCCCAAATACTGAGCAAGTGGTTGAGCAAAATTTTACATTGCGTTGTGGTAATAAATTTTGACGTTCACAGATAGGTCAAAATACTGAACACAATTATTTAACTTATTAACATTTACAGGTATGCAGTATGAAAAGTGCTGTGCTAGAGACTATGTAAGGTAAAATTTAAAAAATATATGTCATGTAATATTTACTTTTCAAGAGCTTAAATAATGAGGATGGATACCTAAAGACCGACAAGTACCACGGTGGAAGGTTGACAGAAGAGAAGATTAATTCCGACTGGGGAATTTGCAAAGACTTGTCAAGGGAGACAGGATTTAAGGTTACTCTGGTAGAGAGTTGTGCCAAAGGGAATTTTAGGAAGAGGAAATAGCTTTAGCAAAGGCAAGAGGATAGGAGAGTATGGTATGTTGTGTTTTGGGCTACCAGTTAGAGCTCTGTAAGCTCTTTGTAGTAAGCGGGGAAGTTAATGGAGGATAAGGTTAAAAAGAAGGCTATGCCCACTTTTTAAGGCAATTGTTTGGTTTTTTTCTTTCTGATTTGCTTGATTTCTTTACAAATTCTGGATATTAGCCCTTTATTGGATATGTAAATTGTGAATTCTCATTCTGCATGTTGTTGTTTTGCTCTACTGACTGTGTATTTAGCTGGGCAGAAGCTTTTTAGTTTAATCAAATCTAATTTACTAATTTTTCTTGTTGCATGATTGCATTGGGTTCTTAATCATAAATTCTTTGCTGAGGCTGACATCTAGAAGAGTTTCTTCTACATTTTCTTGCAGAATTCTTATGGTTCCATGCCTTAGATTTAAAACTTTTATCCATCTGGAATTAACTTTTGTGAGTGGTGAGAGGTAGTGGTCCAGTTTCATTCTTCTGCTTGTGGTTATCCAATTTTCCCACCACCATTTATTGAATGTGGTTTCTTTTCCCCAGTGTACATTGCTTTTCACTTTGTAAAAGACCAGTCAATTATAGGTAGATGGTTTTATATCTGGCTTGTCTGTTCTGTTCCATTGGTCTATGTCTCTATTTCTGTGTCAATACCAGGATGTTTTGCTTACTGTGGCCTTGTAGTATAGTTTGAAGTCTGGTAATGTGATGTCTCCAAAAACATTTGTTCTTTTTGACAAACAATTATGTTAAAAAGTGGGAAAATGATAGCCAGGCATTGTGGCAGGCACCTGTAGTCCCAGTTACTTGGGAAGCTGAGGCAAGATAATCACTTAAGCTCAAGAATTGGAGGTTGCTGTGAACTGTGATGCCACAGTACTCTACTGAGGGTGACAGAGTGAGACTCTGTCTCAAAAAAAAAAAAAAAAGTGGGAAAAGGCATGTACAGAAGCTTCTCAAAAGAAGAAAGACAAATGGCCAATAAACAAATGAAAAAATGTCCAATGTCACTAATCATCAAGAAAATGCAAACTAAGACCACAAGGAGATATCATCACATTTCCCCAATTTGAGTGGTTTTTATTAAAAAATTCCAGAAACAATAAATGCTGGTATAGATGCAGAGAAAAAGGAATGTTTACATATTGTTGGTGGAACTGAAAATTAGTACAACCTCTATGGAATCAGTATGGAGATTCTCCAAAGAACCAAAGGTAAACCTATCATTTGACCCAACAATCCTCAAAGGAGGACTTTTCATAAAAAAGATACATGTACTCAAATGTTCATGATAGCAGAATTCACAATTGCAGATATGTGGAATTGACCCAAGTACCCATCAATTCATGAATGGATTACTGAAATGTTCTATGAGTATACCATGGAGTACTATTCAACAATAAAAAGATGAATTAAACCTTTTGCAACAATCTGGATGGAACTGGAGACCATTCTCCTAAGTGAAATAGCTCAAGAATGGAAAAAAAATACCATATGTACTCACTATTAAACTGGAACTAATCAATGAGTACACCTATGCACAGAGGGAAGTAAAACTCAGAGGAAGTCAATCAGGGGAAGGGAGAGAAGGTGAGGGACACAAACCTTCCTAATGAGTATAATATCACTATTTGGGTGATGGGCACATCTATAGCTGGGAATCAAGCATTAGAAAAGCAACCACTTAACCTAAAACATTTTTACCACCCTTACTTAATATAGTAGAACCTCCATAGTCAACCACTTCCCTACATTGATCACCTTATTAAGTTGACCTAATTTTCAGAGATTGGACATGCACCACATATACTCAATGAAAGACTACATATGTTGACCTATATATAGACCACCTCCATAAGTTGTATCTTGACCACTAGGATCGTAACACATGATATTAATTTACTCTTGACCAGTTGAGTCTACTCTACACCAAGGAGTAGAAAGTATGGGCTTTGCCCCTTAGTTGAATAATTTTTCTTTAGTATAAGTTGTTTTTTAATGCTTTATTATTTTAATGTTTTATTATTAAGGCATATTGGATTAAGCCTTATGTCCCATTGCTTATCACATGTTGTGGAAGATTTTTCTGATGATAAGGACTGGTTTGAATTGTAGGTACAGTCTACAATTACAGATAATTTTTACAGTTAATGAAGACATAATGGCCCAAATGAAAAACTCAAAGAGCTGACCTTGAAGGAAAGGGTTTATCTTCTACATTTTTCAGAAAGCAGCAGCCAAAGAAAGACAGTAGAACATTTTGGTGTTAGCAAAGCCACATCTCCATTACTTGGAGAGATATGGTAAGGAAAGGAGAGACTTACAGTGGAGAGGAAGGAAAACTTCCCTCAGGGAAGTCAAGGAAACCACATTAAGCTGGTTGAAACAAATGAGGACAGTTAATGCCCAAATCTCCAGCCCTATGATCAAAGAAGTTACTTAGCTCTAGCACATTGGCTCAAGAAATTTAAACTGCAATGTGAGATCTCTCAGAAATCTCATGTGGGGAATCAAATGGTGTTCCAGTAGAAGTTGTGGAAGAGTTCATCAAAAAGTTCCTAGACTTTGCCAGAGGCTTCAAAGATGACAACATCTTCAACGCTGATGAGCGTGGGCTCTTTTTCAAGGTGATGCCTGACAGTAACCTCATCATGAAGGGTGACAAATGTAAAGGCAGAAAACTCTGCCTTGTGCTAGCTCAGTCAGAGATAAACTGAGGCCCTGGTTGAGTTTGCAGAAAAGTTTCAGCACAAAGTTTGAGCCAGCACATTTTGGCAAAGCCACATGCATATGAGAACCTAAAGCCTGAATACCACCCGTTAACTTGGAGATCAAACAGATGCAGCTGAATGCCCTGTTTGAGGAGTGGGTAAGTGGTGTGGACTGACAAATGAAGAACAGTCTATTCTACTGACAGTAGACAACTGTCCTGGTCACCTGCAGATAAATCTTATCATGAAGGTGACACTGAAATTTCTGCCTCCAAACATGACCTCAGAAATCCAACCTCTTGACCAAGCCATCATCAAAACATTTAAAAGGTACTGCTGAGCCCAACGCCTGCAGTGAGTCAGTACTAAAACACAAACCTGAGGTCTGCCTGTTGAAGCAACTTTATCCATTGTCTTAATGCTCTGGATGTTGTCATCTAGATCAATTCTGTTTGGAATAAAGTTCAGCCAGAAATGATACAGAAGTGTTTCAAGAAATTTGGTTTTGTCACAACCCAAGAGCACAATATTTTGTCCCCGTCAGATAGTACATCTCTGATGGCAAATTCAAAGGAGTAGATTTTGAAGGTTTTTTGCAATGGATGATGAGATGGCAACCTGTTAGGAACTTGACCCAGAAACAGTTTACCATGAGATCTTGACCAAAGGACAGACTAGTCTGAACGTCTATGAAGCAGCTGATGACGTGGACAAAGCAAGTGAGGATGACATGGAAATTGCAGAGACTCCAGAAGAGGATGTCAGGCATCTCATAATGCAGTTCACGTCACTTGCTGTGGGAAAAAATCCCCAGGTATGCTGAGCGCTGCAGGCAGAGCTAAGAGTGCTTTCTCCACTTCCACTTGTAATAAGAATAAGAAACAGACCAAGACTGACTCTTTTTTTAGAAAAATATTATTAAATCCTGAAAAAACAGTAAGTGTATTGATTTTGTATGAGGCCACATGTATGATTTTACTGTGTTTTGATTGTGTAAGATGTCATATGACATTTTAAAATAAAAACTGTACAAGAAAGTAAAGTACATGTACCTATCAGTACAGCAAGCTTAGTTCCTTATGTTGACCACCCTTGTATGTTGACCAGTTTGTTACAGTTCCCTGGTGGTGAACTTAGAGCTGTTCAACTGTATTTTGAAATTAAAAATAAGACTATGCACCACTTTATGATGTTTGAAAGACAAACTAGGGAATTTTGAAAGCAATGTGAAATACTTAAGATTTTTCTAGCAGAGGAGTAATATGATCTCTGAGAAGACCTTTGCTTATTTAAAGCTATCGCATTTGAAATACGGAAGTCCTAAAATATCCAGTTAAGAGAAAATATATGAGAGAATTGAGCTATTTAGCTAGAAGGTGAAACAACGACAGTAAGAAACTGTGTATGGATGTTTAGCTTATGCAAGGGAAAAAAAGAGTCAAAACCAAGAGACTCTACTTTCAGTAAAGAGACAAACGTTTGCCTGGAACTATAAATATCTCTCCATAGTTAGACATGAATATCCTTAAAGTCATGCAGAAAATGTTATTAACCAATTTATCTGCAATTGTGTTAATCTCAAATCTTAATTAACCAGCATTCCTCTTTTGACTGCATTTTTGCTATAATTATCCTCCTCTCTATTCCTTTAATATGATTTCTGTAAGACGTATTCAGCTATCTAAGCTTTTTCGTTTCTTACATACATCTTCATACAGACCTTACAATTAATTTCCTAAATATTTTGGACTTGGTTTTATCATAATTACTTTTGGTTTTGGTCCTTATTTTTGCCTGATTTTTTCTTTTTTTGGCCTAACTAGGTGATGTTTTCATCACACTTCTCTGTGTGTATAGGCATTATAACAGTGTCTTTCTGTTTATAAACATTGAAATAGCCACAAGCACATAAATCCTGATAGATCTTTTTCTTGGTTCATTTAGTAAATGTAAACAAGGTCCGTGTGGTTTTATGCTAGATGTTAACTATTTGCATGTTTGCTTTTTTCAGAAGCCCCCAAGTTGATTGTAGTTCAGAGTGAGCTTTTGGTTGCCCTTGGGGACACGACAGTTATGGAATGCAAAACCTCTGGTGTTCCTCCACCTCAGGTTAAATGGTTCAAAGGTATGTTTCTTAAGTATATTTGTATCTGATCCACTTAGGGTTTTTTTTTTTTTTAATGATTTGTTAAAAATTTGTTTTGGTGTGTGACTTAGCAGCCTCATAAAATATGTTTATGCTCTCAGTGGAGACGATAGTTCAAATTCTGAACTCTGAATTTCGGGATTTGACATCTGGTATGGATTACAGGGCTGTGAAAATCAAAGCAGGAAAAGTTCGCCTTGCTAATCCAGCTGAACATTCTCTTTGTTAGTTTAGGATTGTTTCCTGTAGAGAATTGTCCAAGAATACTTGGTTAACGTTTAAAATAGCTTCACTGATTTTAGTTCGCTTTTCTTAGAGGTGATGGCTCTCACTATTGTGAAGTTATCTAGATTTTCAAGGATGCTTTCTATAAAGTGCTCAAATAAAGACACATAGGGAAGCTTACAGGTAATTGAAATACAAATGTATTTGTTGGCCAGCTATTTCATGCATGGTAAATGCTAGTATTAAGTATAGAAATTATCTTTCTGTATTTGTAACCAAAATTACACCTCTGTGATTCTTTAATAAAATAGCAGCGATGATTCTCACTTGACCTTGGTGAGAATACACTTGGCTCCTGCTCCAGGCTCAGATGCTAACCGGAGATATCTGTGTAAAAATCCCTGCTTCTGCTTCTGTTTCAGTTCTTCTAATTTATGAGAAAAATTTTTTGAAAAATCCTGCAAACACCCTAGCTGGGAGGTTGCTAGGATTATTGAAATGCTGTTTGCAAAATACTTTTTAATCTTCAAATGAAAAATGCTAAATATTACAAAGCCCTATTGTTATGATTCTGTTTATTAAATCACAGATGTTTCCATAGCAACAGGTTGATGTCATAATCACAAAATTATGAATTCACCTCGAGTTCAAACTCTTGGGGAACATGAGGTGAAAGGAAAGGCTTTATGTAGAAAACAAATATTTTGAAATAATACAAATCAAAAGCAAGGAGGGAAACTAGGAAATAGTGCCATTTTCATGGTTTTCCACATTAAAAGATTTGTAGTCTTCATGTTTTCACTGATAAGAAAACATTTCTGGATTTGCTCTTTAATCATGCTTATATCATTAATATAAACCCATGTTATTTACTTAAAGTACTTAACTGTCTGAATTGCCAATGAAATGTCGTTTTCAGACTTATATTATAATGAAATAGATCCAGAAAATGTATTATAGAGATGGGTTTTTTTTTAATTTTAAATGTCATTTAGTAGTTTATGATGAAAATAAACAATAAAAAAATAATGGAATATACTAATTTCTCTGCCTATATATAGCAGAGTCACACGGAAAGTATTTTATTCTCCCACACTGAAGCTACTCTTTTGAATAAGTTAGTCTTCAGGCCAGTTTTGACCCAACAGATAATTTGGAAACTAAAAGAAAAGGTATAGAGCCATGCAGCCACCATATGGAAGATTCTAGAAAGTCACTACTATGAGTTTCTCCTCTCAACCATGGGTATTACAGTTCAGTGGGTCCAATAAATAACATGCCATTTTTCTGTCCAGATTATGAACCAACAGAGATAGAACATGAGCATTAGATATTGACTGACCTTAATGTAAGACATGTTCCTGAGATGCATCAACAATTAGCAGAGCTGCCCTGGACCCCAGGATCAGGCCAACTTATCCTTCCAAGTTACTGCGTAAATGGAGTCAAGACCACCACGAGTGAAGATTAGCCTTAGGGTTAGAGAGGATCAACTCCTCTGTGTGCAGACTGGCTCCAGAATGGAAGGTGTTATGGGGAAGTGGGCCTTCCTGTCCCATCCACTGAGGACAAGATACCAGGAAGGTTAGGAAAATCCTACCTTATGGGAACCATAAGGATGGAAAGAAAGAGTTCCTGCCTTCAAAGAATAGTAACTTTTTCTTTGTATCTTTCTTCTGGCAATTCTGATTGAAGAAAATAGGTGTTTCAAAAAAAAAAA
>NW_003852411.1:8090321-8103654 GCF_000181295.1 Otolemur garnettii | reverse complement strand
TTGGATTTATTTAGAGCAGTGGTTCTTAAAAATGTGGTTTCACATCTCTGGAAATTCCCACAGTTCTTTTAGGGGATCCACAAGATCAAAACTATTTTCATAATAATAAGAAATAAGACTATTTTCACTGTCATTGTCTCACAAACGAATAATGGAGTTTCTAAAGGCTCTGTGTTGTGTGATAGCTAATAGGCTGAATACAGAAACAAATATGAGCCCTCAGCTGTCTGCTGTTATGCTAGACAGGAAACATTATAGAACTTTGCAAAAATGTGAAACAATGCTACTCTTCTCCTTTAAACTTCTCTTGCTTTGCAAAATACAATTTTTTAAAATAAAATATGTTAATTATGTTAAAATGTCCTGAGTTTATTATAAAACAAGCAGATGCATATATTTTTAGATTTCTTATGTTGATTGCTAAAATACTAAACAAGTTTGATCCACATAAACAATAATTCACTAGGGCCCATAATAATTTTAATAATTTTTTAGAGTACTGTTAGGGAGTCTTAACACAAACATTTTCTAACTACTTAATTCTCATCAACTATTTGAAGGGATCTTAAATCAGAGATAATGATCTTTTTTAGTCTTTATATCTACAGAGGCCAGGATTGAATTTAAACTGCCCCAGAAAAAGAACTCTTCTCCAAGAGAATGCTTGAAAATTCTAGAGTGGATCATCAGCACAGTTTATGTATCTTGCTACGTATACCCCTGTTTGGGTCTTATCTAATGTTAAAAGTAGATAATCCCGATTTCATGTGCATCTAACAATTCTGTAGTTCTCTATGGTTTCTGAATAATTCAATGAGTAATTTTTCACTAGCCATCAAGAAAGGAGAGATCAAAATGTGATCGAAACGCAAACTTAATTGAACTATTATTTTCCAATTTTTGTTTCATGACTGCTATTCTTTGTTTGGATTTTTATTTTAGTAGATTTTTTGTGTTGCAAGTTGCATTCCATGACGTTTATATAGTATATGATGGGGGAGTCTGGTCTTTGGTATACCCACCACATGATTGGTATTCTTTAAAGATTTTTAATTTGAAAAAACAACTTCTAGCAATAAGGTCTTTATTTCACCCTGTTATATTCTCTGACATATACGAAAGAAATATAGAAGGGAAGTAAATTCCAAAAATCTAAATGGATTTCCATTTAGTCCAAACATTTTAATACTTGATGAGCAGTGAGGTCACGTTGCATCCTCCCTTGGTGGGAGGAAAGTTTATGTCAACATCATCTGCTTTCATTTATGAAAATTTCTCAGAAGCACATAGCTTTTGTTGCTGCTCTCATTCTCACGTGGTATGCAGTAGCAAGCGTACAGGATAATTGGGGTTTTAAATACTGGAATGCTGCAAAATACTTTGTTTTGGCACCGACAGTTGGTTGCTAATGTAATTTTGTTTCTAAAATTCTGATTCCTTTGGCCTTCTCTCCTGTGAAAAGTATATAAACACAAAGAGAATTGTCTGTTGTGCTGAGACTGTTAGTTGGTGCTGTTTTCAGTGCCCTAGGGAATTATAGCCCTGGCTCCTGGATTTTCTTTGCCTATTAGAAGCTAAGAGTTAGTTTTATTATCTTCAGGATATGAGGCTGGTGTGTGATATTGGAGAGTACCTGAGAATGCTATGAAACTCTTAAGAGTGGTGCCCCTCAAAATTCCTGGAAGTTTTCTAGATCTTGACATGTTTGGTATTCCCCTTTATAAAAACAAACAAAAATAATCCGTGTACCGAGCATTAAACATCCAGTACTGTGTATTTTTTATGATACTGGTCATCCTGGTTAATTTCATTCTCTGGAGAGGAAACACCTTGAAGGAGGTAACTTGCAAGAAAAAGCTTAGCCTAAGTCACAGCTTTGAAGGGGCATCATCTGCCTTCCAATAATGTATGAGGTGCTGGCAATTAGCTAAACCTAGAAAACCTCCAGTCTTTCAAGAATGTCTTGAGAAACCAAAATATATCCTGCTATGAAGATGGTAGAAACCTCTTCTTAACTCTCATCTTCCCATTCCCTTCTTCCCTAATGTAGCATTGGGTATAGCTACCAACCTTTCCTAGCTCTCCAATGTAGCTTCAAAGAGCTTATTCTTATTTATGTCAGTACATACACAGATATATGTATATAGGAAATATTTGTACACATTTATTACAGGTCACAATTTTAGCTTTTAGAAAGCATCATGTTGTGCTAGACTCATGTATTTAAAAACTTTGCAGTCAACTTTATTCAGAACTTTTGAAATCAGACCAATAGCTGGTGTAAATACTTTAGCATTTAATGTTTTCCTCTCTGTTTTGACTTAGGAGATCTTGAGTTGAGATCCTCAACATTCCTCATTATTGATCCTTTCTTGGGACTTTTGAAGATTCAAGAAACACAAGATCTGGATGCTGGTGATTATACCTGTGTAGCCATCAATGATGCTGGAAGAGCAACGGGCAGGATAACCCTGGATGTTGGCTGTAAGCATGCAGATCCAACAGATGAATTTGTTTTAAAGTTATCTGTCATTCTTCTGTGTTTGGTAACTTTGAAACCATGTAGTAGACCTATTTTTCAGAGTAGCAAAATTAGGAAGAACACTTCAGATTATTAATATAATAATGGGAGTTAGGATTTGCCTGTGCTTTCCATGTACCATTGAATGTGCCAAGAACTTTTATATGCATTAACTCATTAAACTCTCATGACAACTCTAAGAGGAGAATCCCATGATTATCTCCATTCTATTGATAAGGAAACTGAGATATATCAGGTTTATCAGCTTTATCAAAGGCTAAACAACTTAATCATGATCACAGAGCTAAGGAGATGCAGAGCCTGGATATTTAAACTTAAGTTATCTGACTCCAGATACTATAGGCTTCACCAGTACCTTATGTTTTGCCATTTTCCTGTCAAGAATCATTCATTCTGCTAAAAGGGTTCTAAGTATTAACATCTGGATTCCAGAAATTAGACTTTTGCCCTAGACCATAATTTGAAGATGTCCAATAACAGCAAAGGTAGGAGATTGTTCTTTTGCTTTGCTTTTAATTTTAAATAAATTCACTAGCAATTACTCCTCAGTGTGTAAAATAAAGTACTATGGCTACAAGTCAATCATAATAGGAAGAATGCAGTGTATGCATGACAACTATATTTAGGTTACTTGAGACGTTTGGTCCTCTCTCCTTCTTTGTCTATCTCACATCTGTTAAAAAAAAAAAACTCTTCACAATGTGGTAAAACATGTAATAAAACAGCTCAGCGTATATAAAAAGGAATCTGGCAGATTAATTTTAACAGATAATTAGACAGCTGTATCACTTAAAACTGATAAAATATGACATTTCATTCAATTGTATTGTATTTTCATTTATGTATGATGCTTTTTATGCCATTTTTTTTTTTTTTTGGCTGGGGCTGGGTTTGAACCCACCACCTCCAGTATATGGGGCTGGTGCCTATCCCTTTGAGCCATAGGCACCACCCACATGCCAAAATTTTTTATTAAGAAAAGTTAGGAACTGCAAAGAAAATCCATCTTTTTCAAAAAATATAGTAAATAACTCAAAACATTTTAGTTCTGCTATCTTTAAGTCTTTAAAGTCTTTAAATGAAAACTATGACCATCTAAGCTTTCAATTTTCACATAAATGAATTTTTTTCTCCTGGGATCTTTTCTGATGCCTCTGCTCCTGGGCTGCCTGTGAGGTTCTTGGTGATTTTGTCCTTGCAGTAGAATCAACAAAGCTGGAGATGACCACAGAGACCACTGTAGAATCTGTCTTGAATACGTCATGATATGTTTGAACCATGACTAACCACTGTGGTTATTAAGAGAAAAGCCTTAAAAATAAGATCAGAATCTCTGAGTGGAGGGTATCTCTGAACTTACCGACAGGGTGTGAAGCATAATAATGCTTTTAGAATTATAAGGTCCAAATGAAAAGGGTCACTAGGTACAGAATTGTTATTTTCAAGAAAGGTACTGAGTATATAGCATTTGAGTTCTCAACATTTTCTAGTTCTGCTTCTCCCTCTTTTCTGCACAGATATTTCATATTTACCCAACACTCTTTTAAAGTTGTCTAGCTCTAGAAGAAGAGAGAAACAGCCTCAGTAATTGTTCCCAGCGAAAAGGTATGCCCCCCTCAGCCTCCTCCAAGTTTGTAGGAAACCTAAGAATTTTATAGTTTTTTCACATTCTGCTTCCTTGATAATCTTTTTACAGCTCTGGGTTTTCCAGGTTCTCCATTCTATACAGTGATACACCGCCAAGGATGAGGGCTGTCTGTGCTAAGGGGACTTGCGTCAGATTAGGAAACATTCCAACCAATGCTTTGTATTTATGCTTCAATCCTTGAACTGGACTTTGTCTTATCTTGACATATACTCAAGATCTTCACCATTCATGACCCTTTCTAAGACAATGTCTTTCTCAACTTCTATTCCAGTGATTGTCCTGAAAGAACTATTAATACAAACTGAATTATTTGCTTACTGTAACCTTGACCATTGTTTACAATTGCCAAATAACTTAGTGTTAAAGGCAGCCCCACTCATGTTTCTGTGATGCCCTAACTAGTTCCTTATTCACCATTACATCCCTCCTGTCGTAGTTTGCAAAGGTTTATCAGAACTGTCTTTTCTTACAGTATAAAACTACTGTTACATACTGTAGCAGATACAAGATGGAAATGCCAAGAACCATGCCAAGTACAGCTGTACTTATGGTTGCATTCATCACAGTTAAATTTAAAGGCAAACACACTAAAAATCAAAACTATCCCCAGAATTTATATAGTGGTTAAAAGAATAGACTCTGGAGAAAGAATGGGTTTTCTGCCTGGCTTTGCTCATCTATAAAATAGATATAAGTGGTGTACATCTACCTCATGAGTTGGTTGTAAAGATGAGACATCATCACCCATGTACACTCAACATGTCACCATAACTCTTCTCTTTACTGTTTAATGCAGCATATATCAAGTAGATGAATGTTAACTTTACAAATGAAGTGGTCATCTTGAGTCTTTGGGTCTTGAAAAATAATAAGGAAATGTCTACATAATAGGAACATAATATGTAAGATTAAGTACTGAATTTTTAATACAAAGTCATCGTCTCAACTTGACTTTCTTAAGAAAGGGCTTGAGACAAGTTAAGTACAAAGCTTAACTTGACTAATTACTGCATGAAATTATTCATTTGAGTTCCAGAACTATTCAGCATAAATTTAAGTAGCTTATGACTTAAGCAGAAAAACATGCTTTTATACATATCATGTAGCTATTTGGACTTTTAGATTGTTTTTGTGGGCCTATTATTTCACATCAGCAATACTAGATCAATAAAATAATGAAAAGACTATTATTATCATTTCTGATTTCTAGGTTCTTGTACTGAGTGTTCTTTTTCCTATCGCTCATTATCATGGCTTTAAATTATGGATATTTCAGGTCAACACGGAAAGTTACCAATAGTTTTTATCCTTTGTAAAAAGGGATAGTGAATCATGAAGTCATTTGGAAGAAGAGAGGATTAGCTCCATCAGACAAAATGTTGGCCTGGCAACGATTTTATTTGTAGCATTCCACACCACACAAGGTTTGAGTCTTAGACTGTGGTTTCATGCTTTGTGGTTTGGTAGAACCAAGACAACGTGTTCAGTCATTTTCAGAAAGAAAACCTGTGACTAAAGTAATGCAAGAGTTGCCGTATTGGGTATATACATTTAATTTTCCCTCAGGGTCATAGAATTATTGTATTTTAGTGTTAGATAATCAATCTCTTTATGATTTTTATATTTTCAAAATAATGTGTGCACGTAGCCATATCTCTATATAAGTGACAACAAAGCTGTGCTGTGGCGTTAACCCTGCATAGTCCTCGAGTCCTTGCGCACAAATACTTAGGGGACCTAGAGGATTAAATATTACCCTAACAGATTTAATGAGGGAGCTAAAATTGAAATTAACACTGGAAGTATTAGACTCCTGAAATGAGCTATAATCAGTTGATCGATATGATATTTTACGTATTTTAATGATAGTTAATATTCGGGTGATTACTATACACTAAATGATTAATTAACCTTATCTCTTTTAACAACCTATGATACAAAATGTTATCTCCTTTTTATTCAGGAGGAAATTTAAACTGAAAGAGGTAATATATTTTTTCCAAAAAATGATAGTTTTCTCAAGCATACAGATGAAGCAATAGTAGAACGACCATTTGAAAACACTTTCATTCACCTTTCTGAGCAAACAGTCCTCTTCTGGTCAAGCATCATACACCGTACTTCACTGGTATTCTTCCCTAATCTGTTTACCATCCACCTAGTGTAATTCACTTGGAGTTTGTGTTGGCCACACTCAGAAGTAGGAAGTGTTTAAAAAGCTTCTTGGCTGGGTTAAGAACTGCTTCGTTTTTGAGGTTTGCTTGTCATTAACGCTGTCTTGGCTGCTTACCTAGCGCCTGGTATTCTCATCTGACTTGTTTTCTGATTCAAGTACCTCTATTCTTGACCTTGCGCTTGTCTTGCACATGGATGCTGTTCCCAAAGCTGCTTCCCACTAGCTGACTTCTGCTCCAATTGAGCATTGTTGGTACAACCTGAGATTTGGTTATACTTTTTGTTCTTGGCTTTCTTAGTTATGAAAATTCCATTTTTTCTCATTTTCACTGATGCCTATGTTCTGATGTGTCAGTTGACTGAGTTCTCTTCCCAGTGCTTGTGGACTTTCTGCATATCTTTTCTGCTTTTCTGGAATGTATTTTCTGTCCATCATTGCATTCACCTGACCATCCTCTGAGCCTAAGCATCATGAAGACTTTACACTTGAGCACCATTTTCCAGAAAAGCTACTTGCTCTAGAGTAAATGACTTCTGTTTATTCAGAGGAAAGTAACTAGGTCTCAGAAACTTAGGGTAAGCAAGCTATGAGCTGCTTTATAAACTATGTTTAAAACATATTTGTTTTGTCTATTATTTTTATAAGTTGAATTCTCATACACATGAATTAAGACAAATCTAAACATACACTACTTGTTTTTAAAAATATAATGTTCAACTGCGGAATTTAATTTAATTTTGTTTAGAGTCAATAAAAAAAGTGGCTTCTTTTTTAAAAATTTATTTATTTATTTATTGAGACAGAGTTTTGCTTTGTTGCTCTTGGTAGAGTGCCATGGTGTCCTAGCTCACAGCAACCTCAAATGCTTGAGTTCAAGCAATTCTCTTGCCTCAGCCTCCCAAGTAGTTGTGACTAAAGGCACTCACCACAATGCCTGGCTATTTATAGAGACAGGGTCTCACTCTCTGGCTTAGGCTGGTCTCGGACTCATGAGCTCAGGCAATCAGCCCACCTTGGCCTCCCAGAGTGCTGGGATTCCAGGCATGAGCCACTGCGCCCGGCCTAAAAGGTGTTTGCTTGAATTTAATTATTTTTCTCTCATGCGGGTGTGTAGTTGTTCATTTACTAGTTTTGAATTAGTATTGAGCACATATGATGCTTGCTTTTCCTATTATCTTGAGTTAACTTACTGGGGAGAATGTTTTCAACTCCATGCAGGTAAAAACAAAAGATGTAAAGCCTCTATCTTTTTGTGGCTGAATAGTAACCTATCCAGGAGTTAAATTTTTTCTACATCTTTGTGATTGTTGCTTGAGCTCCTCTTAATTCAAGAAGGGGACCTGAGGGAGGGTGATAAGCTCCCACCTAACGGGTACAATGTAGTGGCATATGGCACACCTTCCCCCTGAGGGACTCAACTACAACTCAGACATTACCTAACAAATGCAAACAATGTAACCTAATCGTGTGTAGTCTTATGTTAATCTGAAATTAACAATAAAGAAAGGGAAGGGTGAATTGGGGAACCAAAAATAAAATACTCAAAGGAAATATTTTAAAAGGGGGGCTTCTGACATTTCTATGTGTCTGTCAAAAGTGCAAGTTCAAACATACTGTGTCAAGATTATTACTAGCACAGACACATGCAAACACACACACAGACTGAGTGATTACTGAAGTGTTTTCATGTTGATTAATAATTTACAACAATTCATTCATAAATATGTAGTAGCCGTAAATAGTGCCCCAGGTACTACTTTAACTGCTATATAGATGAAAATAAGGTTTCAAATATAAACTCCCTAGAAAAAACGCCAAACATAATGTGGCTGAGAGTGGTGACTTCCATAAAAATCATAGAGATTAAATTCTCTGAAACTTCAGAGAGGGGAAAAATGATGTATAGCCCAGATGGCAAAAGATGGCATCATGGAAGAGGGGCCTTCTGAACTAGAATAAAGTATTGTCAACATTTCAACAGCCAGAGATCAACAGCAGACATTCCATTTGAGGGGGGCCATAATAACATAGGTACTGCTGATGTAAGAAAAGTTAGTCCTTGTTTTGAGGAGAACAAGGAGTGCTGATTACCCAGAGAGACTCTGTAGAGAAATAATTGGAGATGAGGCTACAAACTACCTCTCTCACAGGAACAGTGTGAAGATTAAATGAGATAATTGAAAGCACCTAATATAGTCTCTGACTCTGTAAGAAGTAGTGGTCATTTCTAACCAAGGTTTAACCTTGACTTTATCAAAGAGCCCCCTCCTAGTGTACCTTCTCTTAGCGTCCTACATGGGAATTTTCAACCAGTGCCTCCAAAGTACCCTACACATTTCTCCTTGACTGATCCCTCAAACATCATCATTACTCACTGACCTCTGGGACACACTGAGAGGCTCATTTATGTGGGGTTTCAGGCAGTATCCATCTTATATCGTATTCCTGGTTTTCCAAGCTGTGCTTCTGATATATTTCTGTCTCCTCCTCCTGGTTTCTGTGGTTGCCTAAATCATGTGACTATCTGTAGCTTTTTTATCTAAAACTTTTATTGTTTCTGAATAATTTCTTAACTCTGAAATGTTAAGCACTTCCTATTCTTCCTTTATCAAGTACTACATCTATCACTTTTTTGTGTTACTGATTCTCAGACTTAAATTTCTCTAACCCCCAAAATGTGAAAGATAAGGGAAGCAAGAAGGTGATACTGAGCAAGGATATAATTTCGTAGTAAATACTGTTAGCTTGTTGTATAATGATTATTGAAGAAAGAACTCTGGTATACAGTTCCTTTCAAAATTCAGCCAAGAGGAGTAAGTTGTGAATAGTGTCAACATTATTTTATTTCAAGACCAACTTGTGTCTGAGATAGTCTTGATGTTTGAGCAATATGACATAAACCAAAATTGAAAACAAATTTCTAGAATGAAAGTTTCTCTTCATTTAAGATACTCGATTTACATTCCTGTTCTTGTATCATCTGTAACTTTAAAGAAATGGTTGGACTTCTAAGCATCTCTATTCATTTATAAAGCAGAAAAGAAACAAATACTATGTCTAAAACTGCAATAATACTTACAGGGTAAATTTACAACATTGTGTGAACAATAATTCAATTCAAATTGAGTCTGTCGACAGTTCAATAATTATTTTTTCTGAATATGCCTGAGTACTATGTCGATGACTTTTTTTTCTTGGTTTTTAATATCTTGTAGCACATCCAGTTTTCATCCAAGAACCTGCTGATATTTCTATGGAAATTGGATCCAATGTGACATTGCCTTGTTATGTTCAGGGATATCCAGAACCGAAGATCCAATGGAGAAGATCAGACAACATGCCAATTTTCTCAAGACCTTTTTCAGTTAGTTCCATCAGCCAACTAAAAACAGGAGCTCTTTTTATTTTAAGTAGGTTAAAGGAAATACATTTTATACAAATATGTACATTGATGTTATACGTTTATGTTTCACACATAGATATTACTGTTTAAAAATTGTGGATGAATCTTGCCAACATATTTTGGGTTTGTTGCATTTCACTTTGAAAGAGTTCTGGTTTTTGTGTTTTGGAATTGTCATAAATGAATTATAGTTTATTCATATATATTCCACTAACTTGACACACGGCCTATGAAGCAATATGACTGCTTCATCCCTTATTGCTTCTCATTGCAAATAGTCCCCTGTGCCTTCACGTAGATCCATCGTGTTCATGTTGCATTAATTCTTGTAAAAATTGCTGTGAAGGAAGGTAAAACATTACCAGTAGACAGTTAACTTTAGGTATTTATTTTTGACGTGCTTTGGGATGCTATGGAAACTCCTTGGCTAAAACTTGTAACTGCCTAAAGCAAAAGATCCTCTCTCCCTCCAAAAGGTCAAATACTCCATCATCCAAAAAGTTTACCTATGAGCCTATTCAGCATTCAGATACTTGAAAACACATTGGATTTTTTCAAATAATGCCAAGAATATAGGTACTTACCTGGTGACACCAGAGAAGAAAAAAACATTCAGATCCTCAATTGGTTTTTTAAAATTAATTGGATCTTGGGGATATTTTACAGAAAGCCTCCAATTAGTGATTTCCAAGTTTATTTACAATGTTAACTATACATTGGCCACTGAACTTCCAGATATAAACTAAACTGTCTAAAAGTAAGTGTTTTAGTATTAGCTCTGTGCTAGACTTGGTGGTGAAGACAGAGGTCCAATATAGGATCCCTCGCTCAAGCATTTTGCAATCTACTATCTCGGTGAACAGCCACGACAGTAGCTACCGGGAAGTCCACATCGGATTGGGTTAGATTGTGCAGGACCTGAAATATCCAGGTAAAGAAACATACTAGCTGATAATGTAGAAATTAGAGGGTCTCCTTCCAAGTTTCATAGGCAGAGAAGGGAGGCACAAAGGTTTTTGTTGTTTACTTGTTTCCCAGAATAATGCCTCTACAAGATAGGGGAGAGATGAGAAAAAGGAGAAAACATAGGAAAGCCCAAATACCAAATAGTTACACAGGTAGGGTGATGGCGATGATGAGAAATAGCCCCGAGGGAAGGGGGGGAAGAGACCTGAAAACAAGTTGATTAGAGGGGAGGAGAGAAAGAATAAAGGAGGCCAGTATGTTAAAAAACAGTTGCCTGATCGTATAAATTATATGAAAAGAAATTAGTGATAAGAGACTTAGTTCTTAGTCATATGTTTTATTTCTACATAAATTAGTCCAGTCATTGGTAATATGAAAAATATCTTGGTTGGAACTAATGCGTGAGTTATTATCTGGGTGATTTGCTGAATTTTCCTTTTTAAATATATGTTCATTACTATTTAGAGCAGACACCACTTGAGTTCACCAGACGCAGATGTGCAGTTAGATGCACATGGTCAACGGGGGTATAGAAGCTTTGTCATTGTTCTTTCTCTGTGACAGTAGGAGCTATCCATAATGCAAAGCTACACTTTCTTCTCAAATCTTATCAATAGATCGGACTGCTTTATTCTGGTTAAGATATTTACAAGATTATGATCATCCCTTAACTTAATGCCTTCTGTTGCCTTCTCTATTGCTCACAAGACAAAACCACGCTCTGTAAGAGACACCAGCTCACATTTTCAACTCCAGGCTCCTGGCTATAAACTAGAGTTACACAACCTGTAACTCTGTGGTCCCAGTTCTGGTTGCCCCCATATCCTTTTCATTACAAATGTTTTATACTACCCTTTTATTATATTGAAAAACATATTACATACATTTGATCCCAAATAATAAAAAAAAATTTTAAATTCTAAAATGTAGTACAAAGGAAAACAAGGGAAAGTAACTTATACTAAAACATGATGCATTTCAGTATGTAGATACTTTGGCCTTGCCTGTACGATATGCATAGATGTTTATGTGGTGTCACCATGAATCTCATAGCTCAGATGCAGGCTGATAAAGAAGTATAGGGCTGATGACTCAGAAACTCCAAGCTAGTGATGTGATTTTCCTAAAATGGTGGATAATTATTGCCAAAGTTCTTTCTTCTGCTTGTACAGAATTAGGTTATAGTCTCATGTAATATAAACCAGCAGAAACTTCAAAAATCCTGCTAGACTTGAGATAATTCCAGTTTTTGCCCACTAAATGCCATGCCCATAATTATTGGGCCAGCGAAGAAAATCTCTCCTATAGACTTCCGAAATGCCTCCAGGGTGGTGGTGCAGTGCCCATTGGGGGTGCAGCTTTCCATTCTTTGAATAAACCATGATTTTTTGAGTCATGCTTTTGCCTTATAATCTGTTAGGTTTGAATGATGCTTCCTTTATTCTCCCCCCTCTTCTATTCTGAAGTCTGGCTCCGATACCACCTCTGAAGTGGATCTTTCTCTAACTCCTCTCCCATCAGTCACTCTTATCTCTGTGCTTCCACAGCTCATTGTTTGAAACTCCTGTTCTGGCATTTATCACACTGTGGTCCGATGCTGGTTTCCATGTGTGTCTCCTCCCCTAGTATGGGAACTACCAGAAGGCAGTTTCATATGTTCCATCCACAGATCTCAGCATTGTTTGGCACAGAATTAATGCTCTATAGATGGTATCAAATGAATAAATGGGTTCTTCTTTTTAGACTTGTGGGCAAGTGATAAAGGAACCTATATTTGTGAAGCAGAAAACCAGTTTGGAAAGATCCAGTCAGAGGCAACAATAACAGTGACGGGACTTGGTAAGACCAATTAAGTGTCTACATAGTGTCTTCAAAATCATCAGATTTCTTTTATTGCATTCTCTCTTGCCTGTCTCCCTTAAAAAAGAAAAAAAAAAAGAATAAATACCTGGTTGCTAGACTTTTTTTCCCTCCCCTGCCACATTACATATCCCTTACAATGTTATTGTAGATCTGAAAACAGCCTTGGAGACCATCTGCTCCAACCCCCTTGTCTTTCTTTTGAAGAAACGATGGTCACCGACTAGTCTGTGCATTTCCTTGCATTGCCCGGGCTCCTTCGGAATTATACTGGGCCCAGTGGACACCACTGGCTCTGACATTGTACATGGCTGTTAAATGTAAAATAAATGTGATGTAATTTAACAACAACAACAACAAAAAGAAATGAAGGTCAATTTAAATACATTGATTTAACTCTAAATATGAATACACACACAGAATGATGGAGTTCTGGTTCCTTTTATACACTTATCATTTTAGTCAATATGGATTTAGTTTTGTGTATGATATTAAGTAAAAATATAATATCATTTATTATTATTTTTCTCTTCCCACTGATCAAAATACCCATTTGATCATGAGCTAAGTTTAGATTCCTCTGTCTCTTCCTGCAATAGTGCTACATTGTTTAAATTATTTTAGATCCTTTTGTTTTTAGACAGAGTCCAACTCTGTTGGCCCAGTAAGAGTTCAGTGGCATCATCATAGCTCACTGCCACCTCAAACTCCCGGGCTGCAGTGAGCTTTCTGCCTCAG
>NW_003852411.1:8088219-8090032 GCF_000181295.1 Otolemur garnettii | reverse complement strand
ACTTGATTTTTTAAAATTAATTGGATCTTTGGGATATTTTACAGACAGCCTCCAATTAATGATTTTCAAGTTTATTTACAATGTTAAATATACATTGGCCACTTGAACTTCCAGATATAAACCAAACTGTCTAAAAGCAAGTATTTTCTTATTTAGCTCTGTGCTAAACTTGATAGTGAAGACAGAGGTCCAATATCGGGTCCCTCACTCAAGCATTTTTCAATCTATTGTTGGAGCGAATGGCCACAAAAGTAGCTACTGGGAAGTCCACATCTTGTTTAAATTATTATAGCATTTAATGTGATTTTTAAATCTGACGGTGTGTTTCTCACTAATGCCCTTTTTCACATATTTTAAATGTGTCTCTCTTTGTTCATCTATGCATACTTACATGTTCTTAATAAATCTTTTAGGGATTTTGCTGTGATTTAGGTTAAATTTATTCATTAATTTCTAGAAAAGGGCATATTTACGATACTTCTTTACCATTCCAGCTAAGAGAGTGTACCTCATTTTATTTGCTTGAATATTCTGACAACTTCCTTATTGGTCCTACTCTTGTAGTCTATTTAAATTTTTAGATCAGTCTTTCCCCGAATGGTGGTTCTGATGATTCCATTTCTTCCTTTACAGATGCTTTCAGCTACTCTCCATTTGTCTACTGAATACCCTGGAAAGTCTTCAGTTCACATTTCTGGCCTTCCACACCCTACACATCCTTTATTTTCCTTTCCTTACATCTATGCTACTGTGTTTCTTAAACATTTGCAATTCCTGCCACAGACTGGAAGGATCTTTTATCTTTACATTCAAATTCATATCCATTTTCATTTGAAAATTTTATTTCTGAAAACTCAAATTTTTGTACTATAGGTAGTACTCCTTGTTGCCCCACAAAATACCATAAAGTGCCTTCCTTTTGAGTGGAAAAGAATTGAAAATGCCTGTGCTCTGTCTGATTTAGTGGCTCCACTTATTGGAATCAGTCCTCCAGTGGCCAATGTTATTGAAGGACAGCAGTTAACTTTGCCCTGTAGTCTGTTGGCTGGAAATCCCATTCCAGAACGTCGGTGGCTCAAAAATTCAGCGATGGTGAGAACATTTTAAATGCATGCATCCACACTCCCGATTTTTTGAGTAAGGAGCAATGTATTCCAACCGCTGATATATCAATTTAAAAAATAAATAAAAATATGTTTTGTTTATTTATTTTTAACATGTTTATGTTATTCATACTATTTGGGGATTAATAAGATGGAGAAATAGTCAGTGTTATAATTTTCATAACTTCACACTAATATAATTCTTTCAGAATATGCAAATACTTAAGCAACTATTAAGCTATTTTCATAGCATTTGAATATTTTTATACTCTTCTTTGTAGTACATTATGAAATGCTAATATTCTCATCAAATTCTTCCATTTCATTTATTAATCCTTATTCTTATTAGCTTCAAATATTCTATCTTTTGTCCTGAGCTATTTTAAAAGTAGATGTATATTGTATCATTGTTTTCCAGTGTATAACTTTTGATTCTGAAAAGATGTAGGTGGGCGGGGCCCATAGCACAGTGGTTATGGTGCCCACCACATGCACCAAGGGTGGTGAGTTCAAACCCAACCTGGGCCAGCTAAACATCAATGACAACTGCCACAAAAAAATAGCCAGCCATTGTGGTGGGCACCTATAGTCCCAGCTACTTGGGAGGCTGAGGCAAGAGAATTGCTTAAGCCCAAAGAGTTTGAGGTTGCTGTGAGCTGTGATGCCATGGCACTCTACTGAGGGCAACATAGTGAAACCTTGTCTCAAGA
>NW_003852411.1:8085595-8087042 GCF_000181295.1 Otolemur garnettii | reverse complement strand
GGGAGCCTCCATATTGAAAGAATTCAGCTGCCAGATGGAGGCGAATATACTTGTGTGGCCAGTAATGTTGCTGGAACCAATAACAAAACTACCTCTGTTGTCGTGCATGGTAAGAGCCACACCCCATGTCATTGTTTCCAAACCATGTTCAAAGTCATGTTCATATATTTTAATCAAATAACTCTGTTCTTCTAATTACAGTAAATACCTCCACTAATTTTATTTTCTATTTCTTGAACAATATCTACATTGATAATGTTGTTTTCAGATTTCCCTTTCCTATGTACACAAAAGACATTCTTGGGAGTCACCCATGGAGTCTGGCCAAGGGCTTTGTAAGTGGTTTCTTAATTGATACAAGTGAACTCAGCTTCCAAAGAACGATGTTTAAAAATACATTTTAATTTCAGGCAAGCTGAACTTATTATACGATTCAAATTGCCTTTTCTTCTTGGATTGGGCAACAGGCATGTCCTTGCTAATGACCCCTTTGTGTGTGAGCTAGGGATGACCTAAGCTTTTCTAAAGGTCACCTCATGTGCTCTAAACAATCTTCTTGCATGTTAAATAACTTAAAGGTCACAAATAAGAAAATCCAGAAGCTATCTTTTCCATTGATGACTAACAGTTACCAAATTTATGCATCTCAATAAATGACAGCTTCATAATTTAAGAAATTATAACTTCTGTGTCTATGTCCTTCAAGACCTTGCAACATTGCTTTTTAAAAAATGTAGCATCAAAAATATTTTTGTGTACAGGGCTGAATATCTTATAGAAAAAAAAATAGAGAACACTTATTTTTAGGTGATTCACTCTTTGGAACACAAATTGGAGAACTCAGTAGATTCAAGCATTGTTTGGTATGTTGACGATGGCAGTGAATGGAGACCACCTTTGTTTTTTATGCCTGCTTCTTATTTAAACAGCCTCTCCCACCTCTCTCAGTTTCGTACCAAGTTTCCACCAACATCACTTTCGATATTCCAGAAGAAATATTATTTTGAAGAAATACAGAAGCAACCCTGAATTAGTCATTGCTTAGAAGAATAAACATATGCTTCCAGATTAGACACGGTTGTGTAACTATTTTTCAGGAAGACCAGACCATAGATTTCCCGGACGGTGGTTATGGATTGGTTTGAGAATCTAGTGTAAAGGTGCCTTCATGTCATTGGCTTCTCGTGGCTGCCTGGAATATTGTGTTGAGGACACTCTGCCATCAGATTTTCACTTGGGTGAACAAATGATGGGACGAGTTGTGATATCTGCCAGATCTGAGGACTGAAAAGACAGACAAAGCAATGATATGGTCTAATGTGATGCAAGAAGTTTCAAAAATTAAAAATTAAGAGGTTAGGGCAGCGCCTGTGGCTCAAAGGAGTAGGGCACCTGCTCCATATGCCGGAGGTGGCGGGTTCAAACCCAGCCCTGGCCAAAAAAAAAA
>NW_003852411.1:8053454-8085441 GCF_000181295.1 Otolemur garnettii | reverse complement strand
AGGCAGCCATTTGGCACCAACTAAACCTAGCAACCACAGGGCGTGTGTATGAGATGAAGCCTCATACTTCTTTTTTCCTCTGCATTTGTGTTCATTAGCAGGGCCACTCTCTCATCATTCTGCCTCTCTACTTTTGAGAATACTCATGGAAGGCTCTCGAGAAATTTTCAGAGAAGGAATGAATGGATGCAAGTTTAAATGCCAATTAAAATGACAAACAGGTTAATTGTCATATTGGCACATTGATAATCTGGTAATAAACGTATCTTCCAAATCCAAATCTCATCAGATTTCAAAACTGTTGATTAAATTTGCCACTTTTCTATATTACTATCCCATTCGATAGGCGTTTAAGAAAATGGCTTCCATGTTGCCATAGTTGACAGCGTAGTTGATAGTCAAGTATTCCATGATGATTCTGAAAATTAAAAGTAGCCTGTAGTTCTTATTATTTAGGGCAAGGAGGTTTGCTCCCAACTCTTTAAGAAGAAATTATTCAAAGAATAAGCCCAGCCATAGGAAAATGTGAGTCTCTATCATCATCTATCTAATCTAAGCCTCTCAAAAATATTTTGCACTGAGGTCTCTGGTATCTCTTGTTATAGCAAACTTCTATTCCAGAGTAGTTATGATAATTCTGGAAAATTTTGATTTTAAGCAAAAGACATGATGAATGATTAGACTCCTAGGAGAAGTTCCAGTCTTGTCCTTCCAGCAGATGGAAAGGAAATGCCTGGTATATATATATTGAGCTCTTACTGTCTTCTTTAAGGAGTGTTAGGAATTTTTATGTATGGAAGATGCTTTAACCAAATCATTTGCTTAATTGAAATATACACAGATTTGAGTGATCTAACACTGACCTTTCCTCCTGCTTCTATTCATGTTAATTCTTCACTTGCTTTCTAAAGTCAAAGGCATGTTATTCTTAAAAAGATTGACATAATCCTGTCCTACTCTTTTAAATGTAAACTCCTAAGGTCTTTCAAATTTTACTGTAAAATTCTTTTCAAGAAAACAAATCATTTTATGTAGGTGAAGTTTGGCAGCTTGCAAGTGATTCTTGTATAGACAGATGTTTAAGACATTGTGGTTCAACAGCCCTTTTCTCTGAGGTGGGCTTATTTTGGCTCACTGCAGCTTAATGGGGAATGGCCCGTGATCAAAGATAGGCGTTAAATGTGGAAGGGTGTAATTCTGTTTTGGGTTTCCAGGAAAAAAAGAACTTTTCGTCAGTCAGTTCTCTTGTATTTTGGTTAGGAAGTTTAGTTTATTAGATATCATTCACTGCTTGATTTTAAGATTTCATTAAGTTTTCCAGATCATAATTATTGTATTTTATTTGTTTAGCATGCTCCCTTACAGAGATTACCCTACATTTCTATCAGAAAATGTTAAATTATTCATCGTTTTTACAACACATTATATACTGAACATGTTCAATTTCAACCATACGATGCTAAGTGGAAAAACAGGTGCTCAGATTCTGCATCCTGCTTCCCTTTCCAGTTCTGCCGACCATTCAGCACGGGCAGCAGGTGCTGAGTACGATTGAAGGCGTTCCCGTCACTCTGCCATGCAGGGCAAGTGGGATTCCCAAACCGTCTGTCATCTGGTCCAAGGTAAATGACACATTGAGTCCTGTTTCCTGAAGAGCAGAGTGTGAAGATCGTTTGGAAATTATCTGCAGAGTCTTGAGCAGTAGAGTGGGGGATTAAGAAATGGAAGGCATGGGGACGTTCAGGAAGGGATTCACAGGGCTGGTTGTCTTTATGACCAGACTGATCATTTTTAATGTGCGAGGAACCCTCCAAGCAGCCATGCAGGTGCACCTCAGAGATCCCACTGAGGGACTGGAAGTGGGACATTTATACAGGACTTGTGCCCCCTCTCCCTACTGAGAATTACCACACCTGCACTTGCTGGGCACGGATGAGTGGCCTTGTAGGGTTTTGGATAAAGCCCTGAGGCTGAAGTGCTTGAAGTCTGCCCTTGACAGGGTACACGGAGCTGTCCACTAGAGCTGGGCTGAAACTGAAGGCGGAAGGGATGTGGCAAGGGTAAAATACAGTCTGCTACAACATGTAACATGTTTAGGAAAGCTCCTGGCACAGGCTGTGCTGTAGAAGGATTCATTGCTGTGTTGCTGATGCTCCTTAAGCATTAGGTAGGTGATTTCACTCAAGACCTTTTAAGGACCCTCCACCTAGTATGACTGTGTGAATTTCCCTACTTATAAAGTTCTATGGTATAGTCACAACTCCCATGTATTACTAAAAATTATAAGACTCATATGCAAATAATTCATTCCCCTCTATATGCCTGTCACATTGTTGCCCAGCTTTTACTAGTATTTTTGTTTGTTACCTGTATTTTTGTAGTGAGGAAAAAACCATTTCCTGGAAGTTCTTTCCATCTTTGAACAGCCATGGAGATGACATTTTCTGTTAATTAATTTATGGAAAGGAGTCTGGTAAAGTAACATAAAGATATGACATAATAATGAAATGTGGCACTTGGATGATTAGAAGCCTTAGTGTTTTGTCACATCATCTAGTTTTGCTTATTTAAAAATCTCTGAAATATGAAGAAGTTGGTATCAACATCTATAAACATGTAAAAAAATTTTCAAATATTGGACACAAAAGTGACAATGGTGAAGTCACAAAACATCACAAAAGTCACAGTGATGATCCCAAACTTTACTGTATACAGCACTGAGTAGAAGTTTAATGCATTTTGGCTCGGCGCCCATACTACAGTGGTTATGGTACCACATACACTGAGGGTGGCAGGTTTGAGTCCAGCCCTAGCCAGCTAAACAACAATGAATGATGACAAATGCAACAAAAAATAGCCAGGTGTTATGGCGGGCACTGGTAGTTCCAGCTACTTGGGAGGCTGAGGCAAAAGAATTGCTTAAGGCCAAGAGTTTGAGGTGGCTGTGAACTGTGACACCACAGCACTCTACTGAGGGTGACACAGTGAGACTCTGTCTCAAATTTAAAAAAAAAAAAAGTTTATTGCATTTTAAGGAAATGCAAAAGTGAAATTTTTCCAGACTGGTCTTTGTGCTGCCAGGTCCTGAGGTGAAGAATTTGAGCTCCAGAGACCCATAGGTTTCAGTCCCAGCTCTATCACTAACCGGGTTTGTGATCTTGAGCAAGTTCTCCACCCTTCCCCCACCACCTCCTTGTGCTCTAATCTCTGAGTTGTAAGAAAGGGGGTGCGATAACTCCTACTCATAATACTGTTGTGCGCATGAAAATAGTTAATCCATGTGAAGGGCTCCAAACAAAGCCCAGAGTAGCCTAAGCACTCCCTGCACCACAAGCCTTACTATGACTGCTGTGCTCTACCTTTTTAAATTAGGTAGCTCTGGAAGAACAGGGACATGGGAAATATCACTTTTCACATTTTTATTTGCCTAATTTTTCTTTTAAATAGTGTTCTTCAAATTATCATTTTTAAATTTAGTCTCTACCCTCCTTGGGGTGTTTTCTTTCTCTTTTCCTCTTCCAGACATGAAGTCATTCTTTTATGGTCTTAAAATAACTTGTTGCTTTATGGTATGTTTTGCAGAAAGGAGAGCTGATTTCAACTGGCAGTGCTAAATTTTCAGCAGGGGCTGATGGAAGTCTCTATGTGGTGTCACCAGGAGGTGAAGAGAGCGGGGAGTACGTCTGCACTGCCACCAATGCGGCTGGCTATGCCAGACGGAAAGTTCAGCTGACGGTCTATGGTGAGAGCTGGTGGAGGAATGCTTGTTGGTTGGTTTGGTTTATTGACATTTTCTTTCGGGGCCAAAGCTCACAGTTCTTTCTCAAATACTGTTACCAGATGGCTGTACCCCTAAATTGCTCCCCCAAATTTATATTTTTTACAAAAATGCATTTTTTTATTGCCAGTCCAAATCACTCTACTTAGATTCTGATTTTAAAGAATGCAATCGTTAGAGTCCGTTGGAAAATTTTTTATGGTGTTTTCCCAAGAAGTGTGCTTGTTACACCCAACCCTCTTCAGTCATACCATTCAGTTAAAACGCTTAGCAAAGCCAGACCTCAGCTATGTCTTGGGGAGTGCTCTGCCTTGAGGGGTTACTTTTATAGATGATCTAAAACGGCTTTTCAGCCAAGCTCTTGATTGTGTTCTGAAAGGAACTGTGGAAAAGGGAAACCTTCTTGTCACTTCTGACAGTAAGCATATGAATGGGTAGTTTCTGATATGTCCTGAAACTTTGAAATAAACAGCATCGTTTCATAAATTTCATAAGGACATGAGTAGGCCACATTTTAATGCAAATTAAACTGTGTTTTGTATTCAGTGTGCTATTTCCCTTCCAAAACATGTGTTTATTTTTAGTAAGGCCCAGAGTGTTTGGAGACCTCCGAGGACTGTCCCAGGATAAACCTGTTGAGATCTCCGTCCTTGCAGGGGAAGAGGTGACACTTCCATGTGAAGTGAAGAGCTTACCCCCACCCATAATTACGTGGGCCAAAGAAACCCAGCTCATTTCTCCATTCTCTCCAAGGTAGGAGTTCTGGGATGAGTCACAACCCGCAGAAACAGATGGCTGTGCCTGTTCAGGTTTACAAATGTCTCAAAAAAGAACTTTTAAATTTGGGGTAATTCACATGTACATCTGAGCCTACAGAAAATATAGTACCTCACTTCTAAATCATGCTTCTGATGTCTTTAATGTCAGAAACGCTAACATTTCAGCTTTGCCAGAATTTCCCACTGGTGCATTTTATAAGGTAGTTATTAAAGAGAGCAGATTTATATGTAGATTCCTGTTAGCTCAATGCATATAACATACACAGAATTCCATCAATCCTGTGGGAACCATAAAACACAATAGACACTCTAATGTCTAGGATTTGACTTTCATTGGATGGTTTTGTAAATCTTCTTAATTAAACCCGTATGCAAATAGAGGCCCATTGCGACAATACACTGTATTAATGGGCTAAATGACATGGCAAGAAGAAGGCCAGAGCTTTAAGAATACATCCTTTGCGGCCATCCAGCTGAGTTTACGTTTATCTCTGCCGCTTAAATCTGTCCTGAAACTTTTGGCAGTTTTTCAAGGGATCTCTATGAACCTCAGAGTTCCTATGTGTAAAATGGGGATGATACTTACGTGAGAGGATCATATATGTACATTTCCCCTTTTCCTGTTCTCAGGGACCATTTGATGTCAAGGTCATGCCAAAAGTTATGGGTAGAATAAGAATGGCAGTCTCTAAACTGTAATTGACTCTTAGACTCAGTAATTTCTAATTATGAAAGTATTAATATGTGCTAGTATAGTTTTCGTACTGCTGGGGAGGCAAGTAAACAATTAAACTACAGCATTTAAAATGATGTAGGTAATTATATGATTTTATTGGTTTTAAGAAAAATGTTTTGAATATTTTGAGTAAAAGTATTACGGTGTTACAGATAAAATTAAGTTTCAGTTTTTTTCCTTTCCCAGTCATAGTTTCTTGTAGAGCAAACACTGCCACAAACTTGGTATGTCCTTTCCCAGTGTAGAAAACCATTTCCTTTCTTTTGAATTTTGTTTTGTGTTTCTGTTTTCAATTTGTCATTGTAACATATCGTATATTATTGTTTTACTACTTGCTTTGTTAAATCAGCGTTTGTCTACTATGATCCATATAGATTCATTTCATTCATCTTTAGCTACTATGTACATAGTCTACATTTTATTTTACTATTCTCTATTTGTGGACATTCTAGATCCTTATTTCTTTTTTTGTTGTTGTTGTTTGTTTCATTTTATAAAGAAGATAGGTGAGTATACTATGTCTATCATTCCATATACACATGTGTGAGTTTCTGTAGGACCCAAACCTGGAACTGCAATTTCTGGTCATAACAAATTTCTATTTCCAGCTTTGGCAATTAGACATTGCCAAATTGCTCTCCAAATGGGGAGTTTTGATTTACCCATCTGCTAAGACAAAAAGGTGTACCTGTTTCCATGTTCTAATCAATGACTAACTAGTAATTGACTGACTTAAACATTTTTGCAGTTAATGGGTATGAAACAGTATCTTGCAGTTGTTTTAATTGTCATGTGACTGATTTTAAGCGAGCCGGCAACACTTTCACCTGTTTGTTAGCTGTTTGTGGTCTTGGTGAATTGGCTGTAAATCTGCTGTACAGAGTCCTAGCGACTCATGTTTTCATATAGAACACAGAAATTTGGTCTTTGTTCTTGGTAATGATCTTTGGTCTGTTTTATGTATTGAAAATATCTCTCACTCTATTGCTGGAGTTTTACATTTATTTATGTATGATATCTTTGGTTGTACAGAAGTTTTAAATTCTTAAGCAGCACAATGTATCAATCTATTCTTTTTTAGATCTTTTTGGTATCTTCTTAACATGAAGAAGATTGTAAACATAACCTCCAATGTGTTGTTCTAGTATATTAAGTTTCATTTTCCACAGTTAGGGCTTTGATCTGAATTTGCATTTTGTGTATAGCATTAGGTAGTGCTCTAATTTTATTTACTCATTTTTCCCATTTGGAAAGCCAGTTGCCCAGTATCATTTTTGAATAGTGAATACTTTCTTTGCTTGTTGTAATATTACCTGCAATATTGCATATGACATGTTGAGGTCTCGTATCCACTTCAGTCTTTTTTGAGATCTCTGTTCTTAACTGTCTATTTGTGTATCTCTGAGCCAATAGCACACTTTCTTTGACTGGGCTTTATAAGAACTCTTGATGAGGGAGATCTATCTAGCTTCTGCCCCCCCAAACAACTATTTTAGCATAATTTAATAACATTTTTATATGTATAACCACTTCATCCAACTATATTACTATTCAGAAGAAGGAATATATTCAAAAAATGTTTCGGATCATATACTTACCTTCGTTTGCCTTTATTTTAACACACTAAATATTTTTATGGAGCAGTGTAGAAAACAGTAAAACGTCCAAAATAAATTCAACGTTTACACTTGCTTTGGATAGCTGCAACTTAGCAAAGAGATGTATAATTATTTAATGATTTTGGACCAGAAGGTTAAATTGAAAATAAAAGAAGACCAATTCGGGGTTTGCAAGAGCATCATACTGAACACACAAGCTACATATGAAAATGCCTGATGTCTAAGATACGTATATGCTCTGCAGATGGGAGAATGTTTTCAAACCTGCTTGCACAGTTTAGATTCTCGTGTTGTTTGGTGGTTTCTGACCATGTGGTTTCTTCCTTTCAGACACATGTTCCTTCCATCTGGTTCAATGAAGATCTCTGAGACCCGGCTTTCAGATACGGGGATGTACCTTTGTGTTGCCACCAATATTGCTGGGAATGTGACTCAATATGTTAAATTAAATGTCCATGGTGAGTTTTGAAATAACGGCATATAATAACCCTAAGAATTGGCCACAGGGAAATTCATAATCTCAGTTACTTGGATAGTTAACCTTTAAAATGTATGTAGAATGATTACAGAGCAATTTTTTTTTAAATATGAGCCTTGTGATTTTTTTCATTTACTTTGAAAAATGTATCTGTTGCCTATAAGCCTTCCTTTTCTTTCCTTTTTTAAAAGAACCATATTAAATATTTGGATCTTGAAGTTTCTAGTTACTCATAGTGATTTATAACTATTGTGGATACATAGTAGAAAAAATTATGTATTTATACTGGTGGTATATTGTAGAAGCTAATCTCAAAGAAAAATTTCATAGTGTTCCAATAGTCATTTTTGATATTTAAAGAGCTCAGCAACTGAAACAATTCTGTATCCTGGGGTTCTTTGACTAACTTAAACCTCTCTGGGTGGTTGGCTTCATTCCTCCAATTTGCCACAGACTATCCAATTATTTATTCATTGAACACATTGAGTACGTACTCTAACCCAGGCATTCTGTAGTTGACAGATATTCAAATATCAGAAGAAATTTCCCCAGACAGTATTGATCTGATTTCATTCTCAGATCATTCATTCACTGCAATCACGTCCTATTGCTCAGAGGGTTTGAAAGCCGATGAGAGTTCTGTCATTTGTTAGTTCTAGGGCATTAAGCTTATTACCTAACCTTTCTTGTTTTTAGTTTTAGCATTCATAAATTGATATTAGTATCGAACTTACAAGGTAGTGCATGGCAAGCTTTAGTGAGTGTTCATTCAATATTGAATTAAGGAAAAAAGATAGAGAAATTAGGCTTTTAGGAATGTATGAGACATAAATTTTAATCATATCCTTGTGGGTTAGCTCAGTTCTACAGTATACGATACATGCATGTGGAAACCAAGAAAGTTGTGCCAGTGTTTTGATAAATTACCTCATAAATCCCTGAAGGAAAGTAGATAAAGGCTCTATTATAGAGGCTATATGTGATTCTCATCTCTGAAATTAGCAGAGGCTTTTATGAGAAAATTTTCTTATTGTCTGACTAATCCTTCCACAAAGAGAACAAAAACTGAGTACATAGAGAGAAATACTTTTTGTTTTACTTATAGAAATTACCTGGATTTCCTTTAAAGACAGTATAAAAACGTTAAATTATTTATACATGAAAGGAAACCTAACATTTTTAAAGGCTCGCTATTCCTCACGTTTGGAACCAAGAGTTTTATATTTATTATTTCTTATAATCCTTGCCGTGTACTGGTATTACAGTTTATTTTGCCTGAATCATCAAGAAATAGGCTTCAGGAAGTTCCCTGACTTTGCTGTGGGTCACACGGCCGGGAAGTGACCCAAACCCAGGTTGTTCACCTCTTGAGATTATCCTACTTTTCCATGCTGCGTCTTGGTAGAGAGTTCTCATTCGGGAAAAATGAAGGGATTTTTAAAAATGGAATTGTTCTTAACACTCAATTGTTGTTTCCAGTTCCTCCAAAGATTCAGCGTGGCCCTAAACAGATGAAAGTCCAAGTCGGTCAAAGAGTGGACATTCTGTGTAATGTGCAAGGGACCCCTGCTCCTGTGATCACCTGGCATAAAGACCGAAGCAGCGTGCTGGCTGATGGCGTGCAGCACATTAGCAGTCCAGATGGAACTTTAAGCATCCAGCACGCCATGCCCGCAGATGCTGGCGTATACACATGTGTTGCTACTAACATAGCAGGCAGTGATGAAACGGAGATAACACTCCATGTCCAAGGTGATGTTTGATGTATGAAAACATATGTGTGGTGGGGCGGGTGTGGATTAAGGGGAAACTCCCTTGGAGTCTATGTAGAATAGTTTGGATAATCTTAAATCCCTTTAGGAAGTTTTTTTTACATAACTTTTATAACTCTTTAACTTTGAAAGGAGAACCATTCCAGAAAGAAATGAAACTATGCTGTTACTAAACACGCAGCCGTTTCTGGATGTTGACTTTTGAGAAAGAAGTGGCCGTGGATGATGCTGTAGAAACAGCCCTAGATGGAGCTCCACCCACTGTTTGGGGTTTGGGAGAAATTGTGGGCGGAGGGAGTTAGAGTAGGATTTCACCTCACAGTGGCTGGGTGCACTCAAAACAGAGCCCCGGGTCATCCAGGTCTGCTACGCTGCCGTTGATGTTGACCTTGTTGTGAGGGTTTAAAGATCAGTATTTCTTCCTTCAAGCGATTGGTCCTTATTGAGCTCCTGCCAGGTATCTGTTGCATTTTAGTTAGTGTTGAGGAAAGTGGCCAAACACTTGCTTTTATGAGCTGTTCTAGTGTGAGCAGACAGAAAGCAATCAAATAAACACGAAATGCAGATTGTGGGAAGTACTGTGTAGAAAGTTAAAATAGGATGATGGCCCTGGCAGTGGCTACTTTAGATTGGATTATCAAGCTGGACTTCTCTAAGGAGATGATATTTACAGTGAGATCTTATGGACTAAGAGGAATCAGCCACATGGAATTCGGTGGAAAGAACATTCCTATTAGAGGGAGTACTAATAAAAAGATAAGAAGAGATAAGTAGGTATAGCATAATACTTAGCACAGTCCTAAATAATTTTTAGCAGTGTACTATAGGCATTGATTAGTGTTACTACTGCCCTAAGTATTGATATAGTTCTAAGGTACCTGGCACATGGCAGTTCTTTTGGATGGTTGGCCAGAACACTGATGGAGAGGTTGTCCTGTTCATTCATTCATTCGACAAACTTTATTTGGTCACTCACATTTATAGCTGAATGGAAAAGATAGGCATTTATGAAATAATCTCACAAGTACATAATTATACTTTGGTTAATGCCATCATAAAATGGTTAAATAATATATATAACATTTTAACAGAAAGACAAATAAGAGAAGGCTTCCCTAGGGTGGGTGCTTGTTAGTTGAGATTAGAAGGAAGGGGAGAAGCGAGGAGCAGTATTTGCTGGAGATGGTGGAGAGAAACTTTCAGGATAAGGACAGAATGCAAAGAGTTAGGTATGTAATACTTTGGAGACCCTGAAGTAAATCAATCAATCAGTCAATCAGTCAATCAAATCTGCATTCCAGACTGAGGGCTGAGTGATGAGTGATGAAGCTAGAGACATAATCATGGGGCAGATTATCCAAGACCTATGAAGCCAGATAAATTAATTTATATTTTATTCCAAATGTAATGAAAAAACTCTGAGGCATTATAACTGGAAAGTGATATGGCTGACTCAGGATTTTGAAAGATCTCTCTTTAGGGAAAAGAACTCTTTTGCTGGAGAAGATTAGGGGTCATTGCTATAGGCTACCACAGTAGCTCAGGCAAATTGCGATGGTATGGGGGAAATACGGGAATAGACTCAAAAAACAATTGGGAAAGAATGCCTCAGACATGGTGATGGATTGGATATGGGAGTCTCATGAATAACGCCAGTTTCTTTGTGAGATGAATGGATGGTGAGGCTGTTCACAGAGCTGGGATGTCTTCATACGGTGTGCTGAAGAAAACACATGTCTGAGACTTTTAGCCTGTGGACACAATGAGGACAAGTAATGGTGCTATTAGAGGAGCCAGTGATCAGATTTGTGTTTCACAGAGAGTGTTCTGGCGGCTGTGCAGAACATCAGTCCACAGGGAAACATGTTTGAGAACAGGATCCCAATAAGAAGCCTAGTGAAATATTTCCAGTAAGAGAAAGTAAGGATTGGAGATAAGCAGTGACCTTAAGGATAGAGAGTGATATACAGATATGTGAATGTATCATATGGTTGACTAGATGTGGAGGTCAGGAGTAAGGGAGAAAGAAAGATGCATGGTTGGATCATATGCCTTATGAAGGAATAAGGGAAGTAAGAACAGGGGAATTTTGAGGCCTTATGTAAGGCCCTGGGTCACATCCCTGTAGAAATGTCAGGCAGCTGGAAGTATAAATCATCAATGCCTGTGGTTGTTGATGCCCCAGGAGAATTTAAAATTGCCTAAGGAAAGTATATGATAATGCATTTATTTTTCCAACAGAGCCACCTACATTGGAAGATCTAGAACCTCCCTATAACACTCCATTCCAGGAAAGAGTGGTCAACCAACGCATTGCATTCCCATGCCCTGCAAAAGGTGCGTGACACTCAGAGATGTGGACATTGGCATGACAGTTTAGCTTTCCAGAATTCTATATTGAATCCCCAGAATCTTTACAAAATTCCACCTGTCAGTCCCTGTTATAACATTTGAGCATAATATAAACTAACCTCTCCTTCAAGTAACATCTCTTGGATTTGGCATGTTTTTCCCTGCCAGGTATTTTATCACCTATGGAAAGACCTTCTGTTCCTTCAAACTTGCCTAATCTAGTTTGTTTTCCAGCTAGTTCATGCCTTTCTTGCTACTTCTCATTTCATTCCCTTTTTTGGCAAGGTTTCTCTTTAAAATATGACATCTACAACTATTCACAATATTTCAGAGTTATCTCAATCAGTCAGTGATTAAATTAGGATAATCCTTGTGTTTGTTCTAGACACTTCTAAAAAACTCTTTTCCTAAATCCACTCTCCATTGGGCCAGGGTGTGACTTATCTCTTGAAGGTTTATCCAAACTCTACTTTTTCCTGAATTTCTGGACTTTCTATCCCACTATGCTTCCTAGCAAAGGATTGCTATTATCTCTCCTCAGGGGGATGCAAAAGAAGGCTTGTCATTATCACCCTTATGTTGGGTGCCAAGTAGGTGATTAAGACATCCTGTCTTTCAGGTGTACAGTCATCTGCAATGATTCACACTAGATTTGCAGCAATTCTGGCAAAGTCTAAGTGGTAGTCCCTCCATAACCCCCTAGAAGGCCCCCAGTGGCCTGTACCACTTGTGCTCCCACACGTGGCTCGTGGCACTTGTTTCTGGATGCAGCAGCAAGGAAAGGTCCTCATGCTGTGTCCATTTCTGTAGGAAGCTTTTGTGTCTCTCCATGGTAGCAGTCGTCAGTGATTACTCTATATTCTATCAATGTTTAAAGAAAGATAACTTTAACACACTTTTCAGATATCTAAAGATCTGTCATTAGCTATTCTTAGAGCCAGTGAGAATTAGGGAGGCCTGGAGAGGGAAGCTTTGGGAGGGTGTAAATTTAAGTGAGTACTGTGGGTGCTCAACATGGCTGGGTGAGCCCATTGGCACCTATGTGCTTGTCCTCCCCAGATCCTGTGAGTGATTCCAAGATGTTTTCTTACTTTTGAATTCCCCTTTCCACTTTGAAAAATCAGCTCTTCCCAGCTCCTCATTTTTATCCAGAATATAATACTTGAGTTAATTTACAGATCTTTTGTATGAATTTCATTTTGACCAGGGTTGCTCTAACATCTATAACTTAAAGATAAGGTAATGTCTTTCTTTTAATTTATTCATTTTTTATTTATGACCTCAACAAATATTAATTAAGAAGTCTGATTGAAGTACATAAGGAAATGAGTGGAATGTAAGGAAATGATTGTAATCTTTTCTTGACAATATAGGCAGGAAACTAGAGTTAATGAGTTGTAACTTTTCTACTACATAAGTCAACATTTTACTAAAGGTACAATTAAACAGGCCAATCTTTTATTTTTTTCCACAAATAGAACTTTCATAGTCACTTTTACAATACTTTAACTCAATTTGAGTGTAACCTCAATGACACATTCTGTGTATTTCTGCTGTTCTTTTGTATGAATCCTGGATTATATGTTCATATTTTAATATTTTTATTATCCTTAATACAAGATTGTTGACAATGTCCTAGGTAATCATGTAATTTTATTTAGTATTTTTTTTCTTTCTATCTTTATAGAGATTAAGGAAATTTTTAAGTGCTTAGAATAGAGCCTGGCACATTGGTAGCTAGATAAATAAATTCTTAATATAAAGTTAATGTTTGTCTATTTAAAATATTCCTTTTGACTCTAATATACATTCTCAGATAGTTTTATCATTTTTTCCCCATGAGCACATCATTTCCATTCACTCTGTTGGTCATAAATAAATCCAGGGAAGCAATTCTGGTCACTGTTTTCTCAACTTTTTTTTAATGGAAATAACCTATTTTCTTTGTTTAGCAGAATGCTATGTCCAAAAGACACATGGATGGTAGAATTTCCTCATCTCTACTATATCAGGATTTTTTACAAAGTGAATTATAAAACATCATTTTCGCACATCATTAATGTACTTTCTTGGGTTGGGCAATCTTCTTGTTTTATTTTTGTAACATATCTTATTTTCATACTTATTTTTACTCCATCTAATGACCTCAACAAACATTAATTAAGTGAGTACTGTGGGTGCTCAACTCAAGAGCCCAAGCTCTTACCATGTCTAGTTAGGAGAATTAATATAGCTTTTTCTTCTGCTAATCACTGTGAACTTGCCAACAAAATACTTACTCTCATCCGAATGTTTTAACAAAAACAATTTTGTTTAAATTTATTCTAGAGGCAATGGATCTCCTAAGACTGATCAAGAAGTAAAGGCATTAATTACCATAGTCTTCACATTTCTATGGCAGGAGACATATCTTAAAAACGGCACAGTACCTAAGAGTACAAATGATATTCCTAAAAAAAAAATTTATTTCTCCCTGATATATTTGGCATTCAATAATGATTGTAAGTATCACAAGACTTTTAATTTTGTATTTAGGTACCCCTCAACCAACCATCAAATGGTTACACAATGGTAGAGAGTTGACAGGCCAAGAGCCTGGTATCTCTATCTTGGAAGATGGCACACTGTTGATGATTGCTTCTGTTACACCATTTGACAATGGGGAGTACATCTGTGTGGCAGTCAATGAAGCTGGAACCACAGAAAGAAAATATAACCTCAAAGTCCATGGTAAGTATCCACAGGAACAAAAATGCTAAAATCATATAAGCAAATATGTAACAGTTATCCATATTTAAATTATTCTCTCAACGCAAAATTAGTAATCCATAAATTAAATTTACCCATATTTAAATTATTCTCTCAAAGCAAAACTGATGATCTGATTTCGTATATTTATTTGATTTACAATTTTGTATAATTTATTATTATTACTTGGTAACATTCATGGTTCAAGTGGCAGAAAAAAAAATACTTAGTATAGGTATCCTGACCCTGAGCTAAGGCATCTACTATCTGCTCTACAGGCAAGGAACGTTACCATTTTACATGTGTATTGTACACATGTGTGTGTGTGTCTTAACAAATATTTTACTTATAAACAAGGAAATAGGAATATGTATAATTTTATCTTCTTCTTCCCTATAAAATATAAGACATATAGAAGAACTTTATACCCATTACTCTGTACTTTGTCTATTTTACTAAACAATTTATCTTAGAGATTTTCAATATTTTTAACTCTATAGAATCCCACTGTATGGTTACACAATTTCTTTAACTTTTCTACACTAAGGATGAGCATTGAGTTTTTAACAGTTGTTTTCTACTATAAGTATCTCTTCTATGAAAATTGTGTACATGTGCCATTTTGCATGAGTAGAAGGGTATATACATTTTAAAAATTAAATGAATGTTGACTTCCATAGACCCATGAGCAATTTTCATGGAATTTTTAAGGCAATATTCACATTATTGGCAAAGTCAAGAGTCCACTTAAGACTGTAGCAACTTGTATTTCAATTGATATGGGTAATCAATAGGTTCTCTCTTAAATTTATCTGAATTTCATCCTAAATTGAGTACTTTGAAATAATAAAGTAAAAATTCTATAAGGATTGTGACTTATGAATACATTGGTAAAGACTTTTCATTTTATAATAAAGTATATGCTTAAATATGACCAGTTTTTCTAGCCATGAGCATCTCAGAATTTGCTTTCTAAAGACCTTTATAAAGAAACTTTATAAATAATATTTCTTACAAAACTGTCTAAGCCTGACACCTCTGCTTTTGCAGTTCCTCCAGTAATTAAAGATAAAGAACAAGTGACAAATGTGTCTGTGTTGGTAAATCAGCTGACCAGTCTCTTTTGTGAAGTGGAAGGTACTCCATCTCCCATCATTACATGGTATAAAGATGATGTCCAGGTAACTGAAGACGTCCAAATATGTATAATCCCTTGCCTCCACATCTGAAATCAATTAGGATGTGAAATCCTTAATAACATTTTACTTCAATTGATAATTATGCATTTCATTAGGAGTAGAGATAACCTTGACTAGTTTATCCTTTGTAGGTGACGGAAAGCAGTGCCGTTCAGATCGTGAACAATGGAAAGATACTAAAGCTCTTCAAAGCCACTCCAGAGGATGCAGGAAGATATTACTGCAAAGCAATTAACATTGCAGGCACTTCCCAGAAGTATTTTCACATCGATGTGCTAGGTAAGAAAAACCGTTTGTGAGATAGAAAGGTACAACTCGGATGCACTTCTTACCTAGTATAGTTCTAACTATACGTAAAATTAGGGATAAAAATAAATTGATAGGAAAAAACACTATTTGTTTCAATCTGTTATTCTTTCGGTCTTTAATATTAGTTGACCAGAACCCTATTATATTGAAAGTTTGGAATATTTATTATCTATAATACAGAAATGCCTTGGAATCTTATACAGTGAAGTATCAAATACCCCCCAATGGTACTGTCTTATGGAAAACAGGAAACTCCTGTCAGTCTCTCCAGGTTGGTGGGCAGGATGTTTTCTGGGGAGCCCCTATGCAGGGTGAGGCGGAGTGTAGCACACTCGCACTGTGCACATGTCCTGAAGCTCCTAGGCTGTCCTTGAACTGGATCAGGCAGCAAATCCACCTTCCACTGTATTCTAATTAATTCTTGTAACTAAGTCTGTCCCAGTGAAGAGGAGAGAATTCCGAGAGCAGGTAGCAGCTGTGATCAATCGGGATAGAAAACATTTTTAATGGTAATCCTAAATTTGAGATTTTATTAGTTCGTAAAATTATACTTGTCATTGAAAGTTCACTTTGTGATAAAACGACTCTCCCCATTTTTAATATTTAGCTCCTCACAATAGGCATGTAATTTGTAAGTCCAGAGTGGAAATGAGGTCAGAGAATTATAGTGCATTAAAGTTATCATTCATAAAATGCCATAACATAAAATAATTTTCCTCATTAGAATTCTCAAAACCTGAAATTTTCTATCCCCCAAATTACTATTATTATGTGTAAGTATGGGCTGTAGAAACGCATTAAGACATCTTTTTATTATTTTTTTCATTGGCACTGTTTCTCTTGGCACTTGTTTACTCCCATGACTTTGAATTCCATCTGTGCGCTGGGGATGCTCACATTTTTATCTCTAGCTCAGACTTTCATAAGCTGTAGGGAAAGAGGCCTAATATTCTCCCTGTTAGATGGACTCGAATGCTCTTCCTTTGTATATCAAACAGAAAGGTCCCAGAAAGTGTCTACTTTTGTTTCCTTCATTGATCTCCATTTTAGTGACTAGGACCTCCATGCATCCACTCACTTTCTTCTGTTCTTCAAACTCTTTAAATCCTTTTACATCCTGTTATGTCTCCTTCCTACTTCTGTGTTAAATTATCTACTTATTTCCATTCCCCTGTGACAGTATATTTGCCATTCATTAGCTGAATTAACATTGTAGCCCTCTAACTGCTCTCCTCTATCCGTCCACTCTTGGCCATTCTAATCCTTCTTTACACAGCCGCCCTCAGCAGCTTCACTCAGGTGGTCACAAAACATAAACGCGATCATACATTCCTCTCCTACTGAAACCCTTTAGAGCAGTGGTTCTCCACCTTCCTAATGCCGCGACCCTTTAATACAGTTCCTCATGTTGTAGTGACCCCCCACCATATATTTTCATTGCTACTTCATAACTGTAATTTTGCTACTGTTATGAATCGTAATGTAAATATCTGATATGCAGGAGACCCCCCAAATGGGGTCACGGCCCACAGGTTGAGAACCGCTGCTCTTGTGGCTGGTCATTTGTCTGAAGATGAAGACAAATACTTTAACATGGTATGAAAGGGGAGGGCTAAGGTCAGAGAAATCGTGATAATTCCAAGAATAAAAACTAGCACTTTATTTTTCATGTTATATCTTCTATCAGTTTTACCATAAGAGTACCTTAAAGGGAGGAGTTAGTATACTTCAAGCAACACAACAGTATAATATCTGAACAGTAGAATCTGAACTTTATAAAATTGATGCTAATTACAATATTCATTATCTAAAAGATATAGCAAGAGTAAATTGCATTATATGAATTTTGTCACTTACTTATATTCTAAACTGCTTTTTCACACGAGTTGACTGTGCCTCAAAACACATCCTGTCCTATCATAATTCTTGCAAGTAATTGTCCTGTTAGCAATTGTTTAATGAATGTTTTTCTATATTTAAATCTAGCATACAGGTGCACAGATGTGATATGAATATGAACTATTGTATGATATTTTATTTTTAACATTAATACCTTGTTGAAATACTATGGAAGGCATCGCCTATCTGCTTCCCTCATCTCGTTGTGTTTGCTAAGTCAGAGAGTTTCATAATAAAATGTCTTTGTTTCAGTTCCCCCCACCATAACAGGTGCTAGCTCCCCAAATGAAGTATCGGTTATCCTCAACCATGACACCACCCTGGAATGCCAGGCCAGAGGCAATCCCTTCCCTGCTATTCACTGGTTCAAAGATGGCAAGTGAGTAACTTTTCTGTATTTTTTGGAAGAGTCCAACTGATAGAAAACAGGTATATAAATGTGTGTGGATTTTTTTCTCTTTTTAATTATTTTATCACATGAAGCATAAAGAAAAACTGTATTACTCAAAAATAGTCTTAAGGTCTTTCATTATTATGTATTACAAGGATTTATGTAAGTGTTGGGAATGTGTCTTAGAAATCTAGGGCAACTCAAATTTAATATATAGGCAGTCCCTGGGTTATATATTATACAGCATTCAGTACATACAAATAGGTTCCCAGGGAGCCCCATAAAGATAATGTAATTAAATTAATAATTCAAGAACTCATTTCTTGTGTGCATATAAACAAACCCACACGGCACACGCAGCTGGCTGGGGCAGCACCTCTGTGCTGGCAGCCAGTCTCATTGTCTATTGGGTAGCTTCCACACAGCACCACTTTTGTTCACTTTTCCCCTTGATTTTGTGATTTATTTACCCTGATGACCACACCTCCAAAGCAGAAGTCCACTGAAGTCCAGGTGGGCCTGCAAGAGCAAAGAGAAAGGTGACTATAGTGGAAACAATTAAGAGTTGGGAGAAAAACCAGGTGCCATCATTCATTGGAAAAGCATTAGGCTTCTGTCCCTGGAGTACTGGAACAATTATAAGGGTTAAAATGAGAATCATGGACTATGTGAAAGGCATTGCTCTGATGAAAGCATTAATTATCACTAAGCAATGTAGAGGATTAATTATTGAAATGGAAAGGTTATTATTGGTTGGCTAGAAGATAAAATGAAGCATAACATGGCGGCGCCTGTGGCTCAAAGGAGTAGGGTGCCGGCCCCATATGCTGGAGATGGTGGGTTCAAACCCAGCCCCAGCCAGAAACTGCAAAAAAAAAAAAAAAAAAAAAAAAAGCATAACATTCCTATTAGGCTAGCAGCATTGATGCAACATTAGGTGTTAACCTTTAATATTGTTCTTTTAAAATTTTTCCTATGTCCTGTCTAAACTTTTCATGTAAAGAACACAATAGTTCCTGTAGCTTATTATTTCAGTACAGGGGTATTATTATTATTATTACTATATTACACTGTATTAGCATTACCACATCTGAGCCATTGTACTAGTATTATTATTACCATATATGCACTGTTCCTTAGAAAGCGGAGTTACATACAAATCTAAGTAAAGACATTCTCAGGAATATATTTTGTCCATAACCTAGGGATGCCTGTACACTAAATATCCTTTATTCAGAGGCTAACAGTGAAAAAGGCAAGATCTAAATTCAGAGATAATTTTGTCTTTACAAGGAATTGACTTATAAAGGAAAGTGTGTTTATGACAGCAAGATGAATACTTCAACTAGTTCTATCTGTAGGTATAAAAGAACCACAGAGGAACAGTGAGACATTTCTCATACTTCCCAATCTGAAGGGCTGCTGAGGTTTCTCCTGCTTAAATGGCTGTGGTGATCCGTGTTGGTTGTGAGAATTTATTTCCCACAAGGTAGTCAGCGTTCACATAATACAGTTTCTGAGAGCAGGGATCTAAGGCTTACATAGTGAAGAGTCAAGATTTGCAGTGTATGAAATAAAGGATTGTTTCAACAGATCAATAATAAAGACAAAAGCAACATAGAAAAATTTATAGCGGGTGTGAGCAGGCAATTAAAAATTATACTTAGGCGATAAGCGTATTAAATTCTGTTCTTCACAAGCCATATTGGCAAAAAGATTAAAAGTTTGAAATATCAAGTTTTGGCTAGAGTGGGGGAAAGTAAGATATTCTATTCTGATGGAGAGAATGTAAATTAGTTCCCTGAAAGGCAATTTGTTGATATGTATTAAACTTGGAAAACTGTGATACAGTAATTACACTTTCAGTGTCCAGGAGAGGAAGCAGTCGTGCATGGCCATAGGGAGGATATAGTATGATAGTCACTGCAACATTGTGACCAGAAGTCCCCAAGCTTTTTGGCACCAGGGAAAATTTGCTATCGTGGAAGACAATTTTTCCATACATGGGGAGAGTGTGGGGCTGGGCACTAGAGTTTCATAAGCACTGTGTAACCTAGATCCCCAGAGTGGGGTTGGTAATACTAAGAGAATCGAAGGCCTCCGCTGATCAGACAGGAGGAGGAAGGAGCTCAGCTGGTGATGCCAGTGATGGGAAGTGTCTGTAAATACGGATGAAGCTTCTCTCCCTCCCTGGTCCTCACCGTCTGCTGTGCAGCCCAGTTCCTGCTAGCAGTCCAAGTCCCGGGTGGTTGGGGACTGCAGATTGTGACAGCAGAAAAGTGAAAACTGACTAACGCCTGACATTAGGAAAATAGATAGATAACTCATGAGATAGTACGAAACACTGTGCAGCAATTAAATTAGAAAGAGTAAGGTCAATCTCTGTAGCAAAAATAGCTCCATAGCTGTTACAGAGTGAAAAGAAAGGCGGAATGATAACATAGCATTTATAATACACATATTAGAACTTTGGATTTCTTTAGGGCTATGAGTAAAAATGTTTAGGAAACCACGTGAAAGAATATAATTCAAAGTGATAATGGTGACAAGGCTAGGAAACTCACAGTAAGGGTAATAGACCAAGCAGAATTTTTCTCAATACCATGCTTACTTTTGGGTTGAATTTTTATGTTGCTTACATAATTAACAATCAAAAGTTTTAGCATTACTTAAATTTAAGTAGCATTATTGTCAAATATTTACTTCCTCTAAAAACTTAAAATATTCAAGTACTTTATACTCTTAGCTTTGGATCGTTTTATCCAAAGCTTCCTACTAAGACATAGTAAAGGACCCTACTATAGAAAATTAAATGTGTTTGCCATTTTATTGTGCAGTTTAACTAGAAGGTTATTAATATTTCGATGCATCTAATAATTCATTATGTCGCTAAGTCATTGAAACTTTTAAAAAACTAGCTGTGGATCTTCCTGAGACAATGTTAATGGATTTTGAAGGTATGATTCTTAGGATATCATAGACTTTAATAACCATTGCTTCAGATATTAAAATAAAGCTGATGCCAATTACATAAAGTGAACATTTCGTAGTAGTCAGTAAATGTCTCTGTATGTTGTCTTCTTGACAACCCCACATATGAGCTTCTTTGGGCATAAACATCTTCAGCATGTATTATTATGTAAGCATTTATATTTATTATAATACTTTTTAGAGAGATTGGCAAATCATTGTCTTTAGTAAATAATAACTGTCCATACACTTGTGAATACTTTTCCAGATTGTATAATAATATTGATTTAAAATAATATTGCCTGGCCTGAAGTTTCAGTACTATAATATTAAATTCTTAGTTATTCTTTTCCAGATGACAGTAGAAATTTTGGCTATGCAAACCAAAAAATAAAAAAGAATACTTAGAGAATAAGAACAGAAGAATGGATAAAGTGAATAATAGTATTACTAGATTTCTGCTAATGTTATTAAACTATTCAAGTTGAAATGGAGAAACTTTTATTTTACTTCTCTGGGGACAGAGTCTCAAGCTGTCAACCTGGGTAGAGTGCCGTGGGTTCATAATTCACAGTAACCTCCAACTCTTGGGCTCAAGCGATCCTCTTGCATCAGTTTTTCCATTTTTAGTAGAGACAGGGTCTCCCTTTTGCTCAGGCTGATTTCAAACTCATGATCTCAGGCAATCTACTCGCCTTGGCCTCCAAGAGTACTAGGATTACAGGCATGAGCCCCTGCACCCAGCCAAAATGGAGAAACTTTTGATCTCAAAGTGATTATTAACTTAACTTCCATTAGTAAAGTGGTTTAATAACTTCATTCTTCTGAATAAGAGTACCAATCTTATTATTGTATTTTTAATCCACGTTCATTCATATTTTTAACCTTTGATTTTTGTTGTGATTACGAAGAGAAGAAGAAATATGGAAAAATGAAAATGTACCCATGGGATGAAATTTTATTATTTCTAGGCCTTTATTTTTGGGAGATCCTAATATTGAACTTCTAGACAGAGGACAAGTTCTACATCTAAAGAAAGCACGAAGAAGTGACAAGGGGCGCTACCAATGCACTGTGTCTAATGCAGCTGGAAAACAAGCCAAGGATATAAAACTGACAATCTATAGTAAGTGTGACTTCATTTTTTATGATTTTTAACTCTCATAAATTGAAAAGCAGGCTTTACTCACATGTTAACTGTATCTTTATTCAATACTAAATAATTTGGGATGCTACTTGCTTCAAGAGAGAAAGGAACCTGCTTTCCTGCGTTTTACCTTTCTTGACCAGGCACACTGGCTCACACTCACAATCTCAGCACTTGGGGAGGCTGAAGCAGAAGGATTGCTTGAGGCCAGGAGTTGGAGAACAGCCTGGGAAACACAGTGAAGCACAGTGTCTGTAAAAATAACAAAGCAGTTGTGCAGAGTGGGCACCTGTAGTCCCAACTGCTCAGGAGGGGCTGAGATAGGAGGATCACTTGAGCCAGGAATTTGAGGTTGTACTGAGCTAGAGTCATAGCACCATACTCTAGCCTGAGTGACAGATGAGACACTGTCACCCCTGCCCAAAAAACAATGGATTTCTTTGAGTGAGCTCATGATTTTTCTGTGATCTCACTTAAGAGCTCAAGAATTTCCTAATGGGGCTCAGTGCCCATAAGCACAGTGGTTACAGAGCCAGCCACATTCACTGAAGTTGGCGGGTTCAAACCCAGCCCGAGCCAGCTAAACAACAATGACAACTGCAAGCAAAAATAGCCAAGCATTATGGTAGGTGCCTGCAGTCCCAGCTACTTGGGAGCCTGAGGCAAGAGAATCACTGGAGCCCAAGAGTTTGAGGTTGCTGTGAGCTATGACACCACAGTACTCTAGCAAGGGCAACATAGTGAGACTCTTTCTCTCAAAAAAAAAAAAAAAAAAGAAGAAGAAGAATTTCCTAGATGGTTAGTACATACATAAATCAAATGTTTATTTCCTTGAAGGGGAAAAAAAAACTTTAAAAATTATAGCGATGCATGAAATAGATGGAGGCCAAAGTTATGTACATATTTCAGTTGTTCTTTTTTCATTCCATCCTGGCCTTTATCTTGGCCATATGTTAATCTTTTAAATGGCTTATGTTTATGCAACTGTTTTCTCCCATCTGTGTCCCCACCAGAAATATGTAGCTCTTGTTTTTTCTAAAATTACCACTTTACTGTGAAGACGGTGACTGCCAAAGTCACTTAAATTTTAACAAATGGCTCCATTGCTAAGTACTTGAATATTATGTTGCAGGTGCAAAGATTTACACATTAGAAAGGAAAAGACCTCACTAGACCAGTGGTGCTTATTTACTGTAGCTCTCGTCACTGCACATCCTGTCTATCCATAATGTATGTCACTTAGGGAAGTTTAGGTACTTCAGAACATCACCTTCTCAAAGGGTCTTCCTAATGAAAGTGATCACTGAGTCACTTTCTGTGATACTGTGGTAGTTCATTTTCTTCATAGCATGCATTGCTGTCTGATCTGATGTTTGATTGCTTTATTACAGGCTTATGTTTCTTTCCAAGGAATGTAAAGTAAGAGCAGACCTTTGTTTTGCATGTCTAATACACAGTAGCCCTCAAGACATATTCACTGAGTGAATGGTTTGGCAGTAAACTGTCTAATACAGTAGGTACTAACTGTGTGTGGCTGGTGAGGACTTGAAATGTAGCTAATGCAAACTGAAAGGTATTGTACAAAATACACATCAGATATCAAAGACTTAATATGAAGAAATAATGTAAGACATCTAATTAATAATTTTACATTGATTATGTATTGAAATGCTATTTGGGATATATGGGGCTAAGTGAAATGTATTGTTAAAGTTAATTTCCTCAGTTTCTTTTCACATTTTTTAATGTGGCTACTAGAAAATTTGAAATTATATATCTGGTTTGCCTTATATATTTATGAGGCAGCACTGGTTGGGTGATCAATAAGAGCGTTGGCTTCTGAGATACATAGACTAGTTTCAGATCCAACTCTTGCCACTTACTAAACTAGCTTTGTGACTTTGAATAAATTGCTTATCCAATTCTCAACCGTAAATGGGGAGAATCATAGACCCTGTGTAATAGTGTTCTTGTGAGGATTAAATGCTAGATACTTCTATTATTTGGCTCATTAAATGTCATTCACTTAATGATTGTCTGCTTGGCGATTGTATTGTTTTAAAACTTAAAATGCATATAGAATCTAGCTTAATTTCTAGATAACCGCATTTCACATCTCCCTTTTTATATGTTAGTGTCTTATGTAAAGTTCAAATAGCTTTCTTGAATCAAAGAAGTTATGTTTAATACAGGCTTTAAAATCATTTATATCTGTATATAAAACCTGTTAAGAAATTAGTCATGAAACAGCATATCCTTTAAAAAGGTAATAACATTAAAAAATTAGCTATGTAATCAATCCAAGTTAAACACAAGTATCGTTGCTACCACTGGCCTCCTTTCAGAGCTAGGTGTTTAAACAAAAGGTGCCGTATTTTTGTTAAGCTGCTGAGTAGTCTTCTCCACACTGTTTTATTGTTGCCAGGATCTCTGATGACTATATTTTTTTGGTGATTTAATAAGACTCTTCATGTCCACGGGACATGAGTTCTTTCATTTCAGATCCTCTTGTTCACTCCGTATGATGCCTCCAGGCACCCAGAAGAGAGGGCTTTATATAATGATTAAACCTTTTAGAATTGTCTGTGTGAAAGCCTTTGTAATATTATGAAGTTTTGAGGAAATAATGCCATTTCCTTTCTAGGAAGTTTGCCTATACCTCTTAAGCTTACTTTATTTCATTTGTGAAAATGCTTTTATTTCTGAAATAGAAAAAAAAAATGAAATACATATTGTACTTTGGCTAACTGTGAAGAAGGCAATGTAGATTTGAGGCTGAGAGTGTGTTTAACAAGGCAATCAATTCATTCATTTTCCTTATTTACACAAGGACATAAAGATTGAGCAATATATTCATAACCTTTACCTGTAACCTCCTACTCCAAACAGAAGTACAATTCTCAGTTCTCAATAGGCATGAATTAAAATGGAACAAGAAGGGAAGTACTTATTTATTTGGAAGATTTAAGCAGTGAATGATATGTTGTTCTACCATGAATTGCAGGTGTTCTTTGAGTAATTTTTCTCAGTTTTATAAATAAAAGCTTTTAAATTAGATCCTTTAAAGCACAAATAATATTCATCTCTAAAACATTCATGAAGAATAAGGATTTGTTTGAACTTATCTTCTTGGTTTCATTAATGTACCACCCAACCAATGAGGATAGCTAGCTCTTTTAGGCGATTTCAGCCTAAAATTTGAAATACATTTATAGATTAACATATAAAATAGTCTTAATCAAAATTTAAAGCCTGAATAAATTTTTCTTTCTTAAGATTTCCAAATTATGGTTTAAATTTCTATTAATTGCTTATCTTAGCAGGACTTGGCAAACCTTTTTTATAATGGTCAATAGTAAATATTTTAGATGGAGTTCCATTTCTTTGGTAATTTTTAAAATTGGAATTTTGTTTGTATTATAAGTCTTGCTAATGAGAAGAATAGAATTATTTGAGGGGTATAACATTTCACTTAGAGTTCAAAGTTAGTATTCCCTGCCACCAACACAAATTGCAAATGTTCATCTGTTAATGGTGATTTGTAATGAAAAGTAACCTATTTTATCTTTGAAAATGCCTTTTCACATAGATACCTACTGCTGAATCCTGATAACAGTTCATAAACGTATGGTTTTAATTGAGCATTTTCATTGCTTAGAAGGCATTTATACAATTCAATTATATTATTCTCTATAGTATATTATACTGTTAGCATGTCATTGCACTGCCAGTTAATCAACTCTAGTTTCAGGTTAAATGGAAGGTTAATTTTAAAGATAAAATATATTTTGAATGTGAAAATTTCCTTTGCGTTTGTACTGAGGTCTGACAAAAACCACATGAACTATATAGTCTGAGCTTAGAAAATAAATCTACTACAAATCTGTGGGAGAATTAAGATCTCCCTTTTTGTTTGAACTTTTGATAGCATTAAGAATGTATAAAGCAGCTCGACATTATTTTTGATTAAAACAACAGAATGACTACCACAGTATACATTTTCCATATATGCACTGTTTTTGTATGCACTGTTTTTGTCTGGTATTTTTAAGTAGAATTCACTTAGAAACATTATGAAGTGTTTAGCAAAACTAATGTCCAAAAGCTTGCAGTATTTAATATGAGTGTTTAAAAATGGTCCTTTTCATTCAGAAAAAAATCAGTCCCAGCCCTGACCTCAAAAAGTCTCTCCACGAAGGCATTGAACTGCTATATGATAAGTTAAGTCAGGATATTTAGTTATACTTCTGAGAAAAAGTCATGGAATTGATGATGTTTAACTCCTTGAGAATAAATAAAATATACCATAACACTACTGGTTCAAAAACACATGAATGTTTTACACAAAGTGCTTACTGATGAATAATACAATGAATAAATAAACTTTAACAGCTGGCATTTTATAAGTTTGTGAACTTCCAAGCCTTTTTTTCCTTCACATGTATTTTTAGCACTAACAGTTGTAAAATATCTTAGTAGATTCTACTTCAGGTTGTAATGAATTAGTCTTTTTTCAATTCCTCTGAAAATATTTCTGTGTGTATTTGTTACACAATGACTGTTCTTAGAGGCTAATTCTTGAGTTTTTGCATACTTGGCATTGGCTTTTCAGATAAACAAGGACAACTAAGCAGTATCAATAATATCTGTCTAACAACTTGCCAAAAGCCAAGAATACCATTAAGAAAAAGTTGTCTTTTTTCTTATAAGTGACTATTGATGTTTCCCCTAGTGTTCTCAAGTTTTTGAGCAATTATTCTTACTGAAAGGCTAATTTTCTTTAACAAATTAATTTTCTCTAGATATATTTCTGTGGCTGCTGCAATCATACCTGACTTAAATCACCATTGGTACATGGCTTTCCTTGTTTGGCTAAGAAATGAGAGGCTCAGAAACTTTGGTTGTAGCTTCATTTTGACTTTGTCCTTTGCAAATTTCGTGAAGAAATTCTGCTCTGATGAGACAGACATTTTACAGTTTCTAATTTTTTTTAAACTTTTACTTTTCTCTAAATTAATAATATTGTGTTAACTCCTTAGTTTATTAGTGTTTATTGTTTTAGAAAAGCTATAGTGAGGGGGGCAGAGGCAAGATGGCCAACCGGAGCCAGCTTTCCATAGAGGCGCCTGTCCAGAAGGAGAGTTGAAGGATAGAAGTTTTGCAAGTAAGCCGATAGTTGGGAGCTGAGCCAAGAGAGAAGGTTGAAGAACACACATCAACCCTACTGAGGAAAGATGTGACCATAAGGAAACATACAATAGGTACAAAATCCATTGCCAAGTGGACAGGAGTCCCCTCCCCTATGAGAATGGCTCACAGTATACTTTATACAAACAAGCAAGCAGAGTTCATATCTCCTCCTATTTTATCTCATGGGAAATACTCTCTAAGAACTGGAACTCCTTCCCCAGAGAAAACCCAGTAGTGTCTCATGGCACTCTCCCACCAGGCATAAAACTGTATATATTCTCTACCTGCAATTCTGAACTTCCAGTACTCCCCTCCACTCTCAGGAGGTCTGGTAGCCTATCTCCTATGGAGTCCAAACTCTTGGCATTTTCTCGGGAGGTGTGTACAGGCATGGGCTGTAGCAGGTCTGTGCTGATTTTGTGGCATAGATGTAAAGAGGGGATTGTGGACCTAGGGAGCCATACAGGAAAGGGAGAAGTGGTGCCCAATGGCACAGAGTAACAGTGGCATAAGCAGGAACAATGGGGCTCACACCCCTGGGGATATTTTGGAGAGACACACCCCACATCCTTTGGCAACCAGAGAAAGCCAGGCCTCTATTCCAATGACAGCCACTGGTGGAACAGATCTGGGACAGAAATTCAGGCTCCGTGAGTAAAGGGTATACCTGAAGTGGAACCTGCCTGGGTGGGGCACTATGGAGACAGAGACTAGAACATGTAGGTAGAAATGGCATACTCCCAGAGTGAGACTGAGTCAGAAGTGTGGCTTTAGTGAACCTAAGAAGCACCCAGGGCCCAGGGGAACATAGCTGAGACAAAAGCAGGCCAGGCAACAGCACTAGCCCAGGGAGAAGCAGAAACTGAGAACTGTATGTAGGCAGCAGCCCAGGGAGAGGCAGGAACTGAGAGCTGAGTGCAAGCTCTAAGTGTACCCACCTCAATACAGATGGCAGCAGAGACAGAGATGCCAGGTCCGTGAGAATTGGCGCACCAGCAGCAGCACAGGGTGGGGCTGACTCACAGTTTCTGTGAACTCAAACAGCACCTGGCCTGCAGGGGAATATAGCTGGGACAGAAATGCAAATTCAGTGAGAATATAAATGGCAGCAACATCAATCTGGGGCAGGGCTGGAACTGAGTGAACCAACTTCCATTAAGCACCCAATGTTGCCAGGCCTTAGCTCCCCCTGCCAGAGTGCAGAGTGCAGAGTGGTGGCAGAGTGCAGTGGTCTGGCTGGGGAGACATAGATCTCCCTGTGACTCAGCCAGGTGCAAACCCCTGGAGCATCTGCTCATTGAAGGGAACTGGGTCACAGTCCTGCAGGGTTACCAGTGACTGGGTATGACATAGATGGAAGGTGGAGAAGGAGGCATCAACCTTCCTGGACTAATTCATTTGCTGGTTGGGTCCTTCTGACTACATGGATCACTGGAGTGAGTCATAGTCGAGCTGCCAGCAGACCCCTGCTATCTAGTTGCTGGAGACCTTTTGATCTCTCCCACTTGAGACTGGGTGCTGACTGGAACAATTGATTTGGAACTCTTGACCTGGGCCAATCACCCCAGGACTATCCAAAGTAGTACCCTGGGTGTGTGGTTGTGGGAAGGTTTGATTTTCTTTTTCTAATTATTGCCCATGGGGGATGAGGTAACTTAGTTGCTGGTATTTCTCCACATCTGAGACTTCAACCCAGAGTTACTGATTCACTAGGATTGGACAGAAGCCAGCTGAAAACAAGACAGTGCCACTTAGCCCCACCACACCAAGCAGATTCCCAGTGTTTCAGGCTGTAATACTTTGGGTCCTTTGCAAAGTCTAGGGAAAAAGGTACAGACACCAGTCCCAGCTATTGGGCAAAGGACTAGTTAATCCCTACTCCAGGAGCCCCCAACCCAACTTCACCTTATCTGCTTATCTAGCTAAATGGTGTAAAATAGTCATGGGGCTTAATCAGCAGAAAAAGTCCAGCGATATGAATATTCAGAGTAGATTGCTCCCCCAAGGAGCAACATGGTGGACACACTAGAAGATCACATTCATAAATAAATGGCTGATATGTCAGAAATCAAATTCAGAATTTGGATTGCAAATAAGATTAACAGAATGGAGGTAAGATTGGAATTAGAAATTCAAGGAGCATTTCAAAAGTTGTCTCATGAATTCAACGAATTCAAAGACAAAATCACCAAAGATTTTTTGACACATTGAGACAAGAACATGCAGCCTTCAAAGAACTGAGAAATATAGTAGAATCCCTCAGTAACAGAATGGAGCAGGCAGAAGAAAGGAATTCTGACATTGAGGACAAAGATTTTGAACACTACCAAACACTCAAAGAGGAAGAGAAGTAGAGAGCAAAAATGGATCATTCTCTTAGAGGGGTCTGGGATAATTCAAAGAAACTAATATTTGCCTTATAGGAATTCCTGAAGGTGACGAGGTTGTTTCAAAAGGCCCTGATGCTCTACTCCATGAGATAATCAAGGAGAATTTCTCAGACATGCCAAAAGAGTCTGAAATTCAGATAGCAGAGAGTTTCAGAGCCCCAGCACAACTCAATCCAAATAAGGCATCTCTAAGACACGTTATAATTAACTTTGCCAAAGTTAATATGAAGAAGAAAATTCTGTAAGCAGCCAGACATAAGAAAACCATAAACTACAAGGGGACGAATATTAGAATGACTGCAGATCTCTCTGCTGAAACCTTTCAAGCTAGAACAGGATGGCCATCCAGTTTTAATCTTCTAAAACAAGTTAACTTTCAACCCAGGATCATGTATCCACCTAAACTGAGTTTCATTTATGATGGAGAAATTAAATGCTTTAATGACATTCACATGTTGTAGGGGGAGGATGGGTGGAGGGAGGGTAATTGGTGGGAACCACACCTCCCAAAATTCACCTGCACCACAGTGCATTTTATAAGGGTATATGTTAAATTTACTAAGGGTAGAATATAAATGTCTTAACACAATAACTAAGAAAATGGGGTGAAGGCTGTGTTAACCAGTTTGATGAAAATATTTTAAATGGTATATAAAACCATCACATTGTACCCCATGACTGCATTAATGTACACAGCTATGATTTAATAAAAAAAAAAAGAACAGCTATAGTGTTATTACATGGTAAACAATGTTTTGCCATTTAATTTTGTAACAGAATAATCCACACTCTGCTCTGCCTTAAAATTGAAATATCTGAAGTTTGTTATTATTTTCCTGTTTCAACATGAAGAGTAGGCAACTGTTTATGAAAACAAAATAAAATATCACAGTACGTGTTCCACTTGAAATGCTATTAAGTTATAACTGTGCCACTGAAATTTATGGTAAGCTGAGCAGCAGTGAGAACACCACATTTGGTTTCTGCTGCAGTTACTTAACTATACGCTTCTCAAGCAAAGATCATTATGTATAAACAAACGAGTATAATTGTATCCCAATAAAATGTTATTTATGGACCCTGAAATTTGAATGTCATATAATTTTTACATGTCACAAAATATTATTTTTTTGATTTTTTTCCAACCACTAAAAAATGTAAAAACCATTTGTAGCTCAGCATCTCCTGGCCTGTGAGCCACAGTTGGCTGACCCCTGATTTTTATACTCACCCTCTCTTATAGGAAAGTGATTCTATCATCAGATTCTCCTAATGGAATAGTAGATTTTGCCTTAGATTTTGTGTGACAAAAAATAATTGCATATGAATGTTTATTACTGTGAACTTAAGAATGATAGCTAGAGAATATTAAGACACTTCACTCAGTGCTCAGATCTTGTTTTCTAATATCCCTCTCCACTGAAAGGTACCGGATTCCTAGAAGGCATCATTCTAGGGGAGGGGCAAGGAATATTCAAGATGAGCCTGGAGCATGTAGGAGGGCCAAAAAGTAAGGAAGGGCTAAAAAAGTAAAATAAAATGATGTGGGTATATTAAAGGAGCATCAGAGCCTTTTGAAAGATCTCCCAGTCACCCAAACTGAATACTAAATGTAATTTGGAATTATAACCCAAAGTATGAAATAAATTTTCATGAGTCCATGTTGACACAAATAAAGGATTGAATAAATATGTAAAGTGGAAAGAAGAGACACATCTCCCATAATTTCAAATACATTTTTTTCATTTATTTATTTATTGAGATAGAGTTTCACTTTATGGCCCTTGGTAGAGTGCCATGGCATCATAGCTCACAACAATGTCCAACTCTTGGGCTTAAGCGATTCTCTTGCCTGAGCCTCCCAAGTAGCTGGGACTCCAGGTACCCACCATGATGCCTGACTTTTTTCTTTGGTAGAGGTGGGGTCTCACTCTGGCTCAGGCTGGTCTCAAACCTCTGAACTCAGGGCAGTCCACCCGCCTCAGCCTCTCAAGAGTGCTAGGATTATAGGTGTGAGCCACCACACTCAGCCAATTCCAAATAAATTTTGCCAGTATTTCTCTCTCCTGAAAGTAGAGCATAGCTCATCATCACTGCCTTAGACAGGTTCCCAAAGTTGACATCTCAGTGACATCATGTTGTTAGCATGTACTCTTGGTGCTATGTGGAGGACGGTGCTTTGCCTTCTGTGGTCTCCTTCTCAAAACCTATAATCCTAGTCTAACCATAA
>NW_003852411.1:8020423-8053199 GCF_000181295.1 Otolemur garnettii | reverse complement strand
AATTATACATCATAACCAGGTGGGTCCCAAGGATAGTTCAATACATCATAACCAGGGTCCCAAGGATAGTTCAATATATGTAAATCTATAAATATAATATACCACATAAACAAAATAAAAAACAAAGACCATATGATTTTCTCAATAGATACAGAAAAAGCTTTTGATAATATCCAGCATCCTTTCTTGATCAGCATGCCTAAGAAAAAAGGTATAGAAGGAACATTTCTTAAACTAATGGAGGCCATCTACAGCAAACCCACAGCCAATATCATTTTGAATGGACTAAAATTGAAATCATTTCCACTCAGATCAGGAACCAGGCAAGGTTGCCCATTGTCTCCACTGCTTTTTAACATTGTAATGGAAGTCTTAGACATCTCAATCAGGCAAGAGAAGGCAATCAAGAGTATCCAAATAAGATCAGAGAAGATCAAACTGTCCCTTTGCAGATGATATGATTGTATTTCTGGAAAACCCCAAGAACTCAACTACAAAATTCCTAGAAGTGATCAAGGAATACAGCAGCACCTCAGGATACAAAAATTGATTTTTGTATCTCACAAATCTGTAGCCTTTATATATACCAACAATAGTCAAGGTGAAAAACAATCAAGGACTCTATTCCCTTTATAATAGTGCCAAAGAAGATGAAATATCTGGGAATTTGCCTAACAAAGGATGTGAAAGATCTCTATAAAGAGAACTAGGAAACTCTGAGAAAAGAAATAGCTGAAGATGTCAACATATGGAAAAACATACCATGCTCATGGCTGGGAAGAATTAACATTGTTAAAATGTCTATACTACCCAAAGAAATGTACAGATTTAATGCAATCCCTATTAAAGCACCTCTGTCATACTTTAAAGATCTGGAAAAATTAGTACTTCATTTTATACAGAAACAGAAAAAAACTTGAATAGCCAAGACATTACTCAGAAATAAAAACAATTCAGGAGGAATCATGCTACCAGACTTCAGACTATACTACAAATCTATAGTGATCAAACAGCATGGTACTGGCAGAAAAACAGAGGTAGATGTATGGAACAGAATTGAAAAACAAGAGATGAACCCAAACACTTATCATCATTTGATCTTTGATAAGCCTATCAAAAATATAAATTGGGGGAAAGATTCCCTATTTAACAAATGATGCTGGGTGCATTGGCTGGCAACTTATAGAAGACTGAAACTGGGCCCACACCTTTTTCCTCTAAAAAAAATTGACTATCACTGGTTAAAGGACTTAAACTTAAGACATGAAACTATAAAAATTCTTGGAGAGAGTGCAGGGGAAACACTTGAAAAAATTGCCTTGGGAGAATACTTTATGAGGCGGATCCCCAGGCAATTGAAGCAACATCAAACATGCATTACTGGGATCTGATCAAACTAAAAAGTTTCGCACTGCCAAGAACACAGTAAGTAAAGCAAGTACACAGCCCCCAGAATGGGAGAGGATTTTTGCAGGTTATATTTCCAACAAAGGTCTAATAACCAGAATCCACAGAGAACTCAAACTTATTATAGGAAAAGAACAAGTGATTCCATTTCATTGTGGGCAAGAGACATGAACAGAAGCTTCTCTGAAGAAGACAAGCGCATGATCTACAGGCATATGAAAAAATGCTCATCATCTTTAATCATCAGAGAAATGCAAACCAAAACCACTTTGAGATATCATCTAACTCTAGTAAGAGTAGCTCACATCACAAAATCCTAAAACTACAGAAGTTGGCATGGATGTGAAAAAAAGGGAACACTTCTGCACTGTTGGTAGGAATGCAAGCTAGTATGTTCCTTTTGGAAAGACGTTTGGAGAACACTCAGGGATCTAAATGTAGACCTGCCATTTGATCCTGCAATTCCTCTACTAGGTGTATATCCAAAAGACCAAAAATCACTTGGCAACAAAGATATTTGCCCCAGATTGTTCATTGCAGCTCAATTCATAATTTCCAAGTCATGGAAGAAGTCCAAGTGCCCATCGACACATGAATGGATTAATAAATTATTGTATATGTATAACACGGAATACTATGTAGCATTAAAAAAAGATGGAGACTTTACCTCTTTTATGTTTACATGGATGGAGCTGGAAAATATTCTTAGTAAAGTAGCTCAGGAATGGAAAAATATATCCAATGTTCTCCATACTACTATGAAAACAATTTATAATCACTCACATTTTCATATGAGAGATGAATCACAACTATAGCCCAGGATGAAGGAGGGAAGGGGAGGAGGATGGGAAGTGAGGGGTGTGGTTTGATAGACGGAGGGTTAATGGTGGGACCACACTTATGGAGCAATTGCAAGGGTACAAGTCAAATCTATCAAGTATAGAACACAAATGTCTTAACACTGTGCTTAAGTAAATGAAAATTATGTTAATTAGTAGGATGTAAGCACTCCAGTTTGTACAAATAATCAACACATTGAATCCCACAAGGGCATAAATGTATTCATGATCTATGTATATATGACTTTATAAAAAAAAAAGTAAGAATGATTATACTTGGTATTGGGAATAGTGGGAGGACTCTCATTTTTAACCTATTCTGCAGCATTTTTATTTTAAAAATGTATATTACTTTTACAATTAAATTTTCAAAAGAGAAAAAAAAGAAAAACATTTTCCAGAATATTCTATCTTAAAATTTAAACATTTATTAAAATCATGTTGATACTCTAATTCAGACATATGCTGTTTCATTTTTTTTTAATTATTGCAATTATAATCTTTGAATGACTGTGATCAGAATACAGAGCAGAGATGGAGCTACTTGAGTTGTTTCTCCAACAGCTCAGTCCTCCTGTGGTGTCAGAGGGCAGTCATGTGGCTGCTGAATTGTAGAAGACACACATGTAGTCAATTAGATAAGTAAAGTTGAGCAAATGGACTCTTGGCAGTACCACCAAAAAACAAAAAAAAAAAACCCAAACACCAAACCCCCCCCCCCCCAGCAAGAAGCAAAAATATGGAGACATTGCACAGCTCTTACCAGTAGCTGATTGTAAAAGTGCTTAGACTTTTGGTATTTCTTGGGGAGCGAGCCTGCGTTTGTACCACATCTGACATTTTTGTTCCCTTGGCCTGATTTCAAGCTTACTTTATCTACTTTATATCTACTTTAGGGTTTTATTTTGTTTTGCTTTGTTTATTAAACATAACTCTCTTAGTTACTCTACTCTGATCTATTTAACTTAAATGAGCCACTGAAAGGGAATCTGTGACTCTCTTTTGTTTATTGAAATCTGAAGCCCAAAAGGGGGGTGATAAAGATTGCTTTGACAAGAGAGGCAGCTAATTATCAGGAGATAAATCACAGACTTCCTAGTAATGTTTAATTCACATTTACTTTAAATGTATTATTTAAACATCTCTAGCATTGAAGATTTTGATGCAGATCCTGAAACTTAGAAGACTTGTTTTTGTTCTGAAATCCTTTGTAGTTCCACCCAGTATTAAAGGAGGAAATGTCACTGCAGAAATATCAGTATTGATCAACAGTATGATTAAACTGGAATGTGAAACACGGGGACTTCCAATGCCTGCTATTACTTGGTATAAGGATGGCCAGCCAGTCATGTCCAGCTCACAAATACTTTACATTGATAAAGGACAATTTCTTCATATTCCTCGAGCACAAGTCTCTGATTCAGCAACATATACGTGTCATGTAACCAATGTTGCAGGAACTGCTGAAAAATCATTTCATGTGGATGTCTATGGTAAGGAAAAATACATGCTTTAACTGTGTACTTTTATACCTATTACTTCTAATAGTTTCTTCACTAATAGGACTTTTGTGAGTTTGACTTTTTTTTAATATTCACGGATATGAATTGGCAGAATTTGTACCATGATTTAGAAAATATTAGTTAGCAAGATATATTAGAAAGCTATAGTTAGCAAGAAGTAAGTCATTCATTTGACGGACTTTGCACACGTTACTTGAAACATCTATCCCAGATGTCCAACCTTTTTTGAGGCCTATTTTCCTTATGTGGTGTCAAATATTATGAGAATTATGTACGGACCCTTTTTTTTTTTTTTTTTACTCATCAGCTTTCATTAGGGTTTGTGTTGTAATCTATGGTCCAAGACAACTCTTCTTCTTCCAATGCACAGCAGGAAAAATAAAAGATTGAATACTCGTGATTCTAGACTATTTGTTCTCATAGAGAAGGTAAAGTAGTTGTTGGGATTAAGATCATTCTCCACTGTTTGTCCTTTGTAAGTCAGATAGTGCAGAGCATTCCAGAATAATTAGAAAAGTTGCTGATCAAACTTTATATGGTCAAACATTATGAGAACAAATATCTCCCTTTCATTTCATTAGGACATACTTTGTGACAACACAAACAATTGCCTGAAATATTACTGTTTTTCTCCCTAGTTCCTCCAGTAATTGAAGGTGACTTGGCTACACCTTTGAGTAAGCAAGTAGTTATTAATCATTCACTGACACTGGAGTGCAAAGCTGCTGGCAACCCTCCTCCAGTTCTCACCTGGTTGAAAGACGGCATACCTGTGAAAGCCAGTGACAACATCCTCATAGAAGCTGGTGGGAAGAAACTTGAAATTATGAGTGCCCAAGAAGTTGATCAAGGACAGTATGTATGTGTGGCCACCAGTGTGGCAGGAGAAAAGGAAATCAAATATGAAGTTGATGTCTTGGGTAAATAAAGATGCCACTACCTGGGTTCTCAGATTCATAGGAAAGCCTGATTAGTTTATTAAATACTTTTTTTAATGATTTTTTTTATTGTTTGGGATCCATTGAGGGTACAAAGAATTAGGTTACATGATTGCATTTGTAAGTCCATCTTATACTTGTGTCCCGCCCTCCAAAGGTGTGCTATACACCATGACCCTCATGTCTCTCCCTCCTCCCCTCTACCTGCTACCTCATTCCCCTACCCCACCCCTTGTACTAGCTCATCTACTACATTCATTTAGAATTGAGTACAATGGATTCTTACTTCTCCATTCTTGTGATGCTTTACTGAGAAAAATGTGTATCACCTCCATCTAGGTTAATACAAAAGATGTAAAGTCTCCAAATACTTTTTTTTTTGTCATGCAATAATAAAATAATCTAAAAGAAGATATAATTATCTGTTCAACTCGGTACTACTATAATTAAGAGATGAATTTTTTACTGGGATTCCAGGAACTAGAACATAAATCTTCCACTGATTTTGATAAGTATACTTGTATTTGCAATGGCATAGATGCATTCTTACATCTCTGACCTATGTCTGATTGAAGCGAGCAACAACTTGGTCTTCTGTCCTGAGCACTGTGCCAGAGACTAACAGGAAACTTTTTTGTATCTGGGCCTTGAGAAGCCATCTGAAACCTCGAGTCTATAAATTGAAAGCTTTTGAATAGATGGCCCACTTTGATAGGTTTCCTTCTCTTGTCTTTATGAAAATAAACAACATAAAAAATGAATCAACTTTGTATTCACATGGCATCAGCACACCATAGTGACAGATAAAGAAATAGCCATGATATGTCAAAAGTACATTTATTGATCTTGGTGAGCATTCTTTATAAAATGCATTTCAAATTCCCTTCACGTACCAAACTGCTATTTTGTTATTAACCTTCTAAACCACTACTTAGCATTGCTTGATGTGATGGTGTGCTTTTTTCCTTGTCTACATTTCTTTATTACATCCCTGCTGTTTTCTAGTGCCACCAGTGGTAGAAGGAGGAGATGAAACATCTTACTTCATTGTGATGGTCAATAACTTACTGGAGCTGGATTGTCATGTGACAGGCTCTCCCCCACCAACTATCATGTAAGGGTCTTGGTATGTCTTCTAAATACCTCCCACTTTTTTAGTTTGAGTGTTTTAGAGATATCTTGAGAGATGTTCTAGATCATTAAAGGGTGATTCTTTATATTCCTATTTTAAAAGACATGCTAGATTCAAGGCAATGTCTACTTGATAGTGACAGAGCACCTAATCTTGCTCAATTAGAAGAATTCCATTACATGGTCTTACAAATCACATTTTCAGACTGGGAATCAACATTAATGTCATACTTTCCCGAGGCACTAAAATGGTCAAGAAACCCTTAAATAAAATGTTTACCAGACATATCAGCCACATGGACATGGTTAATGGCATATGCATTTACCACTTCTTTTCTCATATTCTTTCATTTACAAAGCATTTGCTGAATATTTAAGCTTTCATTTTCAAGGTGCCATGGGATATGCAAAGATATAGTTGATGGAAGGAATGAGAGATGTCTGTACCTACTGAAAAACTAAATGGAAAAGGATAACTCATAAGAACCATAAAAATACAATACTATATGATTTCGGGGTTTATACTGCAAATGTTTTAAGATTATGTATATTTTGATGGTTAATACTCTTTAGACATTGAAATGAGTAATATTTAGGGAACTTTGCCTCTTTTTATAGCCTAAAATCAGTAGAAGAATTAAGAACTAAACATATAATTATTGAGTTCCAACAATATGCCAACTTCTGCATCAAGCCAGCTTTCCTTTTTACTTCTGTTTTCCATTTTCAATTTATTTTACAGAGTGAGGAACGAGGACCTTAGGTAAATACACAATAGGGAATATCTATCTCTACTAGGAAGTTGTAATACTTATTTAAAGATATATTCAGACCTCTTTTTGCCTTTTCTATAGGTGGCTGAAGGATGGCCAGCTAATTGACGGAAGGGATGGAGTCAAGATTTTACTTAATGGACGTAAACTAATTATCACTCAGGCTCAAGTGTCAGACACCGGTCTTTATCAGTGTGTGGCAACAAACACCGCTGGAGACCACAAGAAGGAATTTGAAGTGACTGTTCATGGTATGTTGAAGAAAGAACGGGAGTATTGCAGTTTAAATTAATTTATACATGGTTTTATTATCTAATTCAGCTTGTAACTCAGTAATCTGGATATATCTCGAGGTATGGAAAGCGATATGAAAGAGAGGAATTTAAGTTACATCATGGAAGATTTTATACACTTTCCTGACACAGAGACTCAACCAAGAGGTATCATGTGAATGCCCTGAGGTAGAATTTAAATGTTAGGAAGTGTATTTTACATAAAATGGGAAGGTCTGAGGAATGAGGCCAAATAAGATAGAAGAGGCAGGGAGCAACTTGCAAGCAAAGGGACTGTGCTAGCATTTAAGGGTTTAACCAAAACAAGGCTTGTGAATATAGTAGTTTTCAGAAATGGAGGCTGAGGATGTGACTGCAGGATCCAGAGCACATAAGTGCATTCAGAGAACTGGCACATTAGGATTATAACCATTAATCTAATGACAGAAGCAACCCTCTGCCAGGGCATTCTGTGTCTCACGTGCCAGCAGAACTTGGGAAGGGAAGGACTGTAACCAGACACTGGAGAGCCTTTTGGAGAGCAAGCTGCAAGAAGAGATTTCTAAGAATGTCAATTTCCTTCTACCCCTGACTCTGCAGCCTATTGTTTCTGGCTAAAGTCCTCTGTCTCCCGATGGGACATAGATCCTATTTCTCAGTTTCAATTCCAGTTCATGAAGAAGCGAATATGGCAGATCCAGCTTAAATCAAATTCCCATCCCACATTCAATCAGCCTTGCTGAAGGCAGAGTCACACAGTACGAATAAAGGTGGAAACCCACAGATGGAAACCCACCCTGACTTACTGAGGTAGAAAAAGGGTAGGTCATTATAGATTGGGGAAAAACACCAAAAGATGTAAGTCAAACCTATGTGTCTACTGCAGTAACCATAAGTACGTTTTACTTATTCTCTGGTGTATTAGAGATCTAGTTAAGAAATAAATCATCTCTAAAATTGCTAGAAATTATAAATTAAATTGTTTCATTGTTTGTTAAAATAGGGACTTGCTTTTTTCTAAATTCTAAGGTTTTGGTTCTTGCCTATACATTTTGAAGTGTTTGACCCCAATGATTATGGTTTTCATTCCCTCCTTCCTGTCTAGTTCCTCCAACAATCAAGCCTTCAGGCCTTTCGGAGAGAGCTGTGGTGAAATATAAGCCTGTCACTTTGCAGTGCATAGCCAATGGCATTCCAAATCCATCCATTACATGGTTGAAAGATGGCCAACCTGTGAACACTGCCCAAGGAAACCTCAAGGTAACTATAAATATTACTGAACCTGAATTGAGAACGTTCCATTGATCTTTCTGGAGCTATCACATTATTCTTTCTTTCTTTCTTCTTGGGTAGGGGAGGCTTTTATTCTATTTTATTTTTAATTGACAAATAATCATACATATTCATAGGATACATAGTGATATTTCAGGATGTATCACATATAGTGAACACATCAGGGTAATTAGCGTATATGTCATCTCAAGCATTTCTTTGTGTTAGGAACGTTTGATCTCCTCTGTCTAGCTATCTGAAACTGTATAGTATATTATTATTAGCTACAGTCATTCCACAGTAATAGACCACAAAAACTTACTCCTCCTATTTAGCTGTAATTTTGTTCTTTAACAAATCTCTCCCTATCTCTCTCTTCTCCCTACCCTGTTCTTTCTTAATTGTAGATTTTCTTGTTGGAATGATTTTACTGAACATATATTAAAACAATATGTGTTTCCCTTAGTATTTAAAAAAATTTAACATAATATTTTGACTCAAAGAATGGCATTAAAAACTAAATAAGTTAACAATGACATTGATTTTGACGTAGTGGGTTTTTTTATTATTTTGGTTTATGCTTGATTTAGCTATTGAAAACTGGTGTCTCATGGATGATCTAGATAATCTAAATTATGCATTTTAAAAATCAGAATTACCATAAGGTTTTAAATTAAGTGATGTTAGCCTCTAGCATTGTTCCTCTTTCTACAGCATTTTGTCTTTTCTTGATCTGCTGCATTTCCACCACTGCTGCATTTCCACTAAATTATAAAATTGGTTGGTCAGTGTCCACAGAGTGTCATGCCAAGGTTTTGATTGGGACTATGCTGATGAGAGCTGGGGTATCTTTGATCCTCTTGTGGTGCTAAGCATCAATCCAAGTGCCCATCACACCTGAATGGATTAACAAACTGTGGTATATGTATACCATGGAGTACTGTTTGGACATATAGAAGAGGTAGATTTTTCTACTTCCCTTGTAATAACGTGGATGGATTTGGAGAACATTCTCCTAAGTATTTTAAGATTAGAAAAATAAGCAATACACGTAATACCAGTTTGAAACTACGAGATTAACAATCAGAGACCCGCATGAGAGAAAAACTAAATTATATTCAAGAAGGGAGAGGCGAGGAGGGGGACAGGTCATTTGGTAGCTTCCCACCCAGTGGGTACAATGCATGAATACGTGGTACATTCTCTGGGTGTGGGACACAGCGACAACTCTGACTTTAACCTGTCATGTGTACATTATAGAACCTAACGGTTTGCACCCTTATATTAATCTGAAATTAAGATAAATAAATTATGGTTAAGCTAAAGTGAGAATAATAAAAATAAAAATTCATAGATTTTGCTACTGGGATCAAGTTAATTGACTAATGTGGGTTTGAATGGTCAAGTTTGCATTTTTGTAGGTATCCTGAACCCCTTTTAAGAGGTAAATTGGAGGAGCCAAGAGTGGATAATGTAGAAACCAACTAGCACCTATTTGCTTTTGTTTATGAGGAAGAAAAGAGAAATTTGGACTTCTATGCTGGCCACCAAAAGGAGGATATTTGTATAAATTTGAGTTGTGTCTTAGTTAAAGCATTGGAGATTGATGAAGGATTGTTTATGAAAGCTGAGGGAGAGGGATGTGTCAAGGAAGACCCCTACTAACTGAGCTCACATAACCACGTGGGTAGTGTTGCCATCTAATGAGACAGAAGACTATTGAGGAGGATGTATTTCCAGGGGAAAAACTGTAATTTGAGGTTTAAGCTTTTGGGGGTTGAGATGACTTGAAGGTAAACTAGTAAAGATGTTAGTAAATCATTGAATATAAGGTCCTGGGGTTCAGAGGAAAGCTCTGGCTGGAAATATTGGCACATCAATATTATTTGAAACTATGAGCATGGATGAGTTAATCCAAAGAGGGAATAAAGAGGAAAAAGGAGAAAGGACTGACCCAATTCAGAGTCTTAAAAAATTATGGCATGTGGAGGCCACATGTAATTGTCCAGAGACATACATATAAATGTATGGATGTGTTTATGACAGTATGAATGGAGAATAGGTTAAAAGGGAGTTCACATGGGAAAGTTTGGAGAGAAGGTCATTTGGGCTCAGAATGTGGTGAGCCTGAAGAGCTGTGCTGAGTTTGGATTTCATTCTGGACAAGGTGGGGAGCCACAAACAAGCTTTGAAGGGGAACTAGTAGAAGGATCAAATTTGCTTTTTAAACAACTTATTCTAGCAGCAGTATGCAAGACAGATTACTAATTGTTGAGGCTCGAGACACTGGAACATTCGTTAAGAAGCTATTATAATCCCTCAGTGGCAGTGGAAATGGAAAACAGGGGATTTGAGAAACATACAGTGATATAATTAATAGGAGTGAAAGTGGACTCCAAAACCATTTGGAGTAGGTACCGTTTAACAAGGTTGGAACATTCAGTGTGAAGCAGGTTTTAGAGATAGGTTTATGATCTTCCTTCTAGATACATTGGATTTGATATACTAACCTGTTCAGCAGAGAGCTGAAACTATAAGCATAGAAGGCAGGAGAGAAGGTGAGGCTAAAGCTGGAAATTGAGGAGTCTGCATAAGGGATTTTTGTTGATGCCACGGGTTTGAATGAAAACTGTCAGAGAGCTGTATTTCCTGCCAAGAAGAGGAAGCAGATTTTGTAAAGAAATGTCCTGAGACAGAGAATACAAACCAAGGGAATGCCGATCTACACCCAGAACGCAGAGAGTTTCAAGGAATAGGTGGTCATCCATGCCAAATACTATCCATGGTGGAAGAGAGTATGAGATTACCACACAGGATGCTGTACAATGTGAGTGGAAATTACTAGTAACCTCCAAATAGTCAGTTTCAAAGAATCAACCTCTGAATCACTAGTTTCAAAATGGTGGAGGCCAGTTGTAATAGATTTCAAAGGGAAATAAGGAAAAACAGTCAGGAAGAAATTTATCTGCATTTTCATTATTCATATTTTAAAATTCTGTTGTTTTTCTGGCCCCCATCACCATTTAATCAAAAAAGATTATTGTTTTCAAACTATTTATGAAGTGTTATATAAATGTGCCATGTTTTTTCAAATGGCTTAAATTTTCATCCCATACTTCACAGTTCAGTGCTAACGTCTTTTAGTCAGTGGAGTTTTATGACTATACCAGCAGTCTGGACTTAGGTTATTTTATTTTACATTTTCCAGTGACTAAGAAAAGGTTTCCTATCAAATTAGTCTATCTTCTCATGCATGATGAATCTGGCTCTGATCTATCAAGAGATAATTAGTGTATTGGCATGAAAATATAACTGGATATTATAAATTGAAATGAGTTTTTTTCCTTATCCTAGTGAATGTTTTCAAGTCCAAGTATAAAGTAGAAAATTCTCCCATACTTTCTGCTCCCAATTAGATACAATCTTCTGGTCGAGTTCTGCAGATTGCCAAAGCCCTGTTGGAGGATGCTGGCCGATATACATGTGTGGCTACCAATGCAGCTGGAGAAACACAACAGCGCATTCAATTGCATGTGCACGGTAATGTAATTTCCACATCTTAACAAAAGAGTATTTCTATGGCTTTATTTTGGAACAGGGTGGGCTCATTTTTATTAAAATACAGTATGAGATAAATATTTTAGTCTGTATGAGAAAAACTAGGGTTTTTTTTTTTTTTGACATTACATAATTACAATTGCTCATAGTAAGATCTTTAGTTTTCAAGTTGTCAAATAGGATGGGCTGGAGCCTGTAAATAAATACACTGTGCTGTGTTTTAAAGTATCTGTATTCTGTTAATGCCTAACTTTCTACAGATGGCTTTTGTTGGAAGGACAGAAGGTGCAGCATTGTTCCTTGATCGCCTGTGATGTTCATACCTGGCCTGTGAGAGGGATTTTGTGATTAGGAGCTATCCTTGGCTCAAGACCTTTTCCTATGTGCTTTAATAAAAACCCTGGGTGGTCATAGAGCACCTCATTAATATTACAGGTTGACAGTAAACTTGAGAGACTACATGACCTTGAATAGAAGTCTTCAAATCTCTATAGGCTCATCAAAAAAAAAAAAAAAAAAAAAAAGCAGCCAGGAATTGGAGGGCAGGACTTTCCTAATTCAGCCAGCATAGTTATAGAAAACAGTTCAAGATTTCCATGTACACGTTACTCATTTTCTCTAGCTGATATGATTACTTGTTCAACGTTTTATTCATTTAATCATACATACATGTATTTATTCTGTATTTACTGAAGAATTCAACCTAGAATAATGCCCTCGCACCTAGCTTAATTACAGGTCTATAGAAGGCAGTCAAAAAATATTTAACAAATGAAAGAGTAAATACTAGAAAAGTTTTAATTGGATATTAAATTTTTCTAATTTCCTTCTTTGCTTCCATTTCCATCTAAGAATATGTTGGGAGAGAACTGTCTTTCCCTCTCCTATTTCCCTGGCCTGAAGCTCCTTTTATCCCCTTTTAACAAGCTGTTAATTTTCTCTCAATCATCAATTTCAATTCTTATCTGGCCTCTACTTTAACCAAAAGAAAACGGTGAAGTAGCATAACATGGTATGGTGCAGTATATCTCTGGCCCTGGAGTCAGGCCAAGTTTGGCCTAAATTCTATGCTAAATATGGTGTATGTTAACTTGAGTCAACTCCTTAATTATTCTAAGTATCTCACTTCCACGGTGGTTTTGAGGTTTAGAGATAATAGATGTAAAATATCACCCACTTGATAGGTACTTAATAAATGGTAACAGCTACCATTTCTCACTTCTATTCTATGAGACGTTAAAAAAAAGAATAACGTTTTGTTCTCTAGACTGACTTAAAATACTTAAATGAAGGCTCTATAATGAAGAAAAGCGTGTATGTCTTCATAAGTAGGACGAATTTGCCTATAACAGAGGCTCTTACATATCAGTGTTCATAAAAATCATAGGTGTTGCATAATAAAAATACAGTTTCCTGGGCCCAGTACCAAGCATCTTGAAATAGCATTTCTGATGCAGGTGGTCTGTGAGCCAGTATTTGGACAAACATTGGCCCAGACATTAAAGATTGGCGTAGAGACTTGCCAGTGTAGTCAAGAGTTACTAAAAACTAGAGTCCGTGAAAAAAATTAAGTATCCCATCAAATAAAGAGTTACAACAGAAGAGAAAAAGCAGAATTGATATCTAAGAAAACACAAGTCTGTAAACCTACAATCTGAATACTGTGACAAAACTTTGTTGGCAGGAGACGCAATTAGGGTGCACATCTCCATGGAAAACCATCAAAGAGAAGGGGAGCAGGCTGGAAAACATCTGGGTTAATGTGAAAAGAAAGAGAAACAGAAGGTTAGTCATTGTTAGGGTTGCTAAAAATTGCTAAATCATAAAAAGAATACAAAATAATCTTTTTTGGTATAATACATATCATAGAATGGAAGTAAGATATAGTATCTTAAAACATTTCAGCTAATAAGGTTTTGACTTGTCCAGATAACAGTTCATCTCCCTGAAGGGAGCATAGATGATAGAGTAAACTTCTAATCTAATGCTAATTATTATCAGCCTGGAGGAGGTGATAAGTGCATGTGACTAGAATCTTGACAGAAAGTTGGAATATCATCTTGCCACTCATGACAGCAACGTCATATGGGCTGCATGCGGCTCCAAACTTGACTCTATCCTCTCCAATGCTTGTATTAACAACTTTAGTGATAGCTGGAGATGTTTAAAGAGCATGTAGGAATTTCTAAGAGACTAGATGATAGACATTGAAAAGATCTCAGCAGTTAAAATGACGAGTTAATACGATGTGAAAAATTACATAAGAATTGGATGTAAAAAGAGTGGTTGCTTGAAGACACTGCACATTAAAATACTTGAGTAGTTGATAAAATAAATATATAAACAATTACATGCTCATATGAACAACAAAGCACAAATATAGCCTAGTATGGGGGCAAAAGGAGCAAGGATGAGGTAGAGGGATGGGGGAGGACCATTGGCAGAAGGAGGTAGGGCAATTGGTGGGATCTTACCTGAGGGGCACAATGCAAAGGTATATAGCACACTCTAAGTGAGAACACTGTAATCCAATAATGTTGTACCCTCCTATTAATTTGAAATAAGTTAAAAAAAGAAGGAAACAAACAAAAAAGATAAAATACTTGAGTATTTGGATTTGGATTGCTTCAATTTCTATAAATACGAGAATTCAGTTTTATAAGAATTGAATCAATCTTAGAAGTTAGTAATAGAAGTTGTAGTATAAGGAACAAGAACGGAACTAGTCCTGTTAATACTCTTGCTCTTTGAAAGCTTCCAAAGTATTGCATCCAATTCTGGTGCTATATATTAAGAAGGGTATGAAAAATCCATAAGGAAGCAATCATCATTTAATCCAGTCGTTATTTATTTAACGGACCCTATGGTCATTTTGAAGTTAGGATTTGTTTTAATCCCAATCCTTGTTAATAGATAACAGATTCAACAAATATGCTTTTACTATAGTTTTCATCCAAAAAATGTTCGATCCTAAGATAACTTAACATTCCAATTGTTTAATACTTTCCTTTCTGGTAAAAAGGTTTAGATACTACCATTCTTTTAATCATAGCAAAAAGTGTTTCCAACAGCTTCAGAAAGGGTGCATTGTTCCTGGACTAGAAGACCAAGTCACCGTCCTGAGAAGAAGACCATTCTCATGAGACTTTCCAGTGGGGAGTTCTATCTATTATAAAAGGCAGGAGTCCACAGTAGGTGGTCTTTTTTGATCATCAGAGTTTCATAATTCTGGAAGTTTTTATTTTCTAGGTCAGACTATTAAATTATCTCTAAACCTCAAATATTTTTGGTGAGACAGATGTTTCCACAAACAAATGATTTGGGGTCTAATAGCTCAAGCGTTTATTTTATCTGCATATAATTATTTCCTAGGAAAAATAAACCAAGGTGAAATGCCCAGAAGTAGGATGTTGTGATTTAAAGCATGGGCTTAGAATGTGGGACCCAACCCACTGCCAATTAATACTTGGAGGACAATGTGCTTAGATGTTAACTTTCTAAAAACTTAGATTCTTCATCTGCAAAATGGGAAAGAACAGTGATAACACAGCACAGTCATGGAAGTTGTGTGACAATTAAATGAAAGAAAATCTCTACCTGGTACCAAGTTGCTAGTCAACATCCAGAAAGGGTAGCATGAAGACTGTTTTGGCAGAACACATCTTTAACGTTTGGCCCTTCTCACTGCAACGTTTTAACAAATATATCGAAAGTCCTCCTGCCGTCACTATTGGCCAGGAACCCTTTTCTGTCTGTATTAGTTGTCTGGTAAAAGCATTAGTAGGGCCCCCCTTATTTTTATTTTTAAAAAGTATTTGCTTGGCTAACACCTGCTAACACCCACTCAAAAAAAGGTTTCTCTATCATGTCTGTGTTTTGTTGAATAGTTGACTTGTGGCCTAATGGAGACTTGGGAATGTTGTGGGGAATATTTTTTTTTTCCTTTTTTAACAGCTAACCTCATTCAAGACTGAACTATACTATTTTCATGGTGTAGATTAGTTGATTCCTCACTATTTCATGCGTTCAATGGACAGGGAGTATTAACTCACCAAAATCACTTTTAGATCAGTTATATATATTAATTCAAAATTTAACCAAGATTTTAAAGAGTCAGTTCATGCCCTAAGTGGTTAAAGTAATAGGTAGAATCTAGTTCATAATGTGACATGAAGAAGGTAGTGTGATTTGGGCATGATATGTATGTCCAGTTTTTGAGAAAAGGAAGGAAAAACAGCCATTTAATTAATTGGAAATCAACCTCCTGTTTGAAGGATACAGACATCTTATTGTTAAGATATTGTTACCTTACTGATGCTCCCTCTGGAACAATTTTTTCCTAAATCCAGAAATATCCATTTAAATACTAGAGGGGAACAATGGAATTTGTATTTACTTTTTTTGACCGTAAAATGAGAAAGAAGCCAAGTTTTTCTTCTATTTATTATTTGGACTAACATTGGAACTCTTTGGTGCTTGGGACATTGAACTATCACAGGCTTTTGTAGGCAGAATTGTAACTTTTTGGCAAACAGTCCCCTCAAGATTTAATAGGTTTGCAGTCCGTGTATTTCTTGTCTGTCCCATGGGCTTCCTACCAGACCCAAATAGCTTCTCTGTGCAGAGGTCTTTGGTCTTCAGCTTTGCTCTTTTAGCTCCACTGTTCTGTTTTGACATTTCTAAAACATGTTTTAAATGATGGCTCATTTGAGGACATCAGAAACAATGGGCTAAGTTAATGCCCTTATGTTTGTTAGGTCCGGCTGAGAAGACTTAAAAAAAAAACAAAAAAACAATTCTAAGCAATAATTTTTATCTCTGACTCTTCAGAGTAGAAAAAGAAGTTGGCTTTTTTTTTTCAACGCTCTGAATCAATAAATTAAAATTGCATTGAAATCTAATGAGCAGAAAATCAGACTATTTAATTTTTACAAGAGATTTTTATGTCTCAGTTATGGCCACTCCTTGATTCTCTGATGATTTCTTAAGTTAAGCATTTAAAATTCTGAGCTTGTTATCATTTATGTTTAGATCACAGATACAATTCACATACTAGAAAATTCACGATTTTAGAGTACACAATTCAGTGATTTTAGTATATTTACAAAGTTATATAACCATCACCACTAACTCATTCCAAAGTTCCACTAATTCTAGTTTGTTACCCCCCAAAAGAAACCCCATTAACATTAGCAATCAATTTCTATTCCCTATTCCCAACAACTGATTTAAATTGCACATGAACTTTACAGTCACCCTGTACTTTGAGTTATAATTTATCTTTTCTTGATATTGCATTTAAATGAACTCATGTAGTGTGTGGAATTTTGTGTCTAGCTTCTTTCACTTACCATGTTTTTAAGATTCATCCAACATAGTATGTATCAGTATTTAATTCTTTCTTATGGACAAATAGTTTTCCATTATATGGATATACCACAGTTGTTTATCCATTTGTCAGTTGAAGGACATTTGGATTGTGTTCACTTTGGGGCTGTTACAAATAATGCTGCTATAAAAATTCGTGTACAGACTTTTTTTGTGGATGTATTTTATTCCTCTTTTGTCTATACCTAGGAATAGAATTGCTAAAACATGTAACTATATATCTAACTCTTTGAAGAATTGCCCTACTTCACAGTGGCTACATTATTTTACGTTATTCATCAGCAATGTCTGAGGCTTCAAATTTCTGAACATTCTTGCCAACATTTTTCATTGACTGTCTCTTTTAATACAGATGTGAGGTGGTTCTCAGTGTGGTTTCGATTTCTATTTTCTTAGTAGTGATGACATATGTTGAGCATCTTCTCATGTGCCTACTGGCCATTTATGTATCTTCTTTGGAAAAACATCTATTCTTCGCCCATTTTAAAAATTGAATTGTCCATATTGTTGCATTGTAAGTGTTCTTTATAGTATATTCTGAAGATTAGCTCCTTATCACATAAACTTTGATCCTATATAGTCCCTTTTCTTTCCTTCCTTTATGTCATTATTATTGTACATTAACATTACGTAACCATCAATGCAGATTTATCTTTATGCTATTGTCTTTTAAATCAACAGAAGAAAGAAGTTATGAACAAAACATACAATCTTTACTGTCTTATAGTTATGTAGTTTCCTCTGCCAGGGCTCCTTATTTTTTTTATGTGCATTAGAATTACTGCTTTATTTCAGCCTGAAGAACTTTTATTCATATATTTCTTGTAGGGCAGGTGGCTAGTAATGAATGTTTCCATTGTTTTGTTTTTCTAGGAAATAACTAATTAATTTCTTCTTTTTTTTTTTTTTTTGGCTGGGGCTGAGTTTGAACCCACCACCTCCAGCATATGGGGCTGGCGCCCTACTGCTTTGAGCCACAGGTGCCACCCTCTTCTTTATTTTTAAAAGACAAAATTTCTGGATGACAGTCACTTTCTTTTAGAACTTTGAATATATCATCCTACAGCCTTCTAGTCTTTAGATTTTTTGGTGAGAAATCAGCTGTTCATTTAATTGAGGAAACTTACACGTGATAAATCATTTCTCTTGCACTGCTTTCAAAATTCTCTCTTTGTGTTCACTGAACACAGCGTGATTATGACATTTTAGAGCAGATTTCTTTGAACTGATCCAACTCTAAGTTTGTTCAGCTTTTAGATGTGTAGAAAGAATGCTCCACATCCACCTTCCTGCCCCACCCATTGTCAGCTTCAAAGATGGAAGAAACGGCCTCTGGAAGTCAGAAAAGGCCAGGAAACAGCTTCTCTAGACTAGAGCCTCCAGAAAGGAATTCAGCTCAACTGACACCTTGATTCTAACCCAATAAAGCTATGTGGGACTTTGGACCTACAAAACTGTATTGTTTAAGTTACCAGGTTTGAGGCAGAGGCAATCTTGAGTTACAAACATCCAACTTACGTGCAACTTCTCTTATGAACAGAGGCTATTACAACAGGTCCCCAAGTTATAAACATCCAACTGATAAATGACTCACACTTACAATTGGGGGCTATTACAGAGAATAGGTAAATGTACCTATTTCCAGCTTACATACAGCTTCAGCTAAAGAACAAACTTATAGACCCTATCTCACTCATAACCTTGGGGACTGCCTGTAATTTATTATAGAAGCAAAGGAAACTAACTTTCCTGAACAACTTCTATAAAGGCTATTTTTACAGACTTCCAAACACCCAGGAGAAAACATTTTTCACACACAGAAACTCTGAGTCTAGTTAAATAAAGATAAACTCTGCAAATTCTAAGAAAGGGCTAGACAGGTCAAATAATGACAGTTCTCTCGGAATGGTGCTTTAGGCAGCAGCTCCCTCCAGCATCTGCTAGGCTGCTTTTTTCTTTGTGGTTTAGGATTATGACGTTCTCCTGAGCTAGGAAGAGGTTGACAGGAGTAAGATGAGTTTAAATGCCAAAAAGCTCACTGGTCTTAATGAGATTTAGAGATTTAACTTTTAAAAAAAATTTTAAATAAACACTTCATGCGTGGATTATTACAGTTCTTTGGTTGATTTCCACAGTTCTGAAAAAGTTGATTTTGACAGTTTTTCCAGTGTTTTTATTTCTTTAATGGAGGAGTAGTGGAGTTTTCAAGTTGCTGCTCTGACAGTCTTGTTGACATCCAATCATTTTTTTCTTTATGTTCTCTAGTGAAGTGAGAAATAGTTAGCCCACTCCATAGCTCTTCTATGTCTTAGTCCCATCATAATGTTTTATTACAGCAGCTACGTAGTCTGTCAAAGCCTTCAGTGAGCACTTCAGTCCAGAAGGCTTCAAGTGAGTATTTAAATAACTGTTTTGAAGGAATGTGCCATGGACTGATTACTTTTCCTATTCCTTTTCCAGTTGGAAAAGTCAGATAGCCATATTTAAAGGCCATTTGTCTGTGAATATTATATTGGTAATCAGAATTCAGTGCAGAAAACAGAAACATTTCAAACAGGAAGGTTAGCATATACAATTAGATTAACAAAAAAGGAACTGTAAGAGTGAAAGAGGAGTGAGTTCTAGGGTGAGTCTTCAGGAAGAATGCTCAGCAAACCAGAGATCTGGTCTGAAAAGTCATCCATCTCTGACAATAGGCTTCATTTTAGACTTGTCAAAAAAACAACTTTGAGTTAAATTATCTTTTGGTTTTATTTGTTTTCTTTGGGTTTTTTTTTCTGCCTTTTATTTTATAATTTCTTTATACATAGCCTCTTTTTGATTTATTGTATTGGTCTTTTCTACATTCTGGGCTGAATGCTCAGAATATCTTTTTCCCATTATTTCTTAATTTTTTGATGGGCTAGTTTAGTCTTAAGATTTCCTTTAAATACTGTACTGCTTTGGTGACTATCCATAGGTCTTAATATTAATCAATTTCATTTTAATTTGTATTTTTTAAGCCTAGACTTTTATCTTGATTTCATCTTTTTTTTTTTTTTAGAGACAGAATCTCACTTTATCACCTTCATGGAATCACTGCTCACAGCAACCTTTAACTCCTGGGCTTAGGTGATTCTCTTGCCTCAGTCTCCGGAGTAGCTGGGACTATAGGCGCCTGACATCACGCCTGTCTATTCTGGCTATTTTTTTTGTTTTGCAGTCTGGCCGGAGCTGGATTCAAAACTGCCACTCTCAGTGCCCTGAGCCACAGGCGCCACCCTTGATTTCATCTTTATTGAGGTTTTCTCCCATATAGATAGCTTTATATTTTTGTTATTGATTTATATTCTTTTAAAAATCATTCTATTAAATTGTGGTTATAAAAAACTTTATTGATACTTTTGTGTGCTAGTATTCTGTTTTGAATATATTATATTGTCACTTAAATAGATATATATATTTTTGGTAACTACAAATATAGACACCTATGCATGCATATGCATACATAACTTATTTGAGTAATTTTATTTTTTAAGTACTTCCTGACTTTATTTTTTTATTTCACTACATAGTCAATTTCTGAGTAAGACATTTTAAAATGTACCATTTTTTTTTTATTGAATGGTAACTATGTACATTAATGCACTTCTGGGTTACAGTGTGGGGTTTTCACACACAATCCAAAACACTTCCATCAAACTGGTTAACATAGCCTTCATGTCATTTTCTTAGTTATTATTTTAAAATGTTCACATTCTACTCTTAGAAAGATTCACTTGTACCCTTGTAAGATAAACTTCAGAAGTGATCCCTCCAACCCCCCTCCCTCAACCCATTGAAATGTACCATTTTTTGAGGTTTCAAACTTCCTTTGCTTTTAACAATGTTTGCTTTGTTATTCGACATATACAGCATTGTTATCATAAAGGATTATTCATGAATTATGTAATTTTAATCAATACAAAGCAAGTCACTTTGTCATGTTTAATAATTTTTGCTTTGTATACTAATTTGTCAGAAACTGATGTCAAATTATTTATCTTTGTCCAGCTCTTTAATGGTTGGTTTTTAATTTGTGCTTTTTTAACAAAATTCATTTAGATTTTTCTTTTTTTTTGAGACAGTTTCACTTTGTCACCCCCAATAGAGTGCTATGGTGTCACAGCTTACAGCAACCTCAAACTCGCGGGCTTAAGCAATTCTCTTGCCTCAGCCTCCCAAGTAGCTGGGACTACAGGTACCTGCCACAATGCCCACTTGTTTTTATAGATGATGTCTCTCTCTGGCTCAGGCTGGTCTCGAACCTGTGAGCTCTGGCAATCTACCTACCTGTGTCTCCCAGAGTGCTAGGATTACAGGCATGAGCCACCACACCCAGCCTGCCCACTTAGATTTTTAAATTTAAAAAATAGTATTAACCCATAAAAGTGTTAAAAATCTACTTTTTGAAAAGTACCCCAAAATCCACTAAATGAGCTCATTTGCATATATATTCTTAATTCACATATTTAATTTTATTTCTACTATCTTATTTATTTCTAATTATTTTTTTCATTTCCTTTTTTCTTGGCCCCTTTTCTTTTAGGGGTACATTAGTGGATTGATTATTTGATTATATATGGAGTGAGAGTTTTTAGAACACTAGGTTAAATTTAACACATCCTTAAAATATATTTTTTTCTATTAACTTTAAATAATAGTTTTTATCTAAAGTACCTTCTCCAGATAAGGCAGAACTTTCAGTTCATTTGTAATTTTTTCATCATGGCCCACCCCTTAGTATCCTAGAAATACTGTTGAAAAATCTGACATTAATTTCCAAATTGTTACTCCCTTTACATTATGTCTCCTAGACTGTATGTATTCCTACTTTCCAAGTACATTAAAATTATAAAGCAGCATTATCTGTGATTATTTAAAGTTGAAAGTGCAGGTTTCTTTTTTATCGTATGAACAATTTAATTATAAATTTTATATCAAAAGATACAATCTCCTAGTAAACACAGAAAAGTTATCTTAATTTTTCTGAAATGGTTTAAGAAGTGATATTGAAAAATAAAGTCAAATATTTGGAGAACATGCTGATTTAGTCTTCACTAGAAGAGTTTCATCTAGTAGATTACTTTCTGGTAAAGGTAATTCATTATGAGATTAATTAGAATAAAAAGCATACTTGTTTGACTTTCTTTTATTCCTTTACTAATCTACAATTCTAAAGATTTTCCTATCTGGAAATAAAGAAATGTATGACCTAGAAAACTTGTTAAGATTTTTGTTCATCCAATTCTTTATTTTTATTTAATAATATACTTTGACCCAAATATAGTAATGTGTATATGGGAAAGAAACAAAAGGAAGGAAGAAAAATTGTAATTTTCATTGAGCAAACAATATCTGTATAAATATCCTGCTTAGGTGAAATAATTATCTGTGTGGGCCCCTTGTAGAAGCACCTCGTCTGGAAGAGGCAGGGAAGATGCTGAATGAGACGGTGGTAGTGAACAGCCCTGTCCAGCTGGAGTGTAAGGCAGCTGGGAACCCTTCCCCCGGTATGTTCACTTTGGGCTCTGTACCTTATTAACATTGTAAGATTTCTGGGAATACCGGAACTGGTTATTAGCATAATATACTAATTACTAATAAAAGAAAGTATATAGAATACATTTCAAGAGTAAAAACAACATTGATCAGAATATCAGAATTAGGTAGATGATATTTTTGAAATTCCATTGCTTTTAAATAGAGGAAATAATTTGTCCATCTAAACAATGTAGAACTATGTGAATATCTTTTTTTTTTTTTTTTTTCAGTTTTTGGCCAGGGCTGGGTTTGAACCCGCCACCTCTGGCATATGGGGCTAGTGCCCTACTCCTTTGAGCCACAGGCACAGCCCAAAGTTCCCCCCCCCCCAGGTGAATATCTTCATTATCTTGTTGTCTATATCGTGGCCACAAGCCACAGCAGTATTTTATATACCCTTATGCTGAAAAATATATGTTTTACTTTTAAAAAGTATCTTAATGAAGCTGAGCCAAATTGTCATTTTGATGAGACCACATTTGTGTATTTTGCATATTTCCATCACTGACAGGTGATTCATATAAATCAATAGTGATATAATTTTTGAGGCTAATAGAGTGTATGGTATTTCATTTTGATTGGATATAGACAACTTTTATTGATGAGAGGAAATACACAACAAAAATAAAAAGTTGAGAGTTGCTGTCAAGTACTATAAAGAATATCTTTTCTATAAATTCATTTTCAAGATGCATATGGACTTAACTCTTGGTGTTTTTCTTAGTGTTACTTTCTCTTAAAAATACACCCTAAAGAGGTATTTATTTAAACAGAGTAAATTCAAATGATAAGTGTAAGAATAGAGCAGTTGTGCCATTTTAGTTAAGATCCAATGTACTGTACTTAATTTTAAAAGAAAAATCTTACATAGAGCTCTCCCCTTTCCTTTTCAGTTATTACATGGTACAAAGATAATCGTCCACTCTCAGGTTCCAGCGGCATAACTTTCTTGAACAGAGGACAGATCATTAATATTGAAAGTGCCCAAATCTCAGATGCTGGCCTGTACAAATGTGTGGCCATCAACTCAGCTGGAGCAACAGAGTTATTTTACAGTCTGCAAGTTCACGGTCAGTACTCCTTCTCCTAGATTTATCCTAGGGTAAACAAGTATTCAACATGATTAAGTGTTTCTATAAAATTCTGGTGTAAGTATTTGAAAGAGTGTGTTATCATCTTTATGTAAGGGTGCTATGTTCCTGATTCCTATTAAGATGCTCAATGTTCACATGCTGTTGACTTAAGTTTGCTTTAGATGAATTGTTGAAATAGTCATTGACACTATTTTTTTTTTCTTTTTGGAGACAGAGTCTCACTCTGTTGCCCCTGGCTAGAGTGCCCTGATGTCATAGTTCACAGTGACCTCAAACTCTTAAGGCTTAAGAAATCCTCTTGCCTCCCAAGTAGCTGGGATTACAGGTGCCCACCACTACGCCTGCCTAGTTTTTCTATTTTTAGTAGAGGTGGGTCTCACTCTTGCTCAAGATAGTCTTAAACTTGGGAGCTCAAATAATCCACCCACTAGGCCTCCCAGAGTGCTAGGATTATAGGCATGAGCCACCGCTCCTGGCCTACTCATGACACTTTTATTAGCTAATGACAATAACCCCCGCTTGTATGTAATCACTAACAAAATCATAGGCATTAGCTAAACAATTAGTTATCATGTCTAATTTGCTTTTAAAGATGCGTTAACAGTAACATATAGTGAATATGGTGAAGGGGTGACATAGATGTATAAACGCAGATACAGGTGCTTGGAAATCAAGAAATAAATATCCACTCTGGCATTAAAAATTAGATTTCCTAAATAAACTAGCAAAATATTCTTTTCATCATCTTAAAAATAAAGATAGTGATATCCTACTTATGGATGGCTATGCTTAGATGTCAAATGAGTTGTGAAAGAATTTACCCAAACCAAAAACAAACAAAAAACCATCCTGTAAAAATACATGATTGTGCATATTACATATAGTTTTCATTATTTTGAGATGGCAAATCCTGTGATTTTGACATACCTTACTTTTATTTTTGATCCAGTGCCCCCATCGATTTCTGGCAGCAATAACATGGTGGCAGTGGTGGTTAATAATCTGGTGAGGTTAGAATGTGAAGCCAGAGGTATCCCTGCCCCAAGTCTGACCTGGCTGAAAGATGGGAGCCCCGTCTCCAGTTTTGCTAATGGAATACAGGTATTGTCTTTCATTTCTCGTGAACTTTACCACTTGATTATTCAATACATGAAGTACAAACAGGTAAATCTGTCAAAGAGATTTGAAGAACAATGATTCACTAATGTTATAAAAAAATACAAATACACAGTTGTAAATACCATGGACACACAATTAGTATACCTAAACAATTCATTAAAAGTTCAGTATTTCTCAGAGTTCTTGTACCTTACTTGTAGATGTTATTTTTTGGACCATTTCTTTTAGAGATGTGTTATTTTCTACCTGTTTCACTGCACTTTGTACTAGGACTAGGAAAGATAATTAATACAATGAAGAATGTTCATCACCTAAAACAGGGATTTCCTGGTAGATTTATATTTAAGTGTCTGGAAATGATAGCCACACAGAGCTTACATATTTCCAGGAAAACATCAAATAATAACATAAGAAAAATTGTAATTAAAACGTCATTAAAAATAAAATTGAGTTTTAGAAAACTTTGCTTAAGTTTATAACATTGAACCAAAGTTAAACATACAGAGCACAAACCTCTCATTGAAAGTTTAATTTTATCTTCTTACCTGTTCGTCCAAAAAGAAATTGGAAGCCCCTTATCTTTCTCCCTTGGTGGCTGTCTCTCTCTCTTTCTGGAAGAAACTTGACTTTCACTTGGAGTTGGACATAAAGACCCCATTTCAGTGGTCATTACCAAGTTTAATCCTAGCCCCTCACATTCTTCCACTGTGTAGAGGAGGGATTATATGGCAGTTGCACACTTGAAAATATCCAAGTGAAAATCATCCTAGAGGAAAATGTCAATTATCAGTCTCAAGAAAATAAGAGAAAAAGTCTCTTGCCTCTACCTTGATCAAGGGGGAATGATGGTGACTTACCTTTCTTATTGCTGATAGGTTCTCTCTGGGGGTCGCATCCTAGCATTGACCAGTGCACAAATCAGTGATACGGGAATATACACTTGCGTGGCAGTGAATGCTGCTGGGGAGAAGCAAAGGGACATTGACCTCAGAGTCTATGGTGAGTCATTTTAGTGATTGATTACTTCTGCTCTGCTGTACATGTGTTTGGATCTTAAAATCATTGAGAAAGTTAAGGGAAGTTGTTGATAATAGATTAAAAGGGACAATACTAATAACACTGGAGGATCATTTCAAATCAATTTCTCTTCCTACCTTAGAATTGCCTTTGACTAATTTTTCTATTTTAAAGTTCCAAGAAATTAAAATATATTCATCCAGCATGTATGGTGTTGGTTTTACAGAGTAGTATGAAGCACTGCAATTGGAAGACAGAATCTTCTCACTGAAACAAGTACCTATAATAGTACCTTTCAGTAGCTCTCTTCATCCGTGTCAGCTGGGCACAGTGGCTCTTGCTATGTATAATCCTAGCACTTTGGGAGGCAGGAGGATCATTTAAGGCCCCAAGTTCAAGACCAGTCAAAGCAAAGCCGTAATTTTATTCTTTACAATCGGTGTGTTTTGTGATCAATACTATGTCTAGGAATTAAACACTAGTTGAGAAACAGAAAGTTAAACTCAACATAAATGTAGACAAACCATTTAAGTCAGTGGTTCTCAACCTGTGGGTCATGACCCCTTTTTAACAATGAAAATACATTGCGGCATTAGGAAGGTTGAGAACCATTGATTTAAGTTTTGCTACCCACAATTCAGCCATGTGGTACAAAAGGGAATGAACGCCTGGTCCTGGCACAGCAGAACTCTCCTGGAACAAAGGTGGGTCTCAGTGACCTCCATTCATATTTTATGCCTGACAGGCCACATTCCCGTACACCTTCCTATTTAGAACTCTTTCAGACTTTTTTAGTGTCTTATTTGCATTGTACTTCTTGGTTCATGGAATAATGGAATTATTTTTCTACGGCCTCTTGAAGAGTTTCTATTTAATGCAGGCCTCCTCCGTTAAGCCCTGCCTTACTTCAAAATAATTCACTCCTGTTTGAAATATATTATCTTTTCTTTTTTTTGCCTCTAGGCCATGTGGATGTTGGTTGCTCTTTAGCTCTTTATAAACTAACTAAAAGCAAATATAATGATCATAAATAATATATATTGTCAAATTTTTTTGTTGTTGTTGTTAAAAGGCCCTTTGTGACAACATGTATATCATACAGAACTAATTAAAGTAAAAGGTCCCAGTTGACACCAGGACACTACTAAGGGGCTCTCCCCAATTGATGTGGGTCCTCATCCAACCTCCAGATTTGCTGATATGTCTAAGATAACAGATCAGTCTACAATGCCCAACCCCAAGAATTCTAATTCCTTTCCTGCATTAGGTCACTTTTATGTTTTATGAAGACCTGCAAGGTTTATATTATAAACTATCCCTTGAGAATGATTCACCAGACAATCAAAATCTGTGACACAATAACTCTTTCAAGCAAGTAGAGGGGTGACATCAGTATGGCCTGGGTTTGTCCTCTTACATTTCTACACTGGCTCATGTGAAGATTGGACATGAGAGATGATAAAGAGTTAATGTTTTAGAGGAGTTACAGAAACATGGTTCTCTGTCTTTATCATTGGCTAAAATCCTTCCATCCCACCTCTTTAAGCCAAAAATCAGGATCCTTGCTCTAGTTTAAAAGGCAAATGTCTGGCTGATATGTATATTTGAGTATGTATATAAATGTTTCGATTTTGAAGTAGCAGGCTAGCTACTGGAAAAAGTGTCAAATTCAAACAGGCTTTCATATAAAATCGGTTTCTAATCTATATTCCACTATTAGCATTCTTTTTGTAAATTATTTTCCTGTATTAGTAGTAACAACCTTGACAATCTTGTGTCTAATTGGAGCCTAATGAATGGTAATCCCCAGAGGTAAGTCACCTTCAGATTTACATTGTAGAGAGTGGGTATGTGGGGAGGAGGGGTGAAGGAATAGGATGAGATCCTGGATCAAATAGTTTTCTGTACAATTGCAAGAGTAGTTCATTAAAACATTTTCTTCCTCATATAAATTTAAAATACGTTCTACCACACTGAGCCACAGAAACAAGAGAATTGAGTTTGTAACAGATGTGGATTTCTGTAGGACCTTTTCTCTACACTTAGCATGCGTATCATACATAACTAATTAAACTCAGAGAACTTCCTTGGAGATTACACATTCTTCAGCATCTCTGCAAGTATAACCCTATGGCAATTCTGATTTGGGTAGATAAATTTAACAAATACGATGCATAGGGTGAGAAACAGGACCGGGATGTACCTCTTTCTAAGTAACATAATCACAAAACATAACAGGGCTGACATCTGAGGAAGCTGAGGCTCTGAAGGGAAGAATCTTGTTCCTGTTTCAGACTAAACAAAAGTTAGGAATGAGAGACAGGACAGAAAAAATAAATGTGTTCCGGTGAAATATGTCCTCAGCTGTAATTAGATTTGCTGTAATTTTTGTTCCTTAAACAAATACGCTATTGTTTTTGCATTTTTTTCCTCTCATTTTTAAAAATCTGGTTTCCTTTCAAACTTAATTCAACTTATTTAGCTATAAAGAAAAGTAAATGAAGGAAAAATATTTGGAAGTAAACTAGTATCCTGTAGTCTGAGATGAACTTTCACTTCTGCAAGCAGACATAATTTACGCTCTTTTAAAATATTACAAATAATCTTAGATAAACATTTTTATACACTCTTGGTAGTTTTTCATCCAATGGGACGATACTTTCCCTGAAATTATATCTATGCAATCAGCTATTTTATTTAGGCATTCCTGTGCTGAGACTGTTCTCATGATATCTTCCTTACCGGTGGCACTAATTGTGCTTATTGTGCTGTTTTTATAGAAGTTTTAATCTCAGACTGTGTATCTTTTATCTAATGCATCACTTACCAAAAACAATCTCCCTATTTTCTGTTCCCCACAGATTAACCTTATCAATAGCAGCTATCGGTCTGCGCTATTAAATTTAGAAGAGGGAATATGATGAATCTCTGCACAAATGCTCTATTGGTCAGTCCCAGCCCTTGTACAGAGTATTTCTTTCTCTGACTTTAGCACAAGTCCTGTGCTCAGAAAAGGCCCAAGAAAGGGCCCTTTAATTCGTAACTCTTTCCCTCTGTAGCAGATACTGTGTATGGTAGCAGAGAATTGTCACGGTTACAGAAACACAGCGCTACTGCTACGGTCAAAGTCTGTCGCAGTCACTGTCCTCTTAGCACGTGCCAGGTTATCAAGCCCGAAACAATGGCTAAACCATAATAAGATTCCTTACCACAAAACTCTTTTTTCTATCAGAGCATTTGCAAAATCCCTTAGGTTTCCTTTCAATACAGTTTAATCTTTCTCGAAAACAAAAACAAAACACACAAATAAATTTTCTACAATCCCGAATAGTTATGGAACTTAATGAGAAATGACCAGAGAAAATCCCCTCTGTGTTTCCTTTCTTTTTTTTTTCACTCCCTTCTCTTTTTTATTTATTTATTTTTTTATTAAATGATAGCTGTGTACATTAATGCAATCATGGGGTACAGTGTGGTCTTTTCATATACAATTTGAAATATTTTCATCAAACTGGTTAACATAGACTTTATGTCATTTTCTTAGTTACTGTGTTAAGACATGTATACCCTACTTTTAGAAAGATTCACTTCTACCCTTGAAAGACAAACCATAGAGGTGATCCCTCCAATCACTCTCCCTCCACCCATCCATCCCTCCCCTCTTCCCTCCCCCTCCCCCTCCCTAATTTCTTAGGCTGTAATTAGGTTATAGCTTTCATATGAAAACTATAAACTAGTTTCATAGTAGGGCTGTGTACATTGGATATTTTTTCTTCCATTCTTGTGATACTTTGCTAAGAACATTTTCCAGCTCCTCTGTGTTTCTTGAGTGGGCCTTTTATAACAAGCCTGATTTCATCAGTAGCTTGTGTTTTCTGAATCATTATATACAGTCCTGAAAGAGTCCTTGAGAACGTATGGAGCCCACCCTCTTGTTCTTGGCAGGGCTGTACCTAAATTATGGAAGTCAAATGATTATTTACTTTATTCTTTCATATACTCCAGGGAAGAATATTCCTTAAACTCCTCCAAGAACACATTTTAGCATCTGACAAGCCTTATAGCTAGGGAATTCTAATTTTAATCTCATTACAATTTCAACTTATTTCCTCTTTTTATGTAATCACGTTATACAGCTGGTCGGTGACTTGGTTTATTCTTTATATCATATAATTTATCCCACATGGTCTTTATTTTATGGACAGTGGACAAGGCACCATGGAAAACCTAAAAGAACACTAAGCCACAAGTCAGAAGACTCTTAGCCTTGTCATTAATTAGTCGTATTATTTTGCATGAGCTCTTATCTGTTGCCCATTTTATGTCTTGCACACTATGAGGTGGAACAAGATGAGCTCTGTGCTCTCTTCCAACTCTATTTTTTAATTTTGCCTCTTTGACTATGAAGTATATTTCTCTTGCAAAAAAAATGTAAATAAAATTGAAAGTGCATTTGCTTTTAATTCATTGCTGTTTCCAAAATATTCATTGGATATTCATGATTCATCGCTTTGAAAACCTTAAGCAGTAACACCAAGTTCTAGAAGGTTCTTACTCGGATACTTAGTGAGAACTTTCAGTTCTAAAAATGTTTTAAATGAAAATTTAGGGGCAACTATTTTTGTTTAATGGGAATACTGTCATCAGTGATTTTTCAACACTTGATTCTGAATAAGGTGATGCAATGAGGGTGTTAGAATGATTGTGATTCTATATCTTAAAAGAATTAATAAAGTTATTCCGTGTATGTTCTGATGGTTAATGAAAACAAACAATATGCTGGCCTGTTTAATCCTGGAAAAAAACCCATCTTTCACTTAGCTCCACCAAATATTATGGGAGAAGAACAAAACGTCTCTGTCATCATTGGCCAAGCCGTGGAGTTACTGTGTCAGAGTGATGCAATCCCCTCACCTACTCTTACTTGGTTAAAAGATGGCCGCCACTTACTGAAGAAACCAGGCCTCACTGTCTCTGAAAATGGAAGTGTGTTAAAGGTGAGGATCTAAATCCATTTATGTCATCTTTTATTATTCCTAACCTCACAGTTTTAGTATTATCCTTATGAAACTTGACTGTCTTTTATGAATGTTCTACTAATTTCACCTTAAAAAATTCTAGGAACTTTTATATTGATGAGATTTGTAATTTTTTTTTATTTTTATGTTTAGGAAGATTTAAATATTTAATTGTTTATCCATATCCAGAAGCCATCTTAAAATGATGCTTCTAGGAAAATACTACCGAAATATTCTAAGTTGTGCCTCAGCTTCAGTCATTCAACCAGTCAGCAAGTACCATTCAGGTGCTCTAAATAAGAATGCAAAAGGCATGACACGTTTTATGTCTTTGATGTCTTCCAATTTTACATAAATATATGAAAAATTAGCTAACCATTCTGTTGAAAAATACAGTAAGAGCTGTTTAAGTCTGAGTCAATTACCAAGTGAATAATACAAATAGTATGCTTGGGGTTGGGTAGCAAAAAAATACTCTAGTTGCCTGAACCAGTCTTGGAAGACTACTTAGCTTTTCAAGGGTAGGTGAAACAAAAGATCTGATTAAGAAAAGCAAGTAAGATAGTTTGGCTGAAACAGAATTTAACAAAGTAAATATTTAGAAATAATGTTGATAAAGTTAAATAAGAGCTGATATTGAAAGCTAGTCTAAGGAATTAGGATTCAGGAGGCTAAAAGGCTGCTGAAGATTTATAATTCTCCTAATATCCCAGCTGAGTAATTGGAAGACTAGCTGGAGTAATCTGGTCATAGTTACTAAGAGGCAGACCTTGGATTCGAACACAGGGAGTATAGCTTTAGAACTCACACTACTACTGACCACCACATAGCTTCTTGGATAAAGGAAGACTAGTACTGATAAACACAAAGAATCTTGAGAAATGGAAGACAGGTGTCAGTAGCTTACCCAAGGAGAACTGAGGCAGGGGGCTGAGTGGGACAGACTATGAAGGTATATGTTAGTGGCAAAGAAACTTAGAAATTACGATCCTGTAGTAATAGAGCTGGGTGGAAAAAGAAAAGAACTTTGATCAGAATCACCAGTGGAAAAAAGAGTGATAATCCAGTGACATAGGGAAAAAAGAAAAAGAGGCAAAGAAGCAGCTCTGCTCATGCTTAGAGGCAGAGCCCAGCATTCTAGAAAGTATCTGATCAAAATCTCAAACTTTGTTTTTGGTGGAATGACAGGAGACATTTGAATCAATGCAAATCTCAGTGAGTATAAGTTTCATTCTTCAGGTGATGGTAAAAAAAAGAAAATTCCTGGGGTCCATTGATCTCCACCATGGAGACTGGCTGGGTACCATTGAAGGAGGTAGGGAGAAGACTTGAGAAATGAAAACCTCTACAGAACTCAAACCTGATTAGCCAGATAAAATTATCTTCCCTGTACACTACCACACACACACACACACACACACACACACACACACACATACCATTCACACACATCTTCAACCAGATCAAGTAACAGAATCTTACCATTTTATTTTTCTTGGACTGTACCAGGCAATAAATATTAATCCCTCCTATCTATTCTACCCCTTCCCCTGACTTTTTTTATGAGACATGCAAATCTGTGGTTATAGACTTTAAGGGCTTGAAACTCCAAATTCGAGTGAGTCTGCCATTAATTATGTGACTTTGAGTAATTTAGATCCCAATCCAATTTTTCTGCCACCCGCATACTTCCCAGCTCTTATTTATTTTAGGTGGGAGAGGTTGGTGGATGACTTATAATTATTCTATAATTTTAAAAGAGAAAAATATAAACTCCATTGATGATTTTATTATCGATTTTAGGTTACATAAAATAATTAAAGTGGTTTTGTTGGCTTGGTGCCTGTGGCTCAAGCGGCTAAGGC
>NW_003852411.1:8016116-8020137 GCF_000181295.1 Otolemur garnettii | reverse complement strand
TTTTTTTTTTTTTTGAGACAAGAGCCTCAGTTACCTGGGGATTGAGTACCGCATCCTAGCTCACAGAAACCTCAAATTCTTGGGCTCAAGCAATCTTCTTGTCTCAGCTTCCCAAGTAATTGGGACTACAGGTTCTTACCACAATGCCCAGTTAGTTTTTCTCTTGCTCAGGCTGGTCTCAAACTCCTGAGCTCAGGCAATCCACCTGCCTCGACCTCCCAGAGTGCTAGGATTACAGGAGTGAGCCACCTTGCCCAGCCTTCCCCCTTCTCATTTCTTCTGCTGCAAACCATGCAATCTTTTTTTTGATGTTTTTTCATTTTGCATTATAAAATGCATCTCCCATTTAGCATTTCCTCAGTGTCAGAAGATGATGGTCTTCCCCTCTTTCTTGAATTTCTGTTCCTTACATTGCTCACAAGCTGAGTGATGAGATTTCCTTTGTAAGAAAGGTCTGTCTGCACTTTTTCTCCATTCTTCTTCTTATCTAATGAAGCTGTTTACACCTTTAACCTGTGTCATCCAGAAGAGTTTGTAAATCTGTAACATCCACAGTATTGATCACTTCTGTATACTCTTCCCACAAATGTATATTCTAAAATAACTGTCAGTTTTTTCAAATTGAACAGGCTATTTCTTCCATTGACCATTTTAGCCATCTTCCACTGATTGATCCATTTGAGGGCCAAAGAATGTACTAAAGTACACATCCAGTAACCTCTCGCCACGGAATGAGAGGCACATCATCTTCATGTCACATTAATAGGCACATAATTCATATTCCTGAAGTTTCTTCTTTTACCAATCATTTAGAAAGTCCTTTCTAAAAGCCATAACTGTTTCAGATATATTTATTTTCATTTTATGTAATTCCTGAGCTCCAGACATCTTCTGACATCAGAGCAGAACAAGAAAATCATTATGTGGAGGAGATCCAACAGGATCCGGAAGGGCTCTGAGTTTCCTTATCTAGAAAATGAGGAGATGGATTTTAAAGTACCCGTTCAGATCTGATATTTATTAGTCCTCCATCTGTGCTTTTATATATTTCTAGCTCTGTTGTTCACCATCAGATGATTTATAAGTATTCATTGAATGCCTGCTGGGTACCCCTGCTATCCTAAATAGTTTTGATGATTGCTCCAACTCCAATGATTCTCCCTCTTTTGAATGTTTTAGAATTTAGTGATTGTAAACTTATTTGGAAATAAGTCACATTCTGTTTATTGTATATCTTGTGTTGTTATTTATAACTTATTAATAAATTATTAAAGTTATTACATTCTTTATATGTTAACATGCTTTATATTCTCTATAAGACTGTAAACTCAAATCAGACACTATATACTACAGTTTTGTATCTTTACATCTCTACCTACAGTACTTAGTGCAAGTTCATAATAACTGCTAAATGGTCAGTGAATGAATAACGAATGGATATTGCATGTTGTACATAAATACATGAAGAATATTTATAGATTATCATCTATCAAGCAGCAAAGCAGATACTAGGAGATTGAGCTAATTGAATATAACAGTTGGCTTGAAGAAACTTACAAACCCAGTGTGAGGGAAAGACATTTATAATAAAACAATAATAAATGTGTTATTTTATTGGACAGTTTCCTGGACATATAAGAATTATATGTTTTAAAGCCCCAAATTAACTTTATCAGAAATTATAAATTCTTCTTCTGTTTACTATGAATGATTTTTAAAAGCCTTTCTAGACCTTGAACCACTAATATAAATCAGACTAAAATAAGATATGACATAGACAAAATTGTTGAATCTTGTTAAGTTTGAATCTGGGTGATGGTTGTATAGCCAGCCTTTCATTTTTCTATGTTCTTTACTTTTTTTGTGTCTGTACATCTTCATAATAAAAATTAGAAATAAGAGATCACAATTAGTATTAATAGACTCCCCCTCCCCAATCGTGAAATAGAAACTGTGGTTTCAAAGCATGATTTTGTTTTCAGATTGAAGATGCTCAGGTTCAAGACACGGGTCGTTACACTTGTGAAGCAACGAACGTTGCAGGAAAAACTGAGAAAAACTATAATGTCAACATTTGGGGTAGGTGTAAACAGCACGTGATGTAGCCTATGGGCTAATCTTTTATTCTTTGTATCACTTTAAAGATGGCATCCATCCATGTAACTAAAATTGATAATAAGATATATATATATGGACAATCATCGGTACATTTAGATGATGCTGAACTATCCTGAGTATCAGCTTATTTAATTAATTCAAGAGCAATAATAGATCAACTTCCTTATAGTTTTGATGTTGAATGATTTTCTTGTGTCTGAATAACATGCCCTTTAGTTTCCACAGCCAGGATCTTGTAATGACTGTACCTTTTCTGGGAACTAGCCGTGGTTGATCAATTAAAAGTAAGTCAGAAGGTCAAGTTAGGTATGTGAGTCGTGTTTGCATATATAAGAGAGAGAAAATGCCTGCACTTGTGTGATGGGAGATGGGATGACAATGCTGACCAAGGAGAATGCTTTTCTCACTTGAAATTTGCTATTTGTTGCCAGGTAAAGTCATTTATGGGAATCATGACAACTTTCTAGGCTGTGGCTGCCTACTATAAACCACTTCCATTTCCTGCATACTCATTTTTATTTTAAATACTTATTTAAATTCATTCATCACATATATTCCCGCTCTTAATGTTGGTTGTATTTGCTTAAACTCTTCATTGAGATAAAATTTGCCTTTGATTTATAAAAGTGTACTCTAAAACACATTTTATTCTATTTACTCATTTTTTATTCAAAAATATAACTAAGGAGGTGGAAGTGTTTTGATCACATGGATATCCTGTGTAATTCTTAGGTCAGAGCTTTTGGTGATCCCATCACCAGAATAGTGTTCATGGTACCCACTTGGTAAGTTTTTATCCCACATTCATCCTCCTACCCTCCCTCCTTCTTGGTTTCTTTTGTCTGGTATGTAGCTTTGTGCCTGTATTTACCCATCTACTAGCTCCTACTTATTAGTGAGAACAGGTAGTATTTTTCCATTCCTAAGATACTTCACTTAGGATAATGCTCTACAGTTCCCTCTAAGTTGCTGCAAACATTATTTCATTTTTTTTTGTGGCTGAGTAGTACTCCCTGGTATATGTATACATCACATTTTCTGTATCTACTCATGCATTGAAGTTCATCACTTAGGAATATTCCTCATCTTTCCAATAACGAATTGTGTTGGGATAAACATCTGAGTGTACATGTCTTTTGATAAAATGACTTCATTTCCTTTGGGTAGATAACCCAGCAGTAGGATTGCTGGTTCAAATGGTAGGTTTCTGTTTATTCCTTTAGGGAATTTTCATACTGTTTTCCATAAAGGTTGTACTAATTTGCAGTCCCACCAATTGTGTTTAAGCATTCTTTTCTCTCAGCATCTATTATTTTTTGTCTTTTAAATAGTGGCCATTCTGAATAGGGTAAAGTGTCATCTCATTGTAATTTCATTTTGCATTTTCCTAATGATTAGTGAATTTTTTCAAATGTTTATTGGTCATTTTTTAGGTAAATAAACATGAAAGGAAATAATTTGATTCCAATGAAGAATGAATGCTTAAAAAGATTTAAAAGCATACATTGATGTAGAAAATAACTTGTTAATAAATTATTATTATTTAAAAAATCTAGAAGGCAGATTATAAGAAGCACTATTATTTACCCTGTAAAAGGATTAATTTATATTTAGTACATAGGAAATTTATATTTACTATATATTGTTTACTTGTCATTAACTTCTGTTTCTACCACTTTCCCTCCTTTTCTCATCTTACCTCTTCTCTTCCTTCCTCGTTTATTTCAAAGAGGAAAGATATTTAGCCCCCATTATGCATAACACGGCTCAGTTTTATCAAGTAAAGATTTTACAAAAGAGAGAGGCAAGAAAAATGAGGAGTGATGATCAATTAGAAAATGAGGTGAATACATTTTTAATATGTGACATTTGAGGTGTCTGTGGACTATCCATATCAAGTTGT
>NW_003852411.1:8014723-8015964 GCF_000181295.1 Otolemur garnettii | reverse complement strand
TGCATCTTATAAGGGTACATGTGAAATTTACCAAATGTAGAATATAAATGTCTTAACACAATAACTAAGAAAATGTGGCTAAGGCTATGTTAACCAATTTGATGAAAATATTTCAAATTATATATAAAACCAGCATATCGTACCCCATGATTACATTAATGTACACAGCTGTAATTTAATAAAAAAAAAAAAAAGAAAGAAAGAAAAGAGTAAAAAGAATGTATACAGAAGAGTACTATAGAGAATGGTTCTCAAGTGCCATTAAGAAGGCACCATATAAGAGGGGAGATAGTGTAATAAAAGAGACACCAAATAGGAAACTGAGAAACAACAAAAAGTAGGAGAAATACCCATAAAGCACGTATCATAAACTAAGGACAATGACGTTCCCAGAACACAATGAATACGTTGAATGCAGATTGATGGATGAATAATGTCATGCATTGCAGAGAAATCAAATTAGTCAGAAATTACAAATAAACAGAACAGTGCCTCTTAAAGACAGGCAATTTAATAATGGAAAGCAGAATGTAATAGACATAAGGATGAATGATAGGAAAGAAAGTAGAGATATCAGGAGCAGATTCATTCAAAAATGTTACGTGCTTTCTATGTTGTAGGCACTGCACCATGTGTAGATTTAGAGAGGTTAATGAAAAAGCCACAATGTACTCACTGAACTTATAGTTGGCTGGTATAGAAAAATCTTTAGTCAATTAAAAATAAATTTAAGAGCTCTCATAGGAGGTTATGTGGGAAAACATACAAGGCATGTGACATTTACTTGACACCTTAAGGGTGAATGGATATTAACTCTGTAGAGAAAACAAGATCTGCATTCAGTGAACCAAACAGCATTCACCATGGAGCCTGGTGTGCTGCAAAGGAGAGTATTAGGTAGAGAGGGAAAAGGCACAGACTGAAGAAGGCCTCTTACTCAGTTTAAAAAGTATGCATTTGAGTCTCAGGCAATAGATTATTAAATATATTAAATGTATCTCATGGAAGACTGGGATGCTCAGACATGTTCTAAAAGGAGGCAGATAAGCTTGGGACATATTTAAGAAGTCAAATAACATCATTGATTGATTAGATGAAGACATGTGGAAACAAGTATAAAGGATGGATGCTTGTGGGCTTAGCCAACTGGGCTGCATAGACAATAATGCCCTTTCACAGAGGGAACAAATGTAAAAAGTTGAATTCTGGACAAGTCACATTTGACAGTGCTTCTATAACAT
>NW_003852411.1:8010112-8014426 GCF_000181295.1 Otolemur garnettii | reverse complement strand
AAAAAAAAAAAAAAAGATTTGAGATTCAATTCAATGAGGTCAATAAATTGAAAATTGGGGATAATTGAGTGAGACAGCAAAAAGAATAAAGCAATTATCAGAGATGGGCTACAGTTATAAATTTATAGGTAGAATGTTCTAGATGATGAGAAGAGCCATCGTATGACCTCAGATGGAGAAAAGGATGGGCAAACCAAGGAACTGAGTAGACAAGAGTAGTTACACTGGTTATACTTGCGAGTGTTGAGTTCATACAGAATGATAGCAGGAAGTTTAAAACAGAAGCAAATTGTTCAGTGAACAGAAGAAGAATAACAGGTTCATGAGTGGGGCTAAGACAACAGTATGACCTAAAAGGACTAGACAGAGGCTTTTGCAAGAGCATAGTTGAACAATAACTGGAAGCTCCACCTGTGGGTTAAGGATTCCCCACCTTTCAACTTCTGGAAGTTTGGAAGAACAGGCATCTACCATCTCATAAATACTGCAGCCAGAGAGGTGTCCTAGTGGAGAGTTCAACCAGCATCTGCAGACTCCAGATTTCTTTGAGAGAAGTGTGGGTAATCAGGACAATCAGGATTCACTTTAAAGGTTCAAGGGAGAAGCTGGATGCTAGTAAGGAAGCAGGTGGTGCAATTTAGAATAAGTGATATGTTCATTTCTTAGATGAAACACCCTGCCTCTGTTCTTTACCACAAGATGGTAAAGATTAAGATTAAGATGCCTTAATTTTCCAATTTTGTTAGCTTCTCAGATATCAAAACTGGCTAAGCACCAGTAACTGGGTTAGGCTTAAACTTGGTAGGTATCTTAGCTCTTTGATGTGAACTTTCTAAGTAGTTTTTATCAAGTGTATACTATGTTAGCTATTATATTTTATAAGCTGTAATAAATTACCTTCTTTTGTGCCATTATGAATATTTTGATTAAATTCTTATCTGTGACAGTGGGAAGTCTATTAGTCATTATTATTCATCTTTTAGGTAACTACTATGGTGTTAATATGTCAACCTCATATACTAATTTTTTCCTCATGTCATTTGAATAGAAACCTTTTTTCTTGTAGGTAAAGTGTCAGGAAATTTTTTTATGAAATTAATGTAGAAATAATATTTTTCTTTTTTTTTCCAGTACCCCCAAATATTTATGGTTCTGATGAACTAGCTCAACTTACAGTCATCGAAGGGAATCTTATTAGTCTACTGTGTGAATCAAGTGGTATTCCACCCCCAAATCTCATTTGGAAAAAGAAAGGTCAGTTTTCAACCTGTGATACTCTTATATTATCTGGCAGAAAAATCTTACTTTCAACATTCATTACTTGCCCCCCCTAAAAATGAATTTCCTGCATTGATTGTTTTTTAATGAAATGCACTGTAGAGCACGTGTAATCATCAAAACTCTATCAAAGAACTGAATTTTCTTCTTTAAAATAAATTGAAAAAATTATTTTCTAAATTAAGTATTTTTTCTGTATTTGTGACAGATTTGCAATGTATGTTAAGACTGAATTCTGCCATCGAGCATATTTTCAGTTTATGCATCAACAAATACTTATCTGTGCCCACTAAGTATCCGATCGTCTTAATTCTTTGTTTATTTACATTTTGGTCCTCTTTCATTTTGCACCCCAGGGCAGGATTATTTCCCAGGGTCATGAACTAGGTATATGAACCAGGAAGTAAATAAATAGTATCAGAGTATATAAGCAAAATGCTGTATTTTTGCTTTATATTCTGCCATTTGGTTTTCTTTACAGGCTCTCCAGTGCTGGCTGATTCCATGGGGCGAGTTAGAATTTTATCTGGAGGCAGACAGTTACAAATTTCAATTGCTGAAAAATCAGATGCAGGGCTGTATACATGTGTAGCGTCGAATGTCGCTGGGACCACAAAGAAAGATTACAATCTGCAAGTTTACAGTAAGTTATTGATCAGCCAAGTTTTTGCACAAGTTTCTTTTCTTCCTTTTCATCCTTCTTTTACTTTTTCTTCATCTTTTTAATAGTCATTCAAAGCAGTATGGTTATACATCATATTACCTGCACATTTAAATTGTGCTGATCCTAGAGAGAAATTACTCCGCCAACAATGACCTGAAGAAAAAATGGCCGCCCCTTGACCAAAGGAAGAGGAGTTGCAGATATTGTTATGTATAAAGCAATACTGCTGCTCACTCTGCATCACCTTGCCAATGTCAGGCATTCATTGTGGCTGTACTTTGTTGGGGGCAGAATAGTGGACTCGTGGAGGAGCAAGGGGTAGCATTGTACTATAGGGTATATTAACAATATTTAAAAGTATTTTATTTTAAAGAATGTTTAACTTGTATAAGATTTTAGAGTGCTTACAGCATTACATTATCTCATTTCATCTTTACACGAGCTATTATCTAAGACAAAACTATTGCCTCTATTTTGCATATATGGAAAGATAAGCTCAGTGAGGTTTCCAGGGCTGGCCAAGGAAACATGGCTAGTGTATAGTAGAACTGGGACTGGAACACAGGCTTACTGACATTTGCCCACTTTTCTTTCCACATACATGTATATTAGAATTGGTCTAACTTTTGTTCTTTCAGTCAATATTTGTTAGGTGAATTTTAGCTGCAAGTAATAGACTAACTGACTCTCAGTAGCTCAAACTGGTAGATTTTATGTTCTCACGAAACAAGAATCCTGAGGTTGCAGTTAGTCCGTGGAGTTGGTTGGCAGCTTCCTCATGTCAGATGGGAGCTCTGGGATTTTGCTGGTCTGCCTTCCATGGTCTCGGGATGGTGGCTACAGCTGTGGTGTCAATTTCACATTGAAGGAAAGGGGTGATATTTTTCCCCTTTATTAAAAAATTTCCCCCAAACCCCTAAGAGATCTCTGTTTAGATTTTACAGGCCTAAATTTATTCATGTGGTCACAAGAAACTATCAGCTTTCCAACTCTCAGAGTAGAAGTTAGAAGAAAGAAAGGTAACAGACATTGTATCACTAGCCATTTAGCCATTGTAGTCAGGACTAAGAAGACTTATGTAAAGCAGAGGCTACATGGACAAGTTCAAGTATTTGTATCAAACAAAACACAGCATTCTTTTCTTACTGCATTGATAGTTTTAAGTATGAACCCACTTAGAAACCCTGAAGAAGAATTCTACCTCTTCATATAGTAATGCCATATTGATTAGGCTTGGGTTTTTTCTTTAGAAGTTAATATTTTAGCATAAAGAAAGGATTAAACTTTGGCTGATGAAAATTCCTATGTAAGATTTGAAGCAAACATTTCCTATGTATTTCTTTTTATCTTTCCCTACTTGGCCAGTTCGACCAACCATAACAAACAGTGGCAGCCACCCTACTGAAATTATTGTGACTCGAGGCAAGAGTGTTTCCTTGGAGTGTGAGGTGCAGGGTATGCCTCCGCCAACAATGACCTGGATAAAAGACGGCCGCCCCGTGACCAAGGGAAGAGGAGTGGAAATACTGGACGAAGGTCGCATCCTTCAGCTGAAGAACATTCACATATCTGACACAGGTCGTTATGTGTGTGTTGCTGTAAACGTAGCAGGAATGACTGACAGAAAATATGACTTAAGTGTACATGGTAAGTAAAAAGACACCCAATAGGTCTGTTCACTCACTGATACCATCTAACATCCTGGGTGAAGAGGGGAGGCCTTGGATATTGAAAGTCTTTTATTTATAGGACATCCTTTAAAATCCATTCTTCTTCCCTAGATCAGTCTTATCCTTTATCCTTCTTTGCCTGACCTCATATGATTTATCTTACTAAAATAAGCATATAGGGCAGCACCTGTGGCTCCAAGGAGTAGGGCGCCGCCCCGTATGCCAGAGGTGGCAGGTTCAAACCCAGCCTCAGCCAAAAACTGTAAAAAAAAAAATAAAAATAAAAAATAAATAAGCACATATTGGATATTCTTTGAGGAAAGTACATAGTAAAATGGAAAATGGTTTTCTTCAAGCGCTTTTCTGGCTTAAGTAGGTTATTATAAACAAAAATTCCTTAGACTTATGACTCAGCATCAGGTGGGCATGAGTTGTACTGAAGTTAGCTTTAATATTCTAATTAATGAGCCATAAATGTCAGTAGGAATAGACCAAACATACACATACACGGAAACAACTGGTTAGATGCATCAAATTTGAGCTCTAATTTTATAGAAATTATAACTTAAATCCTATTAAGACATGCTCAAAATTCAGTGTTAATATCTTATAGTTAAAAAACATATATGTTTATATATATATAATATGTATATAAATAGATATATCCTATAGTTAGTATATATGAAATATAAAAAAATATAT
>NW_003852411.1:8000883-8009468 GCF_000181295.1 Otolemur garnettii | reverse complement strand
ACACACACACACACATAGATCATGAATACATTTATGCATATGTGGGGTACCATGTATTGACTTTTTTATACAATCTGATATGGTTACATCAAACCAATCAACATAGCTTTCACCTCATTTACTTGATTGTTGTGTTAAGACATTTATGTTCTACACTTGATAGATTTGACTTGTACTCTTGCAATATGCTCCATAGGTATGATCCCGCCATTTACCCACACTCTAGCAAACCTCCCTCCTCCCCTCCCTTCCCACTCCATTTCTCTCCTTCATCCTGGGCTATAGTTGTGTTCTACCTTTCATAAGAAAGTGTGAGTAAATACAAGTTGGTTTCATAGACCATAGACGTATTGAGTACATTGGATACTTTTCCCTCCATTCTTGAGATACTTTACTCAGGAGACTGTGTTCCAGGTTCCTATATTAACTTCCTTCCTTTCCATGTTCTGTTTGCTTTGTTTTGTCTTGTAGCCCCTCCAAACATCATAGGAAACCACAGGGCATCTGAAAATATCAGTGTGGTGGAAAAGAACTCTGTGTCCTTGACTTGTGAAGCTTCAGGAATTCCTCTGCCTTCAACAACTTGGCTTAAAGATGGGTGGCCCATCAGCCTCAGCAATTCTGTGCGGATTCTCTCAGGTACTAGAAATTCTGGTAACCTGACAGTCTGGTTAGCTTCCTATGGCTGTGATTTCTCCTTAATTTAAGATTGCTCAGTGATTTTATTGTTTTATTTTCCTTTTTGATCTAGCTTCTTACTATAATATTCACTAATTTAACAAAAAATATTTAGAAGGACATAGAAGCTATTTTAACATGAGAGAAATATACTAACATCTCTAGTCTCCTTTGAAAGATAAACCTTGCCACTCCCTTACTGCTTAATTCATGGGGTGTCAAAGCATTCATGCTACGGTAAGGACCAACCAATTTAAAAAGTGAAGAATTAAAGGAAGTGCTAAACTTGGATCCAAAGCCTATGGTAAATCATATTATATAGCATAACTCTGAATCCAAGTATTTCAATTTATTCATGCCTAATCTCAATGGTGTTTATATTTTTAGGATGAAGGAGCTTCCTGTGAGCTAAGATTTTATTACCATTGTGAAAGGACTATTCAGCTTATTCTTTATGTGATTAGGTAGAAAAATCTGAATACCTTGTCATTTATGGATCACGGTCAACATGGAGAGAGGTTTCTTGAGGCAGGCCACAGGAATCTGCTGTTGGCCCAGTGATGACTTGGATATAGACTAGGAAGATAATCTTGCCAACTTTGTGGTTAATAAAAAGTTTGAATACTTATAAAAATACCTAATATGTTGAGTGAAGGTATTCAAATTCAAGTATACCTTATGCTGGAATTTTGAGTTAAACCTAAGAAGGTGAAGGTTAAATAAGGCTTGAGATGGCCTGGCCTTCTTAAAATCTAGGAAAATATTCTGCAGTGAAGGGGATATTAAAAAAAAATCTAGGAAAACAATGATGAAAATTATGGTGGGGTATAGGTTCAGAATTCTCAGTATAAAAAGATCTCAGAATTGTGTTAGCTACTCAGTATGCATTAACAGCATAATATGATTATCAACAAATCGAAAGCAATATTTTGTCTCATTAATAGACTATATTTTCTCCAGTAGGAAAAGGAAGAGATCAATTATACTCTAGACTTAGCCGACTTTATTAGGAAGACTAGAAGAAGGATGTATTGAGAATATTTTCAAAGCAAGATAACCATGATGGTAAATGATCATAAAATAATTAATCTATCTGATCGATTTAATTTGAAAAAGTAAGCCTTGTGGGTTTGGGGGTGCCTAATGCAAATTGAACATAAATATTTGCAAAGTCTTGATGTAGAAAGTGTTATGTTGGTTTTGTTTAGTTCCAGAGGTTAAAAGTGAAGTCAGTGTACGGAAGATACTAGGGACAGATTTGGGTCTGAATATAAACAACTTAAAAAAAAATATTAACTTGTTTAAAGTCAAGTGGAGTTACTTTAAGTGACTGTAAGCTTCCTGCCCCTAAATCTGTTCAATGTTTAAGTTATCACTATTGAAAGCATTTTCAGAAAAGATCTTTTCCTAGTGTTGGAATCAAGTCTAAATAATCCAAGGTCCCTCCATTCCTTCCTGATGTGGAACTAATAAATAAGAGGATCTTGATGAATGCCCTGGGCTGTTAATAGCATCATCACATCTATTGCCTATAATACTATATTTATGACCTCAGGCTAGCTTCACTAATTTCAGTGTTATCACTTGTAAAGGGAAGATATTAATAAGATTTGCCTCTTAGGATTTTTGTAAAGATGAAATGAGTCAATGTGTCCAAAGCAGTTAATGTAACACTTGTTTCTATGGTAAACATCCTGTCCCTACTCGTCATTATGGCCAGAAACAACCTGGATATTTGTGATCTGTCCATGCTGGGAAATTTTCCTACATCCTTACTATAAAGCTTTCATTTTCACAGAACTCAGTCACCCTTGATCTTAGGAAGTGCATGGTAATCAGCAAAGATTTGAGTAAAATTGGTTACCAAAAACGTGAATACGATATCTTTTTGGCTTGAAATTTTATTCATATTTTTTTGGCTTTAAAAAAATGTTCAACTCCTAAGAAAATAGGAGCTCTTACTAAATGTAATAAGTACATGAGAGCTTCTGGAAGTGGAAAAGGCAAGATAAAGTGATGTACTCTGGCTTGTTATAGATTTGCAGGAGTGGTGTTATGGTTTTATTTAGTTTTATTTTGCTTGACTAGCAGCTGGAGATCCCTGAGTGAACAGATTAAAAGTGTTTCACCTTATGGTTCTGCCAAAGGAGTTACTCAGTTTTACAATCTGAACATGTGTCTTGTGCAATAGATGAATAAGAGCGAATGAACGGCATATGACTTGCTTGGTCCTCAGTCTGCTACACATTTAATTTTACTGGGATTAGTCCTCCTGAGACTTTTAGTATAGTTTTTCTGCAAACAGAACTTAGGTGAAGACCCTATTATTATTATGAAGTTACCTAAAATTATCTCCTTATAACTTACTCTCAGAACCCATTTTTGTTTTTCACTGGATTAAGTGAGAGGATGAGGGAATAAAGAGCAAAGAAGGCTCATGAGACTTAGGAGGCTGAGGTCTGCAGAGCCAGCAATGGTTCATGGAAGTTATATTGCTATAATCGCTCTCAACTGGAATCATATTATGATCTCAGTAATCTGAAGTAGCAATGAATATTTGAATCCTTCCTGAATTTACGTATGTTTTTAAAAACATGTTTAGATAATTTCTGCATTCAACTTTGCTTAAATTCAGTTGTGGAAAAAAAGACCAAATTCAGGTAACTAGCTTTGTTTGTATTTGACATGACTAAATTCACCTTTCAGTGGGTTGAGGGTGGGGAAGTTGCTTATAGAAAAAGCTCCCTATCAGCTTGTTGTGTTTATATAAACAGAAGACAGATGGAAACACTTGGCAATGCCAGATCCAGGTGAACATGTACATGAAAATTATTCCACTTCAAGATGCCAAGCAAAAATATACCAGCTAGAAAATGACTACAAAATCTAAGACATGACTGAATCTTTTTTCTTTGACTTTACTCCTCAAAAATGGTTTCCAGGGCTATTCTCTCAGTGTGTGTGGTCCCTGCAAGCTTGGTTTCATCTCACTGGATGATTCCTATATGCTTATCCTTAAATGGAGTTTCCCTCCAAATTACACTCCTTAGTGACTCAGTCTGCGTGCATCTCTTGGATGAAGGCTTTGCTTTTGCAGGAGGCAGGATGCTTCGAATGATGCAAACCAGAATGGAGGATGCTGGCCAATATACTTGTGTTGCGAGGAATGCAGCTGGTGAAGAAAGAAAAACCTTTGGACTGTCCGTGTTAGGTACTTATATAATTTGCAATATCTAGAAGAAAATCTCATTGGCTTAAATACATTGGGATTTACAGCTTGATCTCATTCCTCTGTGTAGTGTGGCCTCTGAACTGTGACTCGTGGCAAGAGCTCAATGTTAGAATTGTTTGGAGGCCATCAGTCTGATTAAAATGGCTAAAATGCCATGTCTTGTTGGTTCACAGTTGTTCAACAGTATTCTGGAATGCTGAATGACTTCTTTAATGTGAGTGCATAGTAGAGTTATAGTGGGAGAGATATGTGTCTAATTTATCTTTTTACTCATTGATTTGTTGACACATTTTATCCAGAATTTATGACTTACATTAAAATAAAATTCACTATAACTGAATTCATGACATATAACTTCATAATGTATCTTAAAACTAGTATTGATCAAATAATATTATGATATTCAAATAAGGAATGAGAAATGGGGATTTGCTTTGAAGTTACACCTGTATAGCTTAATAAAAAATATTGGCCAGGCGCAGTAGCTCATGCCTGTAACCGTAGCACTCTGGGAGACCAAGGCAGGTGGACAGCCTGAGCCCAGGAGTTTGAGGCCAGCCTGAGCAAGAGTGAGACCCTGTCTCTACTGAAAATATTAAAACTGAGGCAAGAGGATCTCTGGAGCCCAGGAGTTCATGGTTGCTGTGAGTTATGACACCAGGGTGACAGAATGATACTCTGTCTTAAAAAAAAAAAAAAGTATATATATATATATATATATATGTAACATAGATACCTATAAAATATGAGCCCTGCTGCTAGAACTGTTATTTATTCTGTGTGTGTGATTTTCTTTTCTTTTTTTTTAGTACCGCCTCATATTGTGGGTGAAAATACCTTGGAAGACGTGAAGGTAAAAGAGAAACAGAGTGTTACGCTGCTTTGTGAAGTGACAGGTGAGGGGCTCAGCTCTCCTACCCCTGGTGCACCCCCCTCACTGGCAGCCATTGCCCTCCACACAGATCTGAACTGGTTGGGGGAAAGTCCAGCTACTGTAACAGACATTTGAAATTGAATTCAAGACAAATACAGCTGGTAGAAATGTAGGGGGGAGCCTCTCAGATTCTGTGGAGACAAAAAGGAAATATCCACAAGAAAGAAAAGAAGGAAAGAAGGAAGAAAAGAGAAAAGAGAAAAAAGAGAGAAGAGAGGAAGAAAGGAAAGTAGGGAGGAATTGAGTGAGGGAAGGAAGGGAGGGAGGACAGAAGGAAGAAAGGAAGAGGGGAGGGAAGGAGTAGGAAAGAAGGAGGGGAGGGGAGGAGGAAAGAAGAAAGGAAAGAGGGAGAGAGGGAGGAAAGATGACAGGAATGGAGGGAGGGAGAGAGGGAGGGGGTCTTTTCTTTCAATTTGATAAATTATTCTTTTTTTAAAAAGATTATTTTATTTCTACTTAACACGTATGATTTTCCTGCCCTACTTCTTTTTATTTTCTCTTTCCTTCCTTGTGGTTGTGCTGTTCTTTCTTTTTCCTGTTTTCTTAAATTTCATTTCAAAGAAACAAGGAAGGAGTTTTGGTGGGAAAATAACGTTATGTGATAGCGGAGATTATTCAAGAACAAAACTGTCAGTTTTTAACATGTTTCCATATTACAAAGGTAATAAAGACTGGGAGAAATCAAAATCCAAAACCAATTCACCATCTTCACCAGCAAATTGGTTTGTTACGTACCATCAGAATAAATCTCTCAGAGGACATTCTCAAATCCTTTAATTGCAGATGGCCTCAGAGTTTTAAAGGAATAATAAGAGTAGCCCATAACATTTATAGAAACACAGGGTTTAAGGAAGATTTGATGAGTTTCTTATTTTGTTGTTTACACGCCTTGTGTGAGCAATAAATTTAGATAAGCAAGGAAATGTTTCTGTTTTAGGAAAGGCAGAGATAAAGAAGTACTATGTACTATTACTTAACCGATTAACTATTTTTCTGAAAACAATGCAATAATTTAACAACGATTGCACAGAGGATAGTTGCAAAAATTTTATAGAATTCCCCCCTCAAGTTGGACAATTCTAATATATAATCCTAGCCCTTGTATCTAACATGACTTAATTTTAATAATTTCAAAAATTATTCGAACCATTTAACACTTAGTATTTAGTATAAGCTTCCTTTCAAAACAGATATTAAAGATCTTTTTCCTATAAGCTATAACTTTAAAGAAATAATTAATATATTTGTATGTCTATCCATTTACCCATCTATGTATGCTAGAATCCTGATGTAAACTCAAAATATCTGCTTTTGACTTGTTTCATTTTTTAACTCTTTTATAGCTTTTGGTTTTCAAAACTATAAAATGTTTAAAAATTAAATATGAATGTAAAGGTATTTGCAAGTAATAGTATTTTTAATATTAAAAAATGCATGTTGTGTTCTTTATAAATGATTAGTCCGAAAATACTTAATTACAATCATCTAAAGTATGGTGTAATTTTAGTTAAACACAAAGGTCAGTTTAGAATAACCTTACTTCCAGGTGAAAACTAACTACGTTTGAAACTGATTTGTAATCTATGTATATTTTTTAAGTTATGGCATGGTCATTATTATAATAAAATAGGTTAGTTTGCAAATTTATTTTTAAAGAAATAGTTACCCAACTGCTTTAGAAGTGAGATATGTGGGGAGAGATATTATTGATCCACTGTAGGCGTGATTATTAGCAGCACTCAGAAATGGCTTTTCTCACAGGGAATCCAGTGCCAAAAGTCACCTGGCACAAAGATGGCCAGCTCATCCAAGAAGATGAAGCCCATCACATTGAGTCTGGGGGCCATTTTCTTCACATTACCAATGCCCAGGTGTCACACACTGGAAGATACATGTGTTTGGCTTCTAATACAGCTGGCGACAAGAGCAAAAGTTTCAGTCTTAATGTGTTTGGTAAGTGGGAGCTTTGCTTCAGATCCTGAAAAATCAGGCATGACTATAGGCTAAATTATCTTCCTTTCTTTCTCTGTTTACTTAATGTTTCCATCATAGACTTTCATAGTGTAAGAAGGATCAGCACTTGTGTTGTTTACTGTTTTATCTTGAATCAATTAACTCATAAATCCATTCATTATGTGTGGAATACCTACTGTGTCTTGTGCTAGGGACTCTGCTATGAAGAAGATAGGCATTAAACAAGCAGTAGGAAAGATAAGGATATGCTGGTCAAAAAGAAGCAGGGAAACAATAAATGAGTCTCCAACTGAAGTATTTGATCATTCTGCCGTTATTGGAAATTGTCCATGTCAATGTCTGTGTGGACTAGGCGGAATGAAATAACTGTGAGCACCGGAACATTCAGTTTCTGCAGTGTCAAAGTCATGCTGATGTCTCGAGGAAGACATTAAAATAGATTCTTAATTTCTGCTCACTTTTTGACATTTAAAATGTACCACCTAACTGTATTGTATTTGATTACCAATATTAAAATAACTCTACTAAAATCAACTGTCCTGTATGTGAGTAGGCAAATTTTGGTCATGTGTGTTTGTCCTGTAGTTATTGCCTATACTATTGGTAGAGTAGACAGATAACTCCAGTTTGTAAGAGCCTCTCCTATAGAACACAGCTTTCCAGAAGCCTTCCGTCTAATTGAGTAGAAAAGATATATATGCAAATATAGTTAAATCAAAATACCTGATGTCTTAGCTTTCAGATGTTGTGTGAAAAAAATATTAGGTAATAATTAAGGGAAGAGTGTGTGTGTGTGTGTGTGTGTGTGTATAATTGTCCAAAACCATAAATCCCCAAGGTCAGAACCCCTCTTTGTTTTGTATAGGGCTTAGGTCTGGCACCTAATATAGCATTATGTAACAGTACATGGATGATTATGAATGAGCCAAGTATCTCTTTACATGTCTGTGATCTCTGCACATCCAGCTAGTGTATAACTGGCAAATGCCCAGCCCTGCATTACCTCTGGGTTACTTCTCCTCTCCTGGAGCTCATTGCTTTCTTAGACCTCTAAGTTCCTCTTGCCTTATTCTTTCCACTACTGATCTATCTCCCCATATTGACCCATCTCTATAACCTGTTCTCTGTCTTCTCTGAAAACCTGATTTTAAACTCTGTATAGCTCCGAACTATAATTGAAATTTGACCCTTCCTAGAGACATCAGCTCCCCTGAGGCCATCTCCAGTGGAGATCTCTTATTCTTTTTTTTCTTTTTCTCTGAGACAGAGTCTCAAGCTGTCGCCCTGGGGTCATCATAGCTCACAGAAACCTCGAACTCTTGGGCTCTAGTGATCCTCTTGCCTTGGTTTTTCTATTTTTTAGTAGACATGGGGTCTCGTTCTTGCTTAGACTGGTATTGAACTCCTGAGCTCAGACAATCCACCTGCCTCAACCTCCCAGAGTGCTAGGATTACAGGTGTGAGCTTCCACGCCTGTCCTCTTATTCCTTATTGTAGGTATCCTAAGTCCTACCACCTTCCCCTCCACGTCACCATTTTCTGGTTACTTGTACATTTCTTTGTCACTATCCTTCCTTCATGAAAGCCTGAGGGATCTGAATCAAAGCCTTCTTTTTCACCAACTTAATAAAGTTGAGGCTACTTAAGGGTCCATGTTTGCAACTTCCAGTCCACCTCACCATAAACTCAGTACCTTTACCTTTTCTTTTCCAAGAGAATGAATTGTTCTTCTTGTTCTCAGTGACTGCTTGCACTTGTGCCCTGACC
>NW_003852411.1:7994268-8000456 GCF_000181295.1 Otolemur garnettii | reverse complement strand
CCAGCCAGCCCACATCCTTCTTGATGCTGCTTTGGCAAGAACTATCCTGTTGCTAGGTCCAGCAAATATTTTTCAGTCATAATCTTAATGTTTTGTACATTAGATCTCTTTCTCCTGGACGGTGGTCTTCCCTAGTTTTTCTTGCACACCTTTGATTGCTTCCCTTTCTCTCTCCTTTATGAACTTTTACTTGATCTTGCACATTGAGCCCTTAGTATTTTGTCCTTATTTCTCTGCTCTTGTTACTCTAGGTCTGTGCTTTTCAACATTTTTTTTTAAAAAATCTCACAGCACACTTGAACCTATAATTAAACTTCTGTGGCACACTTATGTTTGATCAAAAAAAGGATTACTAAAAAGAATGCACTTACTGTGCTTTGAACTTCTTTTGAAAACAATTTAATTAATGATCTTTAAAATTATTTGCTGCACAACTGAGATCCTCTCACGGCACACCAGTGTGTTGCGGTGCACCGGGTGAAAATCCCTGCTCTAGCTATGCTTTTCAAGTTATACAATTCATTCCCAGATGTAGACTCATCATCTCCTATAGACAAAAGACTGAAAAGCCATACCTGCAACCCAGATATTTCTTGCAAGGCTCAAATTCCCATATAGAATTGCTTATTGGTCATTTCTACCTGGAATGCTCATAGACACTTAAAGTATAAGATATTCACAACTGAATAGACCGTCTTCCCCTAGGAATGACAAATCTTGCTATATGTTTTTGCTTCACTGAAGTTTGACAAGTTCCCAAGCAAGAAAACTAAGTGTTTTCTCTGCACTCAGTTTCCTTTAGTCCCTAAATACCATCCTCAAGTCCTACACATTAGCGTCCTTAATCTTTCTTTAATTGCTCCCTCCTCTTTATATCTTCCCATGTGTTCTAGTTCAGTCCCTCGTTATCTTTTATGAAACAAATGCACCTGTCCCTTTTGTTCTTGATTCTGATCTTGACCCACTCAAGGCTGTCTTCTCCGTGTTCCCTGTTTGCCCCTCAATGCTTACAACTGCTCTGTTCCCAATACACTCCCTCTTTTTCTGAGTCTCCCTTCTTTTCACCTACTCACTACTGTGCATCCTTTCAGGCTCACTTTATTGTGTGCATCTTTAAGAGGCCTTCCCTAGTGAGACACTTCACACCCCACGCTGACTTCAGGTTGGACTGAATGCTGAGCCTCTGCTTACCTCCCCCCAACATTCCCATTGTCGTCCTTATTATGTTAGGTTAGGATTCTTTTTAATGTGTTATCTCCTCTGTTACCCTGGGAGATTTTTGAGGGATTTTGCTGCTTTTGTTTTGAGTTAACAACAGTAATTAACTGTTTTCTACAACTGTTAGGGAATAGAAAATATATATGTGTACAATGGAAATTTAGAAATGCAAAAATAGAGACATTTATACATATATTTCTTCAATCACATTTTAATCTTTTTCAGTGTCTCCTACAATTGCTGGTGTGGATGGTGATGGCAGCCATGAAGATGTCACTGTTATCCTGAATAGCCCCACCTCTCTGGTCTGTGAAGCTTATTCATATCCTCCAGCTACCATCACCTGGTTTAAGGATGGCGCTCCTTTAGAATCTAACCAAAATATTCGTATACTTCCAGGTAAAAAACTTACTTAAGATGCATCTTTGTCATCTACGATTGTAGAAAAGCAGAGTCATCAGTTACTTTTTATAAAAGTACCTACGTTATTGGTTGTGTCGTGCTCTATTTCTGTTAAAATTTTTAAATGTTGTCTGTTTTATAACAGACTGAAAAATTATTTTGAAAGATCAGAACAATGTATACATAAAAAGGCAAATAAATAAATACAACAATATAACCTGTTGTTAAAGTGTAATGTGGCATGTTGAAAATGATAGAAATTCATTTCCTATTGAATTGAAACTTGAAGCTGAGTTAGCATTTAGATTGAAAGAATTAATTTATTCTTCTTTGAATCTGGAAATATACATATGAAAACAGAAAGCATTAAAAGGTATAATCATTGACTTTAAGAAATTTATAGTCTTCTATGGAAGAGAGATAACATGCAAAAATTCATTAATAATGTGAGTCTGAATAATCATGAATTATGAATAGTCAGGGTATGATAAATGGGGTAATGAAAACTTTTAAAAGAATTCAAAAGAAGAAATGGCCAGTGTGAATTCAAGTGGTCAGAAAAAGCTTTGTTACTTTGTCAGAACTTGAACCCAACTTTAGAGAAAGTTCTAGAATGTAGTTGACTGTTAGTTGACTGGAAATGAGTTAGGACAGGTTTTGGATCCATTAAGGTGATTAGTGCAAGAGAGGCACAAAGTAAGAATGGCCTAGCCATGAGCAAGTAATAGGTGTACCTCTCAACCCCACTGGAGTGGAGATATTGTGTGCATGGGTGGGTGAGTGGGGAGCGGCTGAAGCAAGGAAAGTTAGAATCATGTTTTGAGTTCCTGGATTAAAGAGTTTTGACTTTTTTCTTTAATCAATTGAGAACTGTATAACAGTTTTAAGGAGAAAAGTACCATCATAAGAATGGTATTTGAACACAATTAATCTTGCCTGATAGGCCAGGCAGGTGAGAGTAAAAAGGTAATTAAAGCAAAAACCTACTTATAAAGAAAGTGATATAAGGAGGAGTATAGAGGCAGAGGGGGTCAGAATGGGCATGAGAGTCCTCACCACAGAGGACCTGTGGTGCCCCCAGGGCTGTCCTCACCAGCCTTGCAGTGCCCGTGCATGCTGTACTTTGTCAAGGTCAGATGTCTTTCACAGAATCAGCATGTATGAGAAGAAATACTCTAACTGTAAGAACTAAAACCTTTACATTTGAGCGTACTGTGATACCACGGTGACTCGAGAGACTCATTGATATTCCATGACTTTTCAGGTGGTAGGACTCTGCAGATCCTCAATGCACAGGAGGACAACGCTGGGCGATACTCCTGTGTGGCCACTAATGAGGCTGGGGAGATGATTAAGCACTATGAAGTGAAGGTCTACAGTAAGTTCCAAAAGAACACTGTTTCACATCTGCTCTGATTTTTCTGATTTGTTCAATCCTACTTTTCATTATGGTTCATAAACATTTATATGCATCATTAAAGACTCTTGTTTATGCAGCTTGCTTCCTTAAGGATGGGAGCTGAATTAAGCATTATGTCCCTGGCCTCAATTACTTAAAGAGGTGAAGGGGCCACTCAGTCCACTCTCTTCTTACTGGAGACTTTGTCAGTGGCACTTCCTTAAGCGTCTCTAGTTTTCCTTCTGAATGACTCTGGGTTGATTTATACTACTTTCATGTACAAAACTGTCATTAGATGAATGTGCTATAATCAACCACCCAAGACGAGATCATCAGTGATATTCCAATGTACACTTACCTATAAACAAAAGACAAAGCTAATATTGCCATTAATAGGACTCACATCTCAACATTTGGTTTTTATATTTATAAAGGAAGAGTATGTTTCTGATAGTCGTTTGTTCTTTGACTCAGTACCCTTAACGACCAATAAAATATGTTTTCGGGTCATGCCTGGGTTGTCTGTGGACCTAGAGCAAATGAAACTGTTCTATAAAGGATGTGAGCTTCAATGGCAGTATCATAATGAATATTTATATTCACATCCTGTATCTGAAAACTACTGTTTCCATAAGATGTTAACTTTGGTCCTTAATGAGAGGCTATCATGGGAAATGCATCTGCTATTTCCTTGTTTTTTTTTTTTTTACATGATCCTCCGTGTGATTTCCATGGCATTTCATGTATTTTTTAAGGAACTGATGTTTCACTCTTTAATACTCATTTTCTGCAGTTCCACCCATAATCAAGAAAGGAGACATTTTGGGGCCAGGACTTTCCCCTAAAGAAGTGAAGATCAAAGTAAACAACACCCTGACCTTGGAATGTGAAGCTTATGCAATTCCTTCTGCCTCTCTCAGCTGGTACAAGGATGGACAGGCCAGTCACAGCTTTTTGCATTTGGTGATAATTTTATAAGGACTAAAGCAGTCAAGTTAAAAAAAAATGGGCATAAGTGACTCAGAAACTCAATGTGACCTTAAAACTAGCAAACGTCATCCTCTGAGCATCTAAAATTGCAAAACAGCAGCAACAACAAATCTCTGAACCATGTTCAACAATGTGAGGGCTATTCCATCACTGGAAAGTTTACAGGATCATTTTTGTGTAGATTAGCAGTTGTCTATGAAAATCTAGCCACCTTCCCACTGGAAAAGTTAAGGGAATAGATTTTTTGTTCTGTGGTTTCACAGAATAAGCAAACTCAATACAGAAGAAACAGACCAATGTTGCTAAAGTAGATTAGAATGACAGGTACCACCTATAACATGGTACTAAATTCACTCAGAACTTTCTCTCAATCTCTTTAACTTCCTTACAGAAGGTAACATTTTTAATATTCCAAGATAAATTTTTGAAAACCAAGAGAGATGATGAGGGGTCCAATACAGTTAACTGGGGGCAATGAGAAATTTTAAATAAAAGGCAGATCCTTTAATTCTGTGATCTGACTTTCAGACCATCTAAGCCTACTCTGATTCAACTTACGTTCTTCCATGCATGTTTTAAAGACATATGTGCTGTTGATGTTAGACCCAAATAGAATTTTTAGCTGCAGTTAACACCCTACTTTACTACAGATGTGAAACAGCTAAGCTGCTATTTGTCCCATTTTGCACATAATCAACCAAATGGTCAGTTCATTTCCAGTTATGGAACTTCAGATCATAGTCATGATTTAAGATGCAGGAAAGATATAGCTTTATTTTTTTTTTCGGGTCCCAGATGGATTTTGCAATCTGGCAGCTAGAAAAAAGTCATCTCTTATAAAATAAGCAAGTTTCATCTGGAAGCCATTGCTAAAAGAAAAATACAGAACTCCCACCATGTTCTGTTTATAGGGATTTTTTTTTTTCTGACTATAAGCACACTTCATGATACAGTATCTATTCTACATGCATCTACTTGGAAACGATTTCTTTCTCTTTGAAATCGTACTATTTTATTTTTAATTTTCTCGAAAGCCTTGTCCTTCCTTGTCGTTATTACCCATGCACACACACACACACAAACACATGCACATAAAAACTGAATAAAGACCAGAATTTCCCTAGGAAGGAGGCAATTTTGTTTTGTTTCTTAAAATTTCATTCTGAGTACTTAAATTACAGTTTCAAATGCAGACTCTGAAACTGATCTAATTATGATACTTTACACTGCTAAATTGTTCAGGGTTTGGTGCCCTAGCATGTGAACACAAAAGAAGTTACTGTTCTTAATTTACTTTCCATATCCATTCTCCTGTTTTTCCAGTCTAGAGATCAGCAACACTACTTAAACGAAGCAGTGTTTTTGAGAAAAACCATAAAAAACATTGGTAGTATTTGCCACACTAAATTTTGATAGAATCCTTGAGTTTTATTTATTCGTACCCTGAAATTTTTCTTTTAGCATACAAAATGTGAATTATGCTATTTTGTATAAGCGACACAGGGTTAATAATGGTTTTTTGTGTTCTGAGTTGTTTACTGAACATCTACTATTTGCCAGACACTCTTTTAGGTACAGAGAATACAGCTATGAAAGAAAGAGATGAATGTCTTTGCTCAAATGAATTTTGAGAAGATAAAAACTAAATGAATAAGCCAGTAAAATATTTAATGAATCAGATGGTATCAGAGAAAACTCGATCCAGGGGAGGAGTACCAATGGTGGAGCGTGTGATCTTTTACTTAAATAGAGAAGGCTTCTCTGGATAGGGTGACATTTAAGGAGAAATCCAAAGAAAGTAGAAGAAATTGATGTAAGATAACTTAGGAGAAATTCCAAAGTAGAATGCATATCAGGGCTAAGTTCCTGAAGGATTGGGTCTGGAATGGAACACAGAAGATTTGAGCTGAAGATTAATGAAAAGCCAGAACATACTTCCTTAGAGACCAGTTGGCTTTTGTTCTGATGGGAAACCAACTGGAAATTGAACCTGGGAATGCTATGAAATGATATGACTTAAGGTTGTAAGGGTTACCTTGGCTTCTGTACTTGGGGAAGAGAGAAAGGGTCCTAATCCAATAGAGAGATGGTGGTTGCTTAGACCAAAGTGGTAGCAGGCTGTGGGGTGCGAAGGAAATAAATGCATCAGAGAGGAGGCCAAGATTTTTTTATGAGATGA
>NW_003852411.1:7992061-7993962 GCF_000181295.1 Otolemur garnettii | reverse complement strand
CAAATGTAGAAAACACGTTTAAATCATTCTGCTACAAAGGGTATTTAAAAATGTGGAGATAGGCTGCCGCAAGAGAGATTTTTGTTTGTTTCTGTAAGATTAAAATTGGCCAGTGGAGAAAGAAAGAAATAGCTGATCATGTAGGTGAGAGACGACACAGTTGCTGGAGAATCGTCCTTCAACAGACCAGAGGGCTCTCAGAATGGGCATTACAGACTGGTTTTAAACAGGGTTAATGCTTTTCTAAGGGGAGGAAAATAAAGGGAAAGGAGGCAAGGGAGCTGAGAATTATACGAGGAGTGATTATCATGACAGACCTTCTCTGGGCAGGGTGGGGGTTGAATTCAGCCAGAGAAAGAGAGGCAGTAAAAAGATTGCAAGGTCAGGGGCTTGTGGATTCTCTGATGGAGTCAAAAAGTTAATGTAATTTGGATGCTAGAAGAAATAGGGTAGAAAGTTTGGAGGTGGTGGAGAGTGAGAACTTGAAACTGGTTATGAAGGAGTGCAGTTACTGGTATTGGTAAGGTCTAGATATGACTCTCCTACTTAGTGGCTGAGAAAAAGTAGAAGACAAGAAAATTAAAGGAGAGGAGGTCAAAGAACTGAAAGAACACACATCACATTCTACATGGGTGTTTAAATCACCAAGAATTAATTGTGAGAAAACAAGTATCATTAGAAAAAGGAACGACAGTGAGTCAGGAGTTAAAACCTTCAAGGAATGAGGGAGAATTTAGTATAAATGGCAATGTTAAAAGATGAGAAATATTCTATATGTGAAATGTTATCAAAACAACAATACAAATATCTATAAGTTAATGTTCTATTAAGTGTATTCTTAATTTTAATAAAACATCATAATATAAATAGCTCTAGGTTGAAAATTTTCATTGATGAAGTAATGACTTTTCTGAATGAACAACAATAATTATAGATCAAATTGGGTTATGCTAATTACCGCTACCTTTCATAAAGAAATTCTAGCACTTTCTACAAAATTATAAAAGAAAGACATGTGTTTTTAATACTATGTAAGATCACCTGCAAACGTGGACAAATGGATATGGTACCTAAGAACATATTTTTTAATTATTAAAAAAATGCATCACCCACAAATATCTGGTACAAATGTAAACTGTATCAGATATAATTTTCAAAAAATAAATATTTGATTACTCAAAAATAATCAGTTTAATCAAATTAAATTAATTACTGTGATCCTGAATGTTTTGCATAAAAACTTATTTTTATTGTTAAATATTCATAAAAACTATCACTTGCATGACCTCTTAAAGGATTCATTGTGGTGCTTAATATTAACATTATCATAATTGAATCACAGCCCCTTAAATCCGATGATCATGTAAATATTGCTGCAAATGGACACACTCTTCAAATAAAGGAGGCTCAAATATCAGATACCGGGCGATATACATGTGTAGCATCTAACATTGCAGGTGAAGATGAGTTGGATTTTGACGTGAATATCCAAGGTAATACTAATATGATTAGTGCATTTACTTTAATTTGTGTGATCTAAGTAATGGGATGGAGATTTATTTGGCTTATTTTAAATAGTGTGGTTTTGTTTCTGTAGACAGTAATATACATTCATTATTAAAAACCTGGACTTAAGCAATTAAAGAAGAAAATGAATTCCTCATTCAAGATTCCCTTTGTTATTTTATGTGTTTCCTTCTGATATTTTAAAATGCGGACTTTTAAAATTGGGATCTTATACTATAGACATCTCTGTTACAGTAGCTTTCCTCTAACATTCCATCATGAAGCTTTTTAATAACAATTATAGGAAAGCCAGGAAATTAGGCAAGTAGAGAATCTGGAGTAGTCAGAATTGGAATTGAATGATGATATGGCTCCTACAAGTTTTGTGATGAAGC
>NW_003852411.1:7983263-7991701 GCF_000181295.1 Otolemur garnettii | reverse complement strand
TGTTGCTTCCGAGTTTTCACTTGGAATATTATAAGTGATATTACACTGACCATCTGTATACACATTTAAGTGCATCTTTGATTTTTCTTAAGTTGCTAACAGTGGTGATTTTAGGTCAAATGTGATGGATTATTTTAATGCTTTTGACTGGCAAATTACCTTCTAGAAAGTTCATATCTGTCCCCAGAAAAGAGTGAGACTGCCCTGTTATTTTTGTTAATGGAGTTTTTAATCCTGGTTATGATTTGTTAGCCTTCTTAGTAAGACAGATCATTGGAAAATGCTATAACTTGAGTCACTATTTTTTATGGTCCCTCAAAATTAATCTTTCTTGCTATGATCATATTCCTTAGCCATGGTTCTCCCTGAGAGGGAGCCTCCATGGTGTAAGTGCCACAGACCTTTAATAAGGAGAGCAAAGCATAAGCATAGCCTTTGGAGCTCTATATTTCTTATTCTTCCACATGAGAACCAGCTCTGACTTCTGTCTACTACTTTTGGGGGACTCAGGGTTATAGTTAGGTGTCTGCATACTTGAAAATATTTTCACATTGTCTAATCTATTACATTTACTAAGCACGCTCATGAAAATACAACCAAGATCTTTGCTTAATGCTTTTACACTGGCATTCACACATGAATGAATTTGATGCCTTTCTTCCTTAGTCCCTCCAAGTTTTCAGAAACTCTGGGAGATGGGAAACATGCTAGATAGCGGAAGGAGTGGTGAAGCCAAAGATGTCATCATCAACAACCCCATTTCTCTGTACTGTGAGACTAATGCTGCTCCTCCTCCGACGCTGACCTGGTACAAAGACGGCCGTCCCCTGACCTCAAGTGACAAAGTACTGATCCTGCCAGGTAAAGGTGGCCACGAACAGGGTAAAAAAATCTGTTCTGATGAAATACGGATTTATGAGTATTTTGGAAAAAAAGGCACTGTGTCTCCAAATTACTCTCAAATTGTTCAGAATAAGATTATACACACGACAGAGAGAGATAAAGCAAGTGGGATGAAATATAAATAATCGGTGAACAGGGGGGCAAGTTTTTATACCATTCTCCTCACTTCTCTCTAAATTTAAATTATTCCCATGAAAAGTTTAAAAATACTTAGCTGTTCTTCCAAGATTGTGTGTATGATGGTACGCTTTATACTTTTACATCCGTGGCTATCATTTACTCCCATGAGAGCTTGCAATGAAAGATGTAAATGTCTCTTAAAAGTGTCCAGAACTACAGAAGCAAGTCAATGCATAGTGACGTTTCACATGGAAACGTGATGAGGGCCACCAGGCAGCATTCCGCCCTCCAGGAAAATCTCTGTGAGCTAGCTATTTATTTCTCAGATCTGACTGGGTCATGTTTTAATAATGCGGTGTTGGTTATAAAGGTGGGATGATCACTAAGCTATCAGATGAAGTAGGAACACTGAAAGAAAATGCAAGGATGTCATAGACCTGAAATATTGAATTTGTTTATTGTTATGTTTATGCAAAGCTTTAAAGGAGTAAACATGTTGGATTTGTTTTCAGGAGGGCGAGTATTGCAGATTCCCCGGGCTAAAGTTGAAGATGCTGGAAGATATACATGTGTGGCTGTGAATGAGGCCGGAGAGGATTCCCTTCAGTACGACGTCCGGGTGCTCTGTGAGCTTGTTTTCTTTTGTTTATTATGCATTCTTTTAGTCAGAAGTATTTTCGAGGAACTTAATGTTTGCAAGACGTTACATAAAGCTCTTTAGAGACTATAAAGATAATCAGAAACTGATAGTTCTTCCAGGGAGGTAATCGTCTTATATAAATTGACAGCACATTAGTCAGGACACTTGAAGTATCAAATAACCAACTGGCTTAAACCACAATGAGAGAATTCATTTACTTGTGAATCTGACACGTTGCAGAGTAGAGCTGGCTGTGGTCGTGTCTGACTTCTGTGGCTCACCTTTACCTTTCTCTTTCTCCTGAGTGTTTTTCTTTATTAATGTCACTCCTGATGGGGGGTGGGGGATCCCCTTGGGTAGCAAGGTGGCCCCCAGTAGCTCTAGGCTTACATCCTCTTAGCTCCACATCCAAATGAAAGTTTTTCTCACCTATAATTTTCAATTGAATTCCTAGAATTGAATTTCTGTGGTTTTAATTGGCCAAGTGTGCATCCCATATCCACCCCCAAGCCAATCACAGAAAGGATGGGTGACCATTTCTGAATGCATAGACAGAGCATGGGGAAAGACAAGGGCTGTTTCTAGAAGCAGGAGCAAACAGATGGGGTGGCTGAGTGAGATAAGTGGCAGTGGGAATAGACAGGAAGCAGTCAGGGTGGAAGATTTGGCACAGGAAGTTGGGAGGTAATGCGGAGTATTAGACACTCGTGTTGGAATGTAAGATGACACTGAGGTTTTTATACTGAATTATTAAGAACATGGTAGCCAGATTAATAGAAAGAAGACCTAAGAAAACTTAATTTGGGAAGGAAGAAAGTCAATTTTGTTTGAGACATGGTTCCAGGACACTTAGGTAAAATGTTGAATGGGAAGTTGAAAATATGGAACTGCGTCATAGGAGAAAGGATTGGACTAAGAATATAGATTTGAGAGGTGCTATTCAAAGACATATGATTTCAATCGGAAATCAGAGTTTGAGGAGGAAAACTCTGGAGAGTTTTTTTTTTACTAGTTTCCAAACTAGTAAACTAGCATGTCTCAGAATCCAGGGCATAGAAAATGTTAACAAGAGGTAGGTTTAGGATTGAATGCTAAAAAAAGTTTTAGAAAATAGAGCAGTGCCTGTGGCTCAAAGGACTAGGGTGCTGGCCCCAATGCCAGAGGTGGAGGGTTCAAACCCAGCCCTGGCCAAAAACTGCAGGAAAAAAAAAAAAGTTTTAGAAAATAAAAAGTGAGAAAAGGTCATTTGACTCGGACACTAAGAAGTCACTGGTGGAATTCAAAGTAGCAATTTAGATGCTATGATGTGGTGCAAAGCCACAGAATAAAAGAATAAATATCTGATAAGTAATCAGAAAGTAAAAATACAAATATAGAGTACTTTGAAGATGTTTTGCAGAGGTGGGAAGAAGCGGAATAGGATTTGAAGTAAACAACCTGTTAAAAAAACAAAAATTCAAGAGAGATTTGAGCTCGTTTATAGAGCAAGGGAAATGATTTAACAGAAAGGGGCAAATTACAATTTCAAGTGTGTGCGTGGATGTGGAGAGAGCAGGATTGATAGAGCAGGGTCCTAGCACATGTGAAAAAAGCAGTTAAGGAACCAAGGTATGTTAATTAGCCTTTCATGGATAAAGGGAGAAATTTTGGAAGGGTAAGAGGGGAAATGTGGGAAAGTATAAGTTATTTAGTCCTCCCCATTCAGAATGAGTGTTAAGGGAAACAGCGGCAGGAGGGGGGTTTGGATCTGTGGGAAACAGAACGTGGTAGCAATGGCCACTGTGGGGCTATGATAGGCGTGTGGAGTTGGAGCTGTAGGCTCTGTCATTGGACTCTGAAGTCACCCTCAATAAATTGTAGGTAGGTACAGAAAAAAATAGATAGCGTGGCCTACTTGAGTTGAGGGGATCACTAGAGGGTGAGAGAGCATGGGATGTGCAGTGAGCCAGAGCAAGACTGAAATAACCCCCTGAGAGATCGGGGTTGGGCAACAGTAAAAATGAGCCTAGGAGGATGACAGACTGTGCAGAGAGGAGTGGAAGGGCTGGAGTTACGGGTGCGAACAAAAGGGAATTTATGAAGGAAGCCTGGAAAGAGGTGGGAGAGAGAAAACACTAAAGTTCAAAATTCATTTATTTGATAAGTATCTGTTGATCGCTCACTATGTGCCAGGTACTGAGGGTACGGCAGTGAATACAGCAGACAGTGGGCTTTCTTCAGGGAGCTCATTAACATGCAGAGAAAAGGGGGTTCATGTTGAATGGTCCAAGGTATTAACAGCTGTGGATGCCTACAGTGGAGTGGAGCCAGTTAATTAGGGTGAGATGAATCATCAACATGGACTTGGAAGTCCACAATTTAGTTAAAAGGAAAAGGAAAGAGAAGATAAAAAACCAGTGCTAACCTTTCAAGAATAGTGAAGGAATATCCTGGACCACCTGGAGTAATTAGAACTAGGTTTGGAAAGAGTTTGATTAAGTAGAAGCTGATAGTGTAGTTAGGGACAGAGTGGGAGTCAGCTAAACAGAAGTAGGACTATGGGACTGGGCGGTCAAGGGTAGATGTTCATGCCTTCAGGATGTTATTTTTAATTAGAGGAAGTTGCAGATGAATTTGGAGTTAGAAGGTAGAGACAAAGCAAGAAAAACTAACCCCACCCCTCCCCACATCTGGCTAAATTAGGTCTGTTTCACAACAACATCTGCTCACCTCCTGGGTGGAAGGAGGGCCACTAAGAACAACTGTGAGTGGTATAACCCAGCTGGTGGGTGTGGCCTCCAGAGGAACCCCTCAGAGTGAAGAGTTATGGTGGAGGCCTCAGATGGTAGACATGGAGTATACCTCCTTATAGCTCCTGTGATTCAGCCCGTGATTAGTTTTCATGGTATGGGGTAACAATAGCCTCATTTAATTTGAAACTCAAGTTTATTATTTGCCAATCTGCAGTCCAAGTTATCCACTTTATGTTATCTGAAGTACAGTAAAAATCACCACATGACTTTGAATATGAAAGGATGCATTCAAAGTAGCATTGAATTCTATTACGTGCTTGGTAGCATTGACTGTTTTCTTTATAGACGTTCAGTTTAGTTGTTGGAGACCCAAATGCCATACGATTGCATCCACATCAAACACAGTCTTCACTGATTGTGAAAGATACAGTATATTTTAAGAGAGTAGGAAAAAAAAACACCAAGCTTTCAAAACAAAATGATTTGTTTTAAAAATCAATTTCTACTTTTACCAAAGCAGCCAACACGTGTGTTCTTAGTTCATTTCACATTTCCATTTTTAAAAATTCTATGGTAGATTTGTTCATAACTGACATGAACTTGGGTTCTACAGTATTATTTTAAACAAGAATGATAATAGGTAGGAAAATCTAGATTGAGACTTCTCCAACTTAGCATACGTAAGGGACAGCTAGAGAGCTTGTTAAAACAGAGCAAGCCAGGTGCAGTGGTGTATACCTGTAATCCCAGCTAAGGGAGACTGAGGTGGGAGGGCCACGTGAGCCCTGGAGTTTGAGTCTAGCCTGGGCAAGATAGCAAGAACCACCTCTTCTAAAAATAAATAAATAAAAATAAATAAAACAGAACTCTTGAATTCTTGACCCTTCCTTAGAGATGCCTATTGCACAAATCTGGTTGGGACCCAAGAACCTGCATTTCTAACTGAGCTCCCAGGTGATGCTCGTAGCAGTGATCCTCTGACTAGGGAAGTAGACACACTGGATTGCCCAGATGATCCCCGTACAAACAAGGCCAAAGCTGAATATTTCAAATGTACTTTATAAGATGTAACTTACCCAAGTTAGATGACCAAGTAAGCTTAACTATCCCTCCCTACAGGTGCTTCTTACTTGTATGCCTGAACACCCAGAAAGCATAGTGGAAGGAGCTAAGAGAGAAGCAAGAGACGATCTATTGGGGAAGAACTGGGCATGAGCTATGTGGGAATGATACTATGAGGGGGGTTAGCACAGCCTAGGTGAGGAGAGGGAAGAGCAGAAACAAATTCCAGTACTTTGTACCACTCTGATCTCTTTTTGTGAAATGTTACTTGAGAATTCTAGTTTCTCCTTCAAATTTTGCTTCCCTGATATCATCCCAAACTTTTTTTTTGATCCCTATTTTTTATTAACTTTTCATTAAAATCATAACTCTATACACACATGGGGTACAAGGTGATGATTTCATATACAACATGAAATGCTTCAACCACACTGATGAGCATGCCATCACCTCACTTACTCATTTTTTGTGGTAAGACAATTAAAATTTACTCAGAGTTATTTTGAAATACACCCTTGCGTTGTGCACGTTTTAAAAGCTGTCTGAAAACTAATTTAGAAAAGATGTCATTGCCTGTCATTATTTAGATCTTTGTTGCCATCATTTCTTAGTGCCACCAATTATCAAGGGAGCAAATAGTGATCTCCCCGAAGAGGTCACAGTGCTCGTGAACAAGAGCACGCGGATGGAGTGTCTATCCAGCGGCAGCCCGGCACCGAGGAATTCCTGGCAAAAAGATGGACAGCCACTGCTGGAAGATGACCATCATAAATTTCTATCGAATGGGAGAATTCTGCAGGTAAGCATAAATTTGAAAGTGGTTATTTGACTTTGCATTTTGCAATAACTGTCTTTTTAACTTTTAAAAATTGTATTTTTAAAATTGTATAAAATATTTGATAAATATTTTATTTGTAAGGATAACCAAATATCCAAGGCATATAAAATCAAATTCTTCTTCCATATTCTATTCTCTCTGTCAGAGCACCACTAACGGTTTTGTGAGAATTCTTCCCAGACGCTGACACACATACACACACATCGCAATTTACTACACTGTGCTGTGTGATAAAAGTCATAGTATAAGCAAATCATTATGACAGGCCTTGTCATTACATATTTCTGATGATAAAATTCTGAGTAGTATAGCTTCCCTGTAGATTAAATTTGCCTATATTGGCCAAAGGTTGATCATAATAAATAATAATGAAAGCTCTATTAATATCCTGGAGTGTTTATCGATGGCATGTCTATATTTTTTCTTTCCAAGTGTCCTGAAAGAATGTTGGGCACTTGTAGAAATAACACCAATTCCTTTGTTAGGACGTGACCGATAGATTAGTTGAGTGCAATAAATAACATTCTGTTTGGCTCAAGAATCTAAGCATAACCATCAGTGTATCCAACACAGGGCATAGCTCACGAAGTTCTTTACACAAAAAGGAAGTCGTGTTCATTGCCTATAAGTAAGCTGGAATTCTCAAAGCATTGTCTAAATATTGTAAAGATTTCTACTTGGTAATCCTATAGCCTCTACCAAATATGTAAAATATTTCTGTGTCCATGTCCAAAAGATGGATATAAATAGATGGACATAAATTTCTGCATAAGAAAATTAAAATAACTGCTGTATTAGCCAACTATCGCTGCATAAAACAAACCACTCCAAAATGTAATGACTTGGAACAATAAGCATGTATTAAGCTCACAAATCTTCTGGTTGGCGAGGTGGTTCTTCTGGTCCCAGCTGGGTTACTCAAGTGTCTGCGACGCGCTGCAGATTAAATACACGGCTGGTGTCCTCTGGGCCTTCTTTAGCACAGCAGGCAGTGAGTCAGTCTCCGAAGCACATGGCTGTTGATTTTGGCTGGGCTCTTGCCCATATCCAGGGCCTCAGTGACAGGAACATGCCGATTCTGCTTGTGCCATTTCTCACCGTCTAGCAGGCTAGTCCTGGCTTCTCACACGGGGGTGGCTGGGCTCCCAAAGAGTGCACAAAAGTGCATGGGCCTCAGTTTTGAGATGACATGGTCACTTCCATCACCTTCTGTTGACCAAAACCAGTCACAGGACCAAAGCAAATAATACTTCCTGATGGGAGGACCTTCAGAGTCACACTGCCAGGGACATAGAGATGCAAATGGGAGAATAATGTACGATATTTTGCAGGCATTGTACTACAGGTGTGTTTACAATGGCCTTTTCTGATTGGAAATCTTTATACATAAGTGTTTGTTTGCTGAAGCTTATAAAAGCTAGCACTAATATGTTCGAATACTTTTTATGTCTACATGCTGTTAACTAAAAGAATATATGTTAATTATATTAATTTGACAAGGGGCTTTATTCAAAGTTTCAGATGGAATTTCTTTATTTTTCCCTTAGATTCTGAATACTCAACTAATGGATATCGGCAGGTATGTGTGTGTAGCTGAGAACACAGCTGGAAGTGCCAAAAAAAATTTTAACCTCAATGTTCATGGTAAGAATTCAGTTCCAAAAATATCTGGTAGGGTATGCTTGAAAAAGCAGGAACCCCGTGTTTTAGATTATGTAAGCTTATTTTGTGTTTTTTTAACATGAACAATGTGTGGAGCCTACACTCTCACCCGGTCTTTCTTCTTCCCGCCCACTATGGTTAATATCAGTTAGAGAGTGTAAAACTGCTAGGAAGCCCATTTTTACGTTACTTTCATCACTGAAGAGAAAATATTACTCCTACAGGTTTAAAAGTCAAATCAAAATTAAAAATTTTAAAGATGGGGCAGTGCCTGTGGCTCCGTGAGTAGGGTGGCAGCCCCATATACCGAGGTGGCAGTTTCAAGCCCAGCCCCAGTCAAACTGCAACAAAAAATTGCCAGGCATTGTGGCAGGTGCCTGTGGTCCCAGCTACTCGGGAGGCTGAGGCAAGAGAATCGCCTAAGCCCAAGATCTGGAGGTTGCTGTGAGCTGTGATGTCACGGCACTGTACTGAGGGCGAC
>NW_003852411.1:7977866-7982775 GCF_000181295.1 Otolemur garnettii | reverse complement strand
TTTAAATTACTTCTTTAAAAGCTCTAAAACACCTACTTCATTTAGCAAATGTTAAGATCTCAATCCATGCTAGACACGCCATAAATCCTTTCTTTTTTTTCTCAAAAATAAGATACAAAAAGGGTAACTTTATTTTGTGAGATTCAGCTGCCTCTAGAATATGAAATTGGAAATGGCAGACAATTATTTTAAGAAACATCTGTACATACATACAATTCTAGCTCATTCAGGGAATAGCTTAAATGTCATGAAAAATTTCTCCCCTCAAAAGAGCTTTTAGGTAGCACGATGGATATCTTTGTGTGTGTGATGTGTAGAAAATATCTAGAAATACTTGGTGTTTGTGGGACAGAGTCTATTTCCAGCCCTTAGCATGGTGAGTAACACACTGTAGGTGGTTACTAAGGATGTTTGAGGATTTTTGAATGGATAAATCTGATCAATACAGAAACACATGGGTTACAAATTCTCAGGAAGAATGAATGCCTTAAACAAACATAATCGTTGTGAGAGCACACATTCTAATCTATAAAAAGTGCAGTAGCGGTAGAATAAATATTGGAAAATAAAAATATTGATTCTTTTTTCTGAATCTTCAAAGCAAAATTAATTTTCCCTCCTCTGGGATCAAAGTGTGTCATAAATACTTCAATTATCACAATTCCACCTGTTGCCTTGTGTTATCGTTATAAATCTGTATCTTCACCTCTACCCCACAAACTGACTATAAATTCTCTAGGCAAATGGCCTCATCTTTCTCACTGTGGTGTCCCTAAGCCTAGACTGGTATCTGCAGTTGTGCTCATTCCTAAGTCCATGTGGGCTGCTGGTTTACTAAATTTCCTTTGTCTTCATCGCCTCTTCTCGGGGCTCAGCAGATACACCTGAACTGGGAGAGGGTCTCAAAAGGAAGCAGTCACTAGTGTCTTACCGAAAGATTTGCAGTTCAGGAAAACGTATATTCTTTTCCCAGTTCATGGTGTCATGAACTCCTGACTGCAGTCAGGAGCTCATAACTTAAGTTTTGGAAAATGCATTTTGGGGAAAATAATTTCAGTTAGTTTCCCTTGAAACCACACATCTGTTATCTCCTACGACAACCAGACCTGCTGCTTTTGTCTGAGCTTCTGTCTGTTGGCCTCCCATTCTTAGCCCTCTTCACTTCCCTTCACCTCCAGCTTACTCTTTGTGGGACGGCATTTCTGTTGCTTCTCTTAGCCCAGGCCTTTCCATCACTCCTGCTCAGTGGAAGCTCAGATCTGCATAAAAGCACAAGGACTGGTGGTATCTGCCTGATACCTCCCCCGGACTATGCTAAGTGTTTCTACAGCAGGTTATTTTACTTAATTACCTCCATAACTCCAGGTGCTTGTTAGCATTTTATGCCTCTTTTACAAAGGAAGAAAGCAAGTTTTCAGGGAGATGAAGTAACATAAGCAGCTTGCAAATGCAGGCAGTCTGATTCCGGAACTTTTACACTCTTCCCTGCCACTGAATTCCACATCTGTGTCATCCCTCCACCTAAGCAGCTAACCTTGGCTGAAAGAGATCTCAGAGGCAGGAATACTAATGTCATAAATTCATAGTACAGTTTCAACTGGGCCCTCTACCACCTGGGACTCCTCTCTCGTGACTCACACCTTCTCTCCCTCCTCAAATATCGAGTCAACTTCGTCTCCGTCTGCATAGGTTGCTGTAACAAGATCACAGACTATATGGCTTAAACCACAGAAATTTATTTTCTCCTAGTTTTGGAGGTAAGAACATTGAACATCCAGGTGCAGGCAGGGTTGAGTTTCTGGAAAAGGCTGTTTTCAGGTTGCAGACAGCTGCTTTGTCTCACACATTCTTTCTTCTTGAGTACACGGAGTGAGACAGAGAAAATTCTCTGGTGTCCTCTTAAAGGACACTCTTCTTAAAGACTCAAGGCCCCACCTTTTGACCTCATTGGACCTTAATTACTTCCTTAAAGGCCTTATCTCTAAATACAGTCACCCTGGGGGGGGGGGTTGGGCTTCAACATATGCAGCCTGACAATTAAGTTTGTGAACCTGCCACAATGCATTTATGTTGGCAATACTGTATAAGTGCGTTGGTAAGATTTCATAACCTTCGATCTACCAGTGACTCTACCAGTGTCTCACGGCTGTAGTTATGTCAACGTTTGGCAGTGTCTTGCAACTGCCCTTTATATTGTTGTAGTGTAATTTTGTGGGCCATTGCAAGAACGTGGGAGCTTGAATTAGAGCCACAAATGAACATTAAATTTATTGTTTCTTCTTGGCAAGAGTGGAAATGGAATCAGGGACAGGTGAGTCCAAGTTTGTGGGCATGAGGCCATGAAGAAAATGGCAATGTACAAATGAATGAAATGTTTTTCTGAAAGAAGAGAAAATGTCCCTGATGGAGAGAGCTCAGGGCGGCCAATAATGAGCAGGACTGCTAAAAACATTGCAAAAATTTGTCAAATTGTGTGTCAAAATCATCATCAGACTGTGAGTACAGACCAAGTACACATCTGTAGAGAAACAGGAAAATCTTACCTGAAAATCTTGGCCAATAACTCATGGCTTCTATATCATGACAATGTTTCAGCTCACCTGGCATGGTCTGTGAAGGAGTTTTTAGCCGCACTGGCTAGGACACCCTCCTCCCAATGACTTTTTTCTTTACCCAAAGATAAAGAAAATATTGAAAGGAAGACATTTTGATGATTTTCAAGACTTTAAAGGTAATATGATGACAGCTCTAATGGCCATTCTAAACAAAGAGTTCCAAAATTGCTTTGAAAGGTGGACTAGGTACCGGTGTCAGTGGATAGCTCCCCAAGGGGAGTACTTTGAAGAGGACTGTAGTGATATTTAGCAATGAGGTGTGGAGCACTTTCTCTAGGATGCCTACGTGAACTTAATTGTCAGACTTGTCATATGAATTTAGAGATACTGAAACATATAACAGCCCCCTCTCACTTTCTCTCAGTAAATGTCCTCATCATAAATGCCCTTAATGCCTGCTCCCAGGGAAAAGAGGGAGATCCCGGGAACCACCTCAAATTCCTACCATCCAATTGAGAGTGCTAATCACATCTGCTGCGGCCATTTTTACCTTCCTCCTGTTATAAGAGGGAAGCATTGCATTACCTTCTGCAAGCCAAAGTCTAACCTCACTCTACATCCCTGCCCGTTATCTCCTTGAAAACTTACCAGCCCCTCTCTTTCTTTTCAATATTGAAATTCTCATTCTTTATCAGCTGCTTCCCAATGGCCCTTTAAATTTGCTTGTCTCTTAAGGAAAAACGTCTTCCTTTGATCTAGTATTTCCTTCCAGCCACCTCCCTGGCTTCCCCTCTCATTTTAAAGCAAGCTTTTCTAATTGCTGCATATAGTACATGTCTCCATTTGCTCACTCCCACTTACTTGTCCCACCACTACATTCTGGATTCTGCCTCTGCAATGCCACAGTCTTGTTCACTGAGCTCATGAAATGACATTCTCATTAGGAAGTTCAGCAGGCACTTTCCAGTCTTCATAGTTCTTACTTCTGAGAATTCGAGATCTTGGGCTCTGTTTTTCAAAATTTATCTTCCCTTGGCTTCTGTAACACCGCACCCCTTGTTTGTGTCTTGCCTTTCCAATCTGTCATTCCCGGTTGCCTTTGCTGCTTCTTCCTCTACCCAACTACAGCACTTTAGTTCTTCAAGCTCTAGACCAGTGTTCCTCAACCTTTTTCATCTCATGGCACACATGAACCTATAGTTAAACTTCTTCAGCACACTTAGGGTATATGGATCAAAAGAAAGAGTTAAAATATATATATACATATATATATACTTCCTGTGCTTTGAATTTCTTTCACAAATAATGTAATTAATGATCTTTACAATTTTTTGAAGCACACCTAAGATCCTCTCATGACATACCAGTGTGCCATGGCACAGAAGTTGAAAGTCATTGCAACTTTGCTCTCTTCCCACTCTTTTCCTAGGTGATCTTGTTACATTCTAAAATTTCAGTTACTGTCCATGCACAAATAATTACTAAATTTTATCTTCAACCAGGACCCTCTCAAGAACTCCAGATGGTTATATTCCAAATATCTTCTGGTTACTGACACGAATGTCTAATAGTCACCCTTAAACAATGTGTATAAAACTTAACTCATAGTCTTCTCTCAAAAAATATGTTCTTCCTCCAAAGATCTCTGTCTCCGTAAAGAGTACCACCATCACCCATTGTTCAAGCCAGAAAAATGAATGTCCTCCCTGACTCCTCCTCCTCCTTAAAACTTGCCCTCAAAAAATTGAGTCATGATGATTCTTCTAAGAAAATAGTCTGGGATCCACCCACTTTTCTTCATCATTTTTGATGCCATCATCCTAAGCACAGCTACCATGACAGCAATAGTCTCCTAACTGGTTAGAGTTTCTGCTAGCCTTCTGATCAGTTCTCTCCACTGCAGCCAGATCAATGTCTTCAAATTAATTTCTGTAAACCACTCTTTTACTTTCCATTCCTTAGGCTGTGTTGTCTCAGTATTCTTATAAATGCTCAGATAAACCTATAGGATCTTACGCTTTTTTAGTCCTTTAATTTTCTGCTTCTGCCTTGCAAACTCTAGTTATGCTAGCCCTTCTAGCTACCATATTCTTTCCAGCATTTGGGCCTTTGTGTGTGCTATGCCTTTTTTGTGAGACTTATCTCCCACTTAGCTTATTCTTAGTCATAATTTCAAGTATCTTCTTCTTTTTTTATTTTTTTATTTTATTTTATTTTATTTTAATTGAATGGTAACTATGTACATTAATGCACTTCTGGGGTACAGTGTGGTGTTTTCACACACAATTTGAAACATTTCCATCAAACTGGTTAACATAGCCTTCATGTCATTTTCTTAGTTATTGTGTTAAAAC
>NW_003852411.1:7971453-7977397 GCF_000181295.1 Otolemur garnettii | reverse complement strand
CCTCTTTATTCCCAAACTAGGTTACTTCTCTGTTGTCACCTTGTTTTTCTGATTGACATTCTTTACACTTGTGATGACTAGACAGTATAAATCTTTGGCTAAAAACAAGGATCCCCACAGCCAGACTGCTTAGCTTTCAAACCTCCAGCAACTAGCTGCAAATCGTAGGCACGATGCCAATCTCTTCGTGTCTCAGCTCTCTCATTTATAATATGAGGATGAAAACACTAAAACATAAGGTGTATAAGGGTCCAATGAGACAGTATATGTGTAGTGTTTAGAGCAATGCCTGGCACATAGTAACCACTCAAATATGGTTAGCTATTTTTGGTTCGGTGTCCGCCATTACTGCCAAATTATTAACTGTGTGGTTGTTGTCTTATTACATTTTTCACATTGCATCACCAGCATCTGGCACAAAGTTTGTAATAGAGTAAGTATTCAGTAAATGTTTCGTAAGTGAATGAATCAATAGCAAATTAATTAATGGATGAAAAATAAACTATGTGACATGAAAAGAAAAAAGTGATTTTTGTGTTTTTGATGTTCTGCTTTTGTTTTTCATGTTTTTTAAGATACTTGTTTTCATGCTCACGCTTCACTTCTGTTTCCCTGCCGCCTTCCTAGGAAACCAGTCATATGGAAATGAGACTATTCCTTCTCTGTGTGTATGTGTCTCTGTGTGTGTTCTTATAAAACATCTATGATTCCATATGTGTGTGTTTTATATGGGCACATGACATTGCATTATTTCTCTCCTTTTTCACTCCACTTATCTTCTGTACTGCTTTTGCTTTTTGAATGGGGGGTTAAATAATAAACAATAATATTGTTTGTTTCTTAAATTTTCTGCTCATCTTCAAAGTCATTGATTTACAGTGTCAGGATAATCTGTAGGATTTATCAATAGACAGATGCCCTCAAATTAAATTGCCACTCCATTATTTCTATACCAGGAAAAGAAAAATTTTAAATAAGGATACAATATTCACAATGAAATCATTTAAATATACTTTATAAAAAGCACTATTAATTCATCTTTTTTGTATATTAACAAAATCATCTTAGAAATTGTCAACTATGTTGTACAAATAAATGAAACATAATTCTGTCTTTGAAAATGTTGGTGCTCTCTTTCAATTGGGAAAAGTAAACCCAATGAACATAAATTTAATGAAAGCTTCAGGAAATTCTAAGAAGAAAGACAGCTAGATAATTAACAGAACCATGAACTCAGTGCTTTAGCAGAGTGCAGTGGTTGGCTTATCTTTAGTAAGTTGGACTATATGTTGCTGATAGCATCAGATTTCACTTTGAATATATTTATCTCTATAGTTCCTCCCAGTGTCATTGGTCCCAACCCTGAAAATCTTACTGTTGTGGTGAACAATTTCATTTCCTTGACCTGTGAGGTCTCTGGTTTTCCACCTCCTGATCTCAGCTGGCTCAAGAATGAACAGCCTATCAAGTTAAGCACAAACGCTCTCATTGTGCCCGGTAAGGGATTTATTGTTACAAGGTGGGCAAAACTTCCTCATTTTCCTTTTTTTAAATATGAATGACATTTCAATTTATTCTCTGTCTGATTTTTGTCTTGTTTCATTTGTTTGTTCACTGTTATCTTTCTTTACCCATTTGTTGCCTGAGGGCAAGATCATATAGACTTTTATGATTTAAGTAGGAATGCACAGTAATGAAGTCTTCTTTAACAAATCATGAAATTTAGGAAGAGAACAGCTTGGTAATTTTGAGTGTAGTAGATGATTAATAGAAATTTCACAGGATAAATCTACTTGTTTTCAATCAATTCTACAGTCTCTTGAGGATAGATAATAGATTAGGTAAGTAGGTAAGTAGTCACCTCTGCACGGTAGGAAATTTAAACCCAGGAAATGACATATTTTTGACGATAATACTATGTATAATTACTATTTTTTCACTTGAACCGGTATCAAACAGTTTTACTGACCATGTTTAGTTGCTGGAGGGAAAAATCCTATGATCAAAGAAAACTGATTCAATTACTTTATTTTAAATGCAGACGCATCTAGATAAGTTTTACTCTAAGGGAAAGGATATATTTTTCCATTTATCTTATTGACGAAATAGTTATTTAGAACAACTTGGATACTACTCTCCAATTTGCATAATATTTGCTCCCAGGTGGTCGAACTCTACAAATTCTGCGGGCTAAGGTATCTGATGGTGGGGAATACACTTGTATAGCCATCAGCCAAGCTGGTGAAAGCAAGAAGAAGATTTCCCTGACTGTTTATGGTTCGTTTCTACTCTTCTCATAAAATTCGTTCATTTAAAACTGATATTCGATATTTTCTGAGCGCCTTCATGAAAAGAAATCCTTCTGTTCTTATTTCCTTCCCTCAGTGCCCCCGAGCATTAAAGATCATGGCAGTGAATCTCTCTCTGTAGTTAACGTAAGAGAGGGAACGTCAGTGTCATTGGAGTGCGAGTCCAACGCTGTGCCCCCTCCAGTTGTCACTTGGTATAAGAATGGGCGAATGATAACAGAGTCCACTCACTTGGAGATTTTAGCTGACGGACAAATGCTGCACATCAAAAAAGCCGAGGTGCATCTTTTATTCCTGCTCGAGTGTTGTGGTGGGGTCGTGGAAGGGATAATTAGACATTGCATATTCCCTTTACTATAGTGAAAAATGATTTTTATTAAAAATTACATTGCCTAGTGGCATTGACTTTCTTTCCATTAAAAAAAAAAAAGCAATATTGCAGAAGGCAATTAGAGCTGGGGCATTTGAGCATAAAGATGACTGATGATTTAATCGACACTGGAACGGTGTGATTGGTCATCTGTAACTTAATGGAGCACATACAATAGTATCTTTTTCTTTTAGGTGTCTGACACAGGCCAGTATGTATGTAGAGCTATAAATGTAGCAGGACGAGATGATAAAAATTTCCACCTCAATGTATATGGTGAGCATCTGACTCTAATACAACTTTTTTCCCCCCAGATATGCAAATGAAAGAAAGTGTCCTGAATTAGTTTAATGAGGACACATGATTTTCTTCTCTTTTTTACAGTGCCACCCAGTATTGAAGGTCCTGAAAAAGAAGTGGTTGTAGAGACAATCAGCAATCCTGTGACCTTAACTTGTGATGCCACGGGGATCCCACCTCCCATGATAGCATGGTTAAAGAACCGCAGGCCTATAGGTAACGTGGCTGTGTATTGTTCCTGGCTGTTTCCTTCTGCCCTCCAGTCAGTAGATTTATAAACTAGCACATTTTCTGTATTCTGCTCATGGCTGTGTTTACTTCAAGCAAGCTTAACATGCTGAAATATAAATTTATAAGACAGACTTGTTATTTTTTTTGGTTTGTATGTTTGTTTTTTTGAGCAGAGTCTTACTCTGTTGCCCTTGGTAGAGTGCCGTGGTGTCACAGGTCACAGCAACCTCCTATTCTTAGGCTTAAGTAATTCTCTTGCCCCAGCTTCCTGAGTAGCCGGGACTACAGGCACCCTCCACAACACCCAGCTATTTTTTGTTGCAGTTGCCACTGCTGTTTAACCTGGCCGGGGCTGGGTTCGAATATGCCACCCTCGGTATATGGGGCCAGGGCCCTACCCACTGAGCCACAGAGGCCAGCCCTGTAAGACAGACTCATGTAATGATTATTCATCTTATAAAGGGATTTTTTTTCTTTTTCAAAAAGGCTCTCATTTAAAATAAAAGCACAGAGTGAGAGGAAACTTCTAAAACATTCATATATCACATAAAGCAAGGCATTTTTATGGTGAATTGTAGAGACATTAAAAAGCTTGTTTATGTTTTCTTTTGTTTTGTTTCTACCTCTAGAAAATTCTGACTCACTTGAAGTTCATATTTTGTCTGGAGGTAGCAAACTCCAAATTGCCCGGTCTCAGCCTTCAGACAGTGGAAACTATACGTGTATTGCATCCAACACGGAAGGGAAAGCCCAGAAGAGTTACATTCTTTCAGTTCAAGGTATGTTGTGTACACCATGACCTATTTTCAGTTTCTTTATTGTATTCCCTTTATAGTACAAAATAATCTGCATTCAGCAAGATCACTAGTGATGGACTGACAATATCTTTACACTAACCAAAACTATTGTCAAGTTTCTGTTTTACATCTTTCAGTAGCTTCTATTTTCATAGAAATGTGTGAAAAAGAATAGTAGCAATTAATAATATGTGGTTTTTCCATTTTTACCAAAATGAATACCTTTCTGTGGTATATATTCTGTTCAATGATACTTACATAAACAGGCATAATTTATTCTGATGCTAAACCTCTAGGTTTGTTCTTCTTTGTGTAGATAAATAAGATTCAGAAACACAAGATATTGTGCTATGGTTCACAGACCATAGAAGATTGAGTAACTTAGGTAAATTTCAACTACTCATGATGCAATCTTATATAATTTGGGGATGTGACTAAGAAACATTAATTCATCAAACAAATATTTAATTAATGCCTACTCTGTTCTGGTATGGTATTGAGCACTGCAGAATGACCTTGTCTCCTTTTGATTTTCAGTAAACCTCTGATCATTATTTTTGGTTTAGTTTTGAAAGTGAAATGAAAGTCTCACTTAAAACTAAGTTGAAATGCTTTTTTCCCAATGTCATTATAATTGCTAGGTAAAAAAATTTCTCATAAATTATGAATTCAGTGGTAAATTTTATTTACATATTTTGTGTTCTGCTAAAGCCAACTTCAAAACTTGAAATTAAAAAAACTGAAATAAGTTCATCATTATCAGTGGTCTTTCTTTAATGATTAGTGATGCTTCAAGATTTCAAAAGCATGAAGGAAAAATAGCAATTCTATGATTCAGGGTCAGAAACTACATGTTTAACTATGTTTAATACATTCATAAATAATGAATGCTAATCATGAGATATGTAGTACGGTCAAACATTTTACCAGACTTTTCTATTTACATTGTATGTCTTAGAACTAGAGATAATATATGCATGTATGGCCTAGTCTGGTGCTTAACATATATTAGACACTTATTATAGGGTGTCTATTATTGTTAACATTCTTACTAACTTGGCGTCTTTAGTACTCTAAATTCTGCAAATTTGGTATAATTATTATTTTCTGGGGGAATAAAATGAGATTTAGAGAGATTATGCAATGCTGTGCCAGTAAATGTTTAACAATTGACTCACCAGACAAAAAGGTCTTGATTTATAGCTAATTATTTACCAGTTTCCATGGTGTAAATATTCCCACCATGGCTTAATATGGTGTTTGTGAACCGTGCAACCTTTTTTATCTAATGGCACACTTGAACCTATAGTTAAACTTCCATGACACACTCAAATTATCTTAATGAAAACAAAAAGAGTGAAAAGAGAATATACTTACTGTGCTTTGAACTTCTTTTGAAAATAATTTAATTAATAATCTTCAAACATTTTCACGGCACACCTAAGATTCTCTTACAGCACACCGGTGTGCCAGGGCACACCAGCTGAAAATCACCAGCCTAATATACAAAAATATTTCAAGCTACCAAGGTGATGACACTGAATATAGAGTGAAAAAGGCATGTGCAGAATTGGCTCTTGTGAGCTGTTGTGAGCTACCTCCTTCACATATTATATAGAATAAGAATTCTAATGTGTTCCTATATGATTCCGTTGTTAATATTTTTATTCCATCTTATTTCTCAATCAAATAATTGAAGTAAAAACCAAGATAGCTAGCAAAAAGGAGCAGAAAGTATTGGAAACTATAATAATCCTATCATTGTTCAGAATAAATAATATTTAAATTAGATAATGGAAAAAGAAATAATGAACTGAGATACGTCCCTCAGATCATGATGCCATGGTTGTATAAAACAGATTCCTCCAAACTGTACTTATTCTAAGCTGTCTATTGGGGATTTAATCTACAAGTGATTTAATTTGCCCAGAAAAGGT
>NW_003852411.1:7970166-7971224 GCF_000181295.1 Otolemur garnettii | reverse complement strand
TCTCAGTTATTGTTTTAAAACGTTCACATTCTACTCTTATTCTTGTGCCTTATTAATGGAAGTCCTAATTATTTCTCCGTAGTTCCTCCAAGTGTGGCAGGTGCTGAAATTCCAAGTGATGTCAGTGTCCTTCTAGGAGAAAATGTGGAGCTGGTCTGCAAAGCGAATGGCATTCCTGCCCCACTTATTCAGTGGCTTAAAGATGGAAAACCCTTAACTAGTGCTAAAAGAGAAAGAATTCGGTATGTAAAAAGAATCTTTTCGTTATCAATTGTAAGATCTTCTACAGTGATTATGTTTCAAATTTCACAAGAATAATAGTATCAAATTTCATCTCATTGGAACTTGGCCATTATTCTCTTCACAAAAAATAGATAAATTTTTGGAGAACTGGATATAGAAATTCTTAAAGAATCACTTAAAAGTGTATATATGTGTTTCTTATCCACCAATCCTGTGTTATAAAATCTCCTCAGACACTCATTCTTAAAATGTGAATTAACAATTATTGTTTCTATTTTTCTAACTTCAGAATGTTTATACCAAAGTCCATTTAGTAAAATAATCAGCTCTTTCCTACTAATGTTAAACTAATTTCATTCTACAAAAGATTCAAACCATAGCCGGGCATTGTGGTGAGCACCTGTAGTTCCAGTTACTCAAGAGGCTGAGGCAAGAGAATCACCTAAGCCCAAGAGTTGGAGGTTGCTGTGAGCTGTGACACCATGGCACTCTACCGAGCACAATAAAATTAGACTGTCTCTAAAAAAAAAAAAGACTCAAACCAAATTGTGTACATGCCATACTAATTGGCTGATTTTGAGACAAGATATAATGACATCATAACCCTCATAGTGGTTTATCCAAATCCTATGAAAGCTGACACTTGTTACCCATGCCACAAACCACACAGAGATGGAATAATGTAGTAAAGGCCTTACTACTTATAATAACAAATTCCTGTGGAAGCACAATCCAGAACTCTACATTCTACTTGACTGCAAGTAGGCATTTAAATAAATATTTGTAAATTTTATCATTTTCAACCAATATTTTAA
>NW_003852411.1:7961976-7969715 GCF_000181295.1 Otolemur garnettii | reverse complement strand
AACTTGCTTTTTGCTTACTAATATAGTTAAACTCTCTGAATTTTTAAATTTATATTTTGAAAAGGAAACAATGCAACTAGTCTTAGATAATAATGTTATTGTAATCTTCAATAAGCATATTTAATAACACGATATGGTAGAAATGGAGTATTTCCTTTTGACAGTGGAATATTCTAATAAAATCACTATTGTAAAAATAGTGTAGACAGTGTAAAAAATTATAGATAGCAATTTAATCTCTTCATGAAGCAGGAAAATGTGTTTAGCAATTAAAATATGAAGACAAGCAATAATGAAATAATCTTAACTTAGATATCTTTGCTATCCTAATTATATTTTTATCTTTTACCATTATATATTATTTATTTCACAATTTATAGAAAAGTTTTTGCAGAAGATACCTGTACATGACACCAAATTGTTGTCACAGTTTGACTAAATTACCCTATTCTACTCCTTCTCATTAAAGTATTACTAAGTTGCTCATAGCTATATTTTTTGATGTTTAATTTCTTCAGATTCTCATTATCTCCAACAGTCTTCAATTTTTATACCAGAATTATTTATAACTTTTATTTAGTTCAAACCTTATATTGATGATCCTAGCTCTGAGAAAAACATGACCTTGCCTGTGATTTAGCTATAGAAGTTCCCAATGCAATTTTGTTAATTTCCTTTTTCTCATAAAGAGGAGGTGGATATGAGACCCATAAATGTAGAATTTTCATTGGTTGCCTGAAAACTCCATCAGCTTCACTAGCTCTGATTTTAATAAGCTTCCATGTGGTAGGTGAAATATATTCATATATCCACTATGAAGGCATCATTTTATGGTGGTGTTTTTAAAAGAACACAATAATTGGGAATGAGTTTTCCAGGTCTTAGCTTCACGTTCATCATCTCAGTGCCTCCATTCTGACGTTTTTCATAGGGTGACTGCAAATGGCAGCACATTAAACATTTATGGAGCCATCACATCCGACATGGGGAAATACACATGTGTTGCTACTAATCCCGCTGGAGAAGAAGACCGAATTTTTAACTTGAATGTCTATGGTAAATATGAAATATCACCTTTTTGACCAGGCTACCTTAAGCATGAAGTATGACAATTAAGTTCATGAACTTGTCACTGTGTGCTTACATTAGCAGCACTGTACAAACTGTCTGGTAAGTTTCCATAATTTTTTTTTTTTGGATATAAAGTCTTACTCTGTGACCCTGGATAGAGTGTCATGGTGTAGTAGCTCACAGCAACCTATGACTCTTGGGCTCAAGTGATTCTCTTGCCTCAGCCTTCTGAGTAGCTAGGAATATAAATACCTGCCACAATGCCTGGCTAGTTTTTAGCAGAAATGGAGTCTCCTTCTAGCTCAGGCTGGTCTCAATCGAACTCTTGAGCTCAGATGATTCATCAGCCTTGGCTTCCCAGAATGGTAGGGCTACACAGGCATCAGCCACTGCACTTGGCCTAGGTTTCATAACTTCTTTTTTTTTTTTTTTTACTGTTTTTTTTTTTTTTTTACTGTTTTTGGCCGGGGCTGGGTTTGAACCCACCACCTCCAGCATATGGGGCTGGCACCCTACTCCTTTGAGCCACAGGCACCACCCCAACTTCTGTATATCAATATCTCACAGCTATGTTCATGTCAATGTGTGATAGTTTCTTGCTGAGTGGCATTCATTCTTATTTTGTGTGTGCTATTGTAAGAATGCTGGAGTGTGGATTAGAGCACTACACAAACATTTGTAAATTTCTTATTAAACTTGGAAAGAACGAAAATGAAATCAGACATATGTTATTCTAAGCTTATGGGAATAAAGCCGTGAAGAAAATGGCTGTGTATAAATGGATTAAATGTTTTGCTGAGGGGAGAGAAATCATTACTGATGGGGAGAGGTCAGGGCAGCCAGGAATGAGCAGAACCAACGAAACCATTGCAAAAATTCATGGAATTGTGTGTCAGAATCATCAGCTGACTGTGAGAAGCATAGTAGACCAAGTAAACATCAAGAAAGAAACAGAACAAGCCTTAACTTGGCCAATACCTTGTGGCTCTTGTATCATGACAGTGTACCAGCTCACATGGCACTGTCTGTGAGAGAGTTTTTAGCCAGTAAACAAATAACTGTATTAGAACACCCTCCTTATTCACCTCATCTGGCCCCCAGTGACTTTTTTCTTTACCTGAAGATAAAAGAAATATTGAAAGGAAGACATTTTAATGGCATTCAGCACATCAAAGGTAATACAATACCAATTTTGATGGTCATTCCAGAAAAAGACTTCCAAAATTGCTTTGAAAGGGACTAGGTGCTGGCATCAGTGCATAGCTCCCCCAGGGGAGTGCTTCAAAGCGGACCATAGTGATATCCAGCAGTGAGGTATGTAACACTTATTCTAGGATGAATTCATGAATTTAATTGTCAGATCTCATGTCTGTCATAGAAATGAAGGTACAGCTGCGGATGTCTGGAGCACTTAGTTTTAAATCCGATGGCACCGCTATTTCCTTGTGGGATACAAACCAGAAATAAGGATAATTATAGCGTAAATGATAGTAACATACCCACTTTTTCTCTGTCTCTCACTTTCTCCCTAAAATAGTTCCACCTACAATTAACGGTAATAAAGAAGAAGCAGAGAAACTAATGGCTTTGGTGGATACGTCAATAAATATTGAATGCAGAGCTACAGGGATGCCTCCACCACAGATCAGCTGGCTGAAGAATGGCCTCCCTCTGCCTCTCTCCTCCCACATCCGGTTGCTGGCCGCAGGGCAGGTTATCAGGTCAGCGTTTACTGCGTGTTATTTCCTAGACAAAGTCACTGGTATTGCAGATTATTCCTTCTTCTAAACAGTGTTTGAGAAATGCTTCTTCCTAAGCTTTAACTGTTTTTCCCCCTTTCCATATATTTTTTGTAAAAAGACAACAAACATAAATATGAAATTTTTTCTGTACTTAAATGGTTATGTTTTAGTATATGTGTATAAAATGGGTCTTTCATTGACTTGTTCCATGTAGATTTCCATGAACTGGTATTTTAGCTAAAACTTTAGGTAGCAAAACAGTAGGAAGATGCTGGCTAACACCATGTGGTTTTCCTCTGAGCAGCATTCTCTGTTAATAGGTATTTGAAAAATAGTCACCTCCCAGATGGTGCTGTATTTTCGGTGCCTTATAGTCACTGCCTAATCAACTCTAAAAAACAAATTTTATTTGAGCTATCTGTACTTTTGTGATAGATTGTTACAAGCTTTGTAATTAAATTTTCCCACATAAATAACCTTCTATAATCTATTTATAAATTGTAAATATTTTATTTATGTGTGTTGGATAAATGATGACATGTTAAATCAAACTGTTTCTTAGGATTGTGAGAGCTCAGCTATCTGACGTTGCTGTGTATACTTGTGTGGCCTCCAACAGAGCCGGGGTGGATAATAAGCATTACGATCTGCAAGTACTTGGTAGGTCACAGCAATGACCCTTCTGCTTTCCTATGCATGCAATATGAAGCAACTGGCTTGTATTTAAAAATTGACTTCCTCGTGGATTTAGAAATATGACTTTCTGCTGTCAAAAAAGAATGAGTACAGTAGGATCTTACTAACCAGAGAAAAATAGGTTTTCTCCCAAGGGGTCTATATTATTGGATCGTAATGTCTGTTTGTCAAAATACTCTACCAACCTGGAATCTTGCACTAAATCAAATGTAAATTTTTAAAATAACATTCCAGTTCAGACACAAGACCAATCTTTTATACAAAGAAGTCAAGACTATTTTCGAATAATCTGAGCAGCTTATTTAGAATATTTAAAATATAAATGAATACACACACGTCTCTGTCATGTATGTGTCTCTGGAGAGAGAACTTAAAACTTTCAATTTCTGAAATATTGGGGTTTGCTCATAAAAATTTGTTAACCCCCAAGAACATTCCAGAATAGTTAGGGAACTATTGGCTATAATCTAAAAATGATTTAGGTTTAATCATATAAAATTTACTCTATAACTTGAAATCATTTGATGTAAAGTATTTCAAGAATACTACTATGACTATTATATACATTATAAAAACTAAACTGACAAACCTAAGAAGTTGAAGAATCACCAAAATTTAAAACACATTAGTTGTATGTTCCATAAGAAAATAATTGTTAGGTTTCATTGCTGATATTTGGAAGATTAATAATTAGTATACCTAATGAATGGTTTTGTAATAAAATCGTATTTATTATATGCTATTTTGAAATATAGATATTTATTGACCATAGAAACATTATAGAATTTTTTAATGTTATATTTAAATTTATCTCAAATTACAATAGATACATAAATTTCACCCATTTTGTATTTTTTGTAGTGCCACCAAATATGGACAATGCAATGGGGACAGAGGAAATCACAGTTCTCAAAGACAGCTCCACCTCTATGACATGCATTAGTGATGGAACCCCAATGCCCAGCATGTCCTGGCTTAGAGATAGTCTTTCTCTGGAGCCTGATGACCATCTGATGATCGACACTCAAGGAATGGTCCTCCAGCTCATTAAAGCGGAGACTGAAGATTCAGGAAGATACACTTGTGTTGCCTCAAATGAAGCTGGAGAAGTCAGCAAGCACTTCATCCTGAAGGTCCTAGGTATGTGAACATTTGGAAATAAGTGACAGTGAATCCTTAGTAAATAAGTGTAATTCTTAGAATCATTAGTATGGGATGAAATTTGTAAAAACTTCATTATATTTTTATTTCTGTTTTGTGTTTACGTAGGCTTGTTCTTATCTGAATCATGTTAAATTTAAATTGCTCTACTTCTTATCTATTTGAAATGATGTCAGCTCCTACTTATAAAACATTACTCATTAATAAAGTCTTAAGCCAGTTGATAAGTTGATTTTTAGCTTTTTCCTAGAATTGAAAGCACACCTGATTATAGAAATTTGATGAAAAAGCAAAATATTGATATGATTACATGATATTCCAATCTTTAAATAATCATTTTCAAGAGTCAGGTAAGTATTTAAAGTACGTATTCGAGCAAAGAGCAAGAGTTTGACATTCCTCTGTATCTATTTGAATATTCTTGATATCATTCTCTGGCCTGATTGCATCAGCTAGAACTTCCAGTACTGTGTTGAATAGCAGTGGTGATAGTGAACGTTTAGAAGACTGAAACTGGACCAGCACTTCTCACCACTTACAAAAACTGACTGTCACTGGTTAAAAGATTTAAATTTAAAACACAAAATGATAAAAATTCTGGAACAAAGTGTGAGAAAACCTCTTGACAATATCAGCCTGGGAAAATATTTTATTAAGAGGACACCTTTGGTAATTACAGAAAAACTAAAAATAAATAAGTGAGACACAATCAAGCTAAAAAGCTTCTGCACAGCTAAGGGTACAATAACTAAAGTGAAGAGACCAACTTGAGAATGGGAGAAGATATTTGCATGCTACAAATCTGACAAAGGGTGGGTAACTAGAATCTACAGAGAACTCAAGTTAATCAATAAGAAAAGAGCAAATGATCCCATTGATAAGTGGGCAAGAGACAGGAACAGAACTTTCTCTGAAGAAGACAGACAAACAGCCAACAAACACATGAAAAATATGCTCATCATCCTTAGTCATAAGAGAAATGCAAATCAAAACAACCCTGAGATATCACCTATACCCAGTGAGAATAGCCCATATCACAAAGATGTGGGCCTGGATGTGGAGAAAAGGGAACACTTTGACACTGCTGGTGGGATTGCAAACGCAGCTTCTATGGAAACAAGTCTGGAGAATCCTCCAAGAGCTAAAGACAAGCCTTCCATTTGATCCCACAATCCCATTACTAGGTATTTACCCAGAAGAAAAAAAATCATTTTAACATAAGGATATTTTCACTAGAATGTTTATTGCAGCTCAATTCATAATCACCACGACATGGAATCAACCAAGTTCCCATTAACTCATGAATGAATTAATAAACTATGGCATATGCATAACATGCAATATTATTCAGCTATAAAAAGATGGAGACTTTACATCTTTTGTGTTAACTTGGATGGAATTGAAGCACATTCTTCTTAGTAAAGTATCACAAGAATGAAAAACTAAGTATCCAATGTATGCAATATTAATATAAAAATAATAAATCAAAACACAATTATATTCAGGGTGGAGGGAAGACAGGGTGGAGTAAGGGGGTATTGGTAAGGCCTTCACCTAATGGACACAATGTAAGGGTATACAGCACACCCCTGGGTGAAGGGCTGAACTACAACCAGAACTTTACGTAACAAATGCAAACAATGTTAACTAATCATTGATACCCTCATATTAGTCTGAAATAATAAACAAACAAGTAGACAGATAAATTAAGTGTGTATTCTTATACAAATAGTATAAAGAGAAAATATATCTTTTCCTTGAAGTAAAAAATGTTGACCTTAGAAAAGAAGGAAAGATGAATGAAAATGAATTATTTTCATAATAAGACATTTTTGGATTTTGTTTGTTATTTTGATATGATCTAGGTGACAATCTAAGTTCCTTACATGTCACAGAATGCATCCTACAGAATATATTAAAGAGAATTGCAGCAAGAGGCTTGGTTAGATAGAGCTTACATATGTTTTCAGAGTAATTTGCAGAGTACCTATTAAAATTAATTTACTTAACCTTAAAAGTCTGCTTCATTTCCAGTTAAACTTGATGAGGGCAGAGGCAATACCCATCTTGTTTGTGTTTAGTCACAGACTCTTAATTTTTTTTTTGATTGAATTAAACTGAATTAGTTACATTCCAGATGGATAAAAGTTTTAACTGTAGAGGGAGGTAGAACAATATCTAAATAAATGAAGTACAATCCTCTGTATTCCCATAGAATGAGTAGGGGCAGTGAAAGAGGTTCTCTAGGATATTTAGAGGCAAAAGAAAACTATCAGCTAATATTCTTTTAAACACAGATGCAAAAATCTTCAAGAAAATACTTACAAACTGAATTTAACAGCACATTAAGTAGATTATTCAGTATGATCAAGGGAGATTCTCCCCAGGGATTCAAGGATATTTTAACATATGTAAATCAATAAATATGACTCACCAAATTAACAAACAGAAAGACAAAAATTATATGATCATTTCAAAAGATGCAGAGAAAGCATTTGATAGAATTTAACATGCCTTCACACCAAAATCTCTCAACAAATTAGGTGGAAGAGATATGTACCTCAACATAATAAAGACTGTATAATAAAAACCCACAGAGAACATCACACTCAACAGGGAAAAGGCAAAAACTTTCCTGTAAGATCTGAAGCCACACAAAGATGCTCACTTCCTCTGCCTCTCCTCAACCTAATCCTGGAGTCCTAGCCGGAGCAATTAGGCTAAAAAAGAAAGAAAGAGCATTCAAATTGAAAAGCAAAAAGTCAGATTGTCTCTGCAGACCACATTACTTTATATATCGAAAACCCTCAAGACTCCACCAAAAAACTCAAAGGACTTATAAAAGAATTCAGTAAAGTTGCAATCTTTCAGTAAAGATTTCAATAAAGTCAATCTGTGGAAGATGGCAGATCCAAGGCTTTGTTAGCGTCCTTCACCCACTTGGAAAGAGCAAAGAGTTGCATGGAGATTCACACTGTGAACTTTTATCCAGGAAGGCACTCAGCAGTTGAACACAATAAGTGAAAAAACTTAAGACACTTTGAAAGGAACAGCAAGCAGCTTCCTGCA
>NW_003852411.1:7956468-7961357 GCF_000181295.1 Otolemur garnettii | reverse complement strand
TTTTGTCTACATTTCTCAACTAGAGGTGATAACACTTGAATTGTTAGTGAGTACAAATTAACAATTCAAGTAAGAACTTGAGGGCTGGGACACCATCTTTCTTACTCAGTAATATAGTTAAGTCCCTGTCACACCCTATGTCACATAATGGGCATTTGTAGTCGCTGAAACTGAGTGTGAAAGAAAAAGTCTCAGGAGGCAAGATTAAAATAGACCTGGGAAGAGGACAAACTATGAAGAGGTTTCAGAACATCATAGGAAATTTGGACCTCATCACAAACGTGATACCACAGAGAAGAATCTTCAGCAGGAGTATGTTACAGCCGGATTTCCCTTCCCAAAAATGCCTCTGGGGACACAGTGAAGAATGGATTGAAGAGGCTGTTGTATTTCTACAGGCCTAAAAATTCAGGGCCTGGTCTAGCACATGGCAGCAGGAGAGAGAGAAAGTCTACTACTCTCGCCCCCAGGAGCAGAATCACAATCCATTTCTAGATGAAGAAAATGAAGGAGAAAAAAAAAAAAAAAAAAACCAGTGATAGATATTATTAGAGTAATGCACAGAGAACAGCCTGCCCAGTTGAAGAGTTTGTAAGGATAATATTCTCCTAAAACAGATTCGAAAATTGGCTTAGCAGAAGGGTGAGGCGTTTCAGCATTTCAGCATCTGTTAAAAATTAATTCCATTAAACTGAAAGGTTCTTCACTTGAGCAGTGCTACCACTCAGAATTCAAACATCTTAACTTGGGGAACTATTCTAAATGTAATCCTGTCCACACAGTAGGAAGTGTCATGATATAGTAGAGGTCTTGAAAAGTCCAATGTGACCAGAACCCTGACAATAAGGGCAGCATCATATAAAATAAAGCTGGGGGGTGGGGAGTGTTGATAGAACATGAAGGAGTTTGTTGAACACATTAAGAAGTTTGGTTTTTATCCTATAACAAGGAGAGATCCTTGAAAGTTCTAATAAGTGAAACAACACGAGCAGAGCTACAGCTTGGAAAGAGCACTTTGGCTTAAAAGTGGAAAGCTTCTTGGAGCAGGACAAGAGTGGATTTGCGAGACTAGCATCTTATGAGCAATTTTGTTTGGCTGTGACGAACAGAGATTCTAAACATGGTGGTGTAAGCAAAAAACTTGAGGTTTTCCCACCAAGTGAGATGTCTGGAGGCAGACAGTTGTTGCATTTGGTTCAGCGGTTCAGATTTTTGCAATTTTCTTGGCCTTTCCACCATGGTTGGTCAGTTATGGTGAAATATCTGCTCACCCCTCACATAACTATTTTCATTTATAGATGCAACAATAAAGCAGGAAAACTAGGGAGGGTAAAGAGTGTCTCCTTTAGAGACTTTCTTAGAAGCCCCACAAAACCGTATTCACTTACCTCTTATTGGTCAGGATCTTTATATCCCACTTCATCTTCTATCTGCTAAAGAGGCTAGGAAATGTAATTTTTTCAGCACATCAACAGCCCCAACAAAATTCAAGTCTTCTAATAAGAAAAGAAGGCAGTAGTAATGGGTAGGCACCTACAACCAGGAAGAAAGAGACATTAATTCAAGAAAATAGTATTATAGCTCAGCTTAGAGTGGGGGAGATGAGAGGAAAAGATGTGTTCTAGAAGTGAGCGCAGCAGAAGTATTAGAACTTGGTTGTGGATTTGGACACAGGAATGAGGAGAAAGAAGGTTCCGAGGATGGCTGACTCTTTAACCTATGAGAGTAAATGACTGACTAAGTCCGTCACATGGATATATGTGATAACACGTCCATGTTTATCTGATAATTGCTGTTATGGAGTCGGAGGTCAAAAGAGAGATCCAGGCTGAAAATAAGAATTCTGGAGTCATCAGAGGGTGATCAACTCTTACTCTGCCCCAAGTATAAGACACCTTGGGAGAACAGAGTAAAATAGGTCATTGTCAGTACATCTAAGACACAGGGTTTTGAATCAGTAGGGAACATGGTAATAACTGTTGTGGGTGCTGCTGCTGCTGCTGTGTTAAGTATGGTGATTATAGACTTTTGAAGGGGAATGCCATGACCAATTACATTTTGTACTCCCATTAATTGACACATAATAAATAACCAGTAAGTAAGGGGCATAAAAAAATTGACTGTGTCAAATGGTGAATCAGATAAGTGCTTTTGAGTGGTGCAAACAACATGCTGTGTAAGTTATAAGGTGTAGATGTTTTATAGTTAGTTGAGAGAATCAAGAAAGGATTTATAGTTTTAATGAAGGAACTTGATAACATGAATGTAATCTTGATGATATTTCAACATGCTCACTTAGGGGATGGGACAGGAAAGGACTGGACTTGTTGAGGGAGAGAAGTAGCCCAGTTTGGAGTCTAGGTCTCACTGAAGTACCGTGAAGGCAAATACTATTACAAAGATGGGTTTATTACGGTAGCCTCGGAAGCCACAAGAGAGTAATATTTATTTAATCCAGTAAGCAGTATGAACTCATTAACATCTTTAAGCAGAAAATCTTAGATCCGTCTTAAACTTAAGAAAATGTATTTTGACAGCAATACATAATATAAATGGGAGAAAAAGGAGGTCCCATGGGACAATGGTTCAGAAATGCTGACTTCTTGATTAGAATCTGAAAAGGAAAACAGAACTAATCCGTAGTATTATCTTTTTCCAGAAAGGAAAATGAGGACTCATAGGTAGAAATTTTTAGAAAGCAGATTTTAACAATAATAGTACCATTTGAAGTAAGGGTGCTGTAGCAATACCTTTTAAAAATCTTTTAGTTATAAGATAAAATAGAGAAACACAGAAAAAAGGTTTAGTAGATCTCATTGATCTTCATAGCAATCCCATTAGGGTGAATCATGTTGCTATTACCATTTTAAGAGATTTGCCCCCCAAGTCTCCTAAAGTTGTTGGCACCAAGATTCAAACTCAGACTCCAAATCATCTACTGTGAGTCATTGATCTCTGTGCCTGGGAGGAAGAAGGAGAAACAGATGGAGAAGGAGAAAGGGAAAGGAAAAAGAACAGAAAAGAAAAAGGAACGAAAAGAAAGGAAAGGGGGCGGGGGGGACCCTGTTCACCCCTGGAGCTGTCCAACAGCTATTTGAGCTGCCTTAAGAAAGGGTAAGCTGTAAACTTGAACTATACAAGTTCATAGACATTTGAATGGTCTTTGTAAGAAGAGTCTGTTTTAAAGGAATTACTTAACTTGAGGGCCGTTGGACGAAAGGACCTTAATGTTTCTTCCTGCTGTTTAGATTCTTTAACCTTCTCTTGAGAAAAGTAATTTTAGAAGTATAAGTAACAAAAAGGAACTTACTTCTACCCAGACATAACAAGTGTGTTTTATGCAGAAATCATTATCTCCAAATGTAACTAATTTTTTTTTTCTTAGTCATTGTTTCCTCTCAGATTTCTGCACAGAAAAGATCATAGCAAAATTCTATAATATTTACCCGTTGCTTTGGTAGAAACAATCAGCATTTAAAAGATATAAAAAACACACTAAAACATACATTTAAGTTCCTCTCAACAAAAGTGAAAGAAGATAGGTATAGTTGTTGTTATTCTCATATCTTTATGGTTAAGGAAGACAGTTCTAGTTGATTGAGTCTAAATTATCCTAAAATTACTTTGGAAGGAACTTCCATTTACCTCATGATCTCTGATAGGCATGAGCCATCCCTTCTGAAAGAGTCGCCCATGAGAAATGGCAATGACATCTGGGAATTATCAATTAAGTTTCCTTGTTCTATTCATTTTATGTATCACATGAACGTGAATTTGAGATGGGTTTTCTTTTCAAAGTTTTTCCAATTAGCAGTATTATCAACAGCAGGTTTATTTTGTTATTCTTTGTGATTCTCTTTAAATAGAACCACCCCACATTAATGGATCTGAAGAACCTGGAGAGATATCAGTAATTGTTAATAACCCACTTGAACTTACCTGCATTGCTTCTGGAATTCCAGCCCCTAAAATCACCTGGATGAAAGATGGCCGGCCACTTCCTCAGACAGATCAAGTGCAAACTCTAGGAGGAGGAGAGATTCTTCAGATCTCTAGTGCTCAGGCAAGTGTCAAAGTTCATAGAATTATTTTAGGGTAGGTGAAACTTCTCACCTGATGATAGATGTAAATTGATAAAGAAATTATGGTCCTGAATAAAAATATACCATAGATTTCAGTATTTTTAGCAAGGGTAGATTGGTTCTATAATATACACAACTGGGGGTGACTTCACTAAAAGGAAGACCATAAAGAAATACACTCAACTCTAAAGAAAGCAATATACCGGCTTGGCGCCTATAGCTCAACCGGCTAGGGCGCCAGCCACGTACACCTAAGGTGGCGGGTTCGAATCCCCAGCCCGGACCCGCCAAACAACAATGACGGCTGCAACCAAAAAATAGCCGGGCGTTGTGGCGGGCACCTTTGGTCCCAGCTACTTGGGAGGCGGAGGCAGGAGACTCGCTTGAGCCCAGGAGTTGGAGGTTGCTGTGAGCTGTAATGCCACGGCACTTTACCCAGGGGGACAGCTTGAGGCTCTGTCTCAAAAAAAAAAAAAAAAAAAAAGAAAGCAATATACCTTCACATTAACTTCTGCAAGTTTTCACAGTGCTGTAAGTGTTGGTGTTATGTCCTAAAGTTCTTATTTGTGCTGCGTAACCCTTTATGGAATCTGCAAAAAGCAATACTATGAGCCTTGAAAGTGAATTTTCAATCTCCAAAATGAACTAGCAGACATGAAAGTCTGAATAGACACAATTTTTCAGACAATAAGGTCAATAAAATTGGTTGCTTCTTTCAGTTTATGTTTAAGGAAATTTATCAGAAATGTGAATATATTAAAGAGGCGTCTGTCTGGGACGTCTTGTTGTAAAAATTCTCTATTCTAC
>NW_003852411.1:7948803-7956291 GCF_000181295.1 Otolemur garnettii | reverse complement strand
GTTTAACATTCTGTGCTTAGACTGGTACCACAGGCATGTAGTAAATGCTTTAAAACAGAGTGAGATAGAATTTTTGTTGATGCTGCTGTTGTTATAAACGTCATCTCCTTTGAATGCAAAATAAATTATGTAATCCTATTTTGTTAGAACTTTTACTGAGAAAAGAGCAAGAAAGGTCACTGGAAGAACAGAGTAAACAATTATAAATTATCTGCTGTGCCCTTGCTACATTCAGCTCTGAGATCTCTATCACACCCACCCTCCGCATGACAGCTCTGTAGGGCAGTGTCTGTCTCCCTCCCTATCCTACACATCTGACGTGGGCTGAGGGAGATTCAGGGCTTACCTCACTGTTGCTCAGTGATGGGCTGGTTCTTACTCTCAGGTCTGGTTTGAGAGCCTAGCCATGGACCTCAGCACAGTTTGTTTCTGACATCATGGAGTATATACTTCCCATTCCTCTCTTTTTTTCTCCATTTGAAATATTACAGTAACTTAGAAAAAAGGTCAGATTAAACCCTATCAATCACTAACTGAATTCAAAATTCTTGAATGATATAATTTCAACAGACAGAAAAAGAAAGCAAAAGAATTTTGTGACATAAGAAACATCCTGGAGACAGGAAAGTGTGGGGAGTAAAATCCTAAATGTAAAGCTTGAAAGGGACATTCAGGTGGTAGTAGAGTAGGTCTTAAAGGCAAGAATGAAAAGTTAGGTTACAGGCAAATGAGATGGAAGTCTCATAGAATGTTAAATGGTGACCACACCCCCACAGATGTTCTAGTTATTGTTGAGCATCCATGAGATCTATCTCAACATTCGAGAAGTTTCCAGTTGTCTAATGGAAATGAAAATACAGTACACAAATGTCTGATTAGTTGTGAAACTATAATAGAACCATTAAAAACAACATTGAAGTAGATAATTAAATATGATCAAGTGCCGAGGTTGATTTTGCATGTACTTTGGATACAACACTTACAGCATTTTATTTTACTTGTCTGAACTTTGTCTTTTTATGTATTTTGGGGGACATATCTTTATGCCTGGCACATAGTGGATGTGGATGATTTGCCAATTCCAAATTGTGTGTCAGAGAAGAGAATTCCCTAAAATATCTTTCACCAAACTCTAGGTCTGTGTTGGATTCTAAGAAAGGCAGCCATTTTATGACCAAATAGGTTTGGAAAACCTTATATACTATACACTACCCTCCTTTGAGAGCCACATGCGTGTCAACAACTCTGTAAAATCTTACTCTAAAGCTAAAGACACCTGCTTACTTATGATTTTAAACACCCTAGTAACAAAATACACTTTAGAAACTGTAACTGTAAATAATGACTGAGTGTATCCAGGATGCCATAAATTGTCAGGAACTGTCTCCTGGAGTAGGCAAAAGTTAAGAATAGTGATGATTCAAATTTGATTAAATCGAGCCAAATGACCTGGGTGGGGGAGTTAATTTTAGTGATTTAAAGGTAATAGTGAGAAATTCAGAAATTATTCTCTAGGAAATGGTACATTATTTTCTTAAATTCTTAATTGAATGACTCTGAGAGTTGTTCTAAAATTTTATTTATATGTTTATCCAAACATTCTAGTCTTACTTTTTTTTTTTTTTTTTTGTAGTTTTTGACCAGAACAAGGGTTGAACCCTCCACCTCCAATATATAGGGCTGGTGCCCTACCCCTTTGAGCCACAGGCACCACCCTAGTCTTACTTTCTTTTAAAAGAATTTTTATAACCTACCAATAAGTTTTTCCATAACCTAGAAAGTCACTTTTGTATGTAAGAATTTAAAAAATTCCAATATTCTAGGAAGGTTCAAGTAGGAAAATAAACAAGGCTAGGATTTTTCTATTTTCCATAATTTATTTTTCACAGTAGTAAGATCATCTGTTTTCCAGAGTATGCTCCAGCTACCTAAGCAAGGATTGTTTCTACACAATATCAGACATCTGAATGAAGACTGACTTCCGGTGGAAAACATGCAGGGGGATTTTTAAAGAAATAACTTGGGCTGTAGAGTCAGATAATGATAGATGCTACTGTCAGCCTCACCCTGTTTATAGCAAATTACATAATGTACCCCCTTTGTTTTGCCATGTATATTAAAGGTACAGTCAAGATGTTGCATTGATTTGTTTGATTTGAATATCTGATATATTATTTAATATTAACTATTAACTATTTTAATATTATACTAACTATATGCACAACTATATGCTTATTAAATAAACATTTCATTTTCTTCAAGAAGACTTCAATTAAACTCAGTGTGCTTTTTAAATTCATGAATATTTATTTCTTTAATAAACATTGACTGTGTAGTCTGTTATATATGGTGCTAGGCCATATATGTATATATGTGTGTGTGTGTGTGTGTGTGTCTGTGTGTGTGTGTGTGTATTTATCTATATGTATATGTACATATAGATACACCTTTTCTGGTATATACATATATATAGATAGAGTATATATTTTGGAGTGTATATATATGTGTGTATGTGTGTACATGTGTCTACTTTTTCTGGTATCATTAAATATACCCTAACTTGTAAACAATCTTAGATAAAATACTGAAACCTTATTAAAACATAGGTTTATATATAACATAGATGCCAGTCAATGGTCAATACAAGAATGCTAACTATACGCACAATAATTTAAATTTGCTTTATGATTTTTAACATAAAAGTTTTGTGTTTAATGATATCTTGCTTTTACGTGGGGATTTTTACATCATACTTCTTTTTTATGCCTTTTTTACATACACACCTGTATGTATTTAGTCTCATGATTAAAACTAACATGTTAACATTATATCATCTACTTTGGGTTTTGCAGGTGGAGGATACAGGAAGATACACCTGCCTGGCATCCAGTCCTGCCGGAGATGATGATAAAGAGTATTTAGTGAGAGTGCATGGTAATTTTGGAATCATTTCCTATAATCAGATGCACACCTAATTAGAAGGCATAATTATAAAACTTGAGTCAACGCCACAGCACATCACAAGATATGTTTGTAAAGTAGAAATGATGTATCTTGCAAATCTGATTCTTAATTTGACGTGTCAAGTGCTCTTTGGGAATAGTTCAGTTGATTTTTGAGTTACTGGTGTTGTTTCTGCAAAAATAATTCACTGACATTGGTTCAAAATAATAGAATATAAATTGATGAGGCAAACAAAAATAATCCATAATTTCACTACACAAGGATAAGACCTGTTTGCACATCACTGTCTTGTCCCCAAAATGTGATCATACAGTGGACACATACATTTTCTGTACATATATTGTGCGACTTGCTTTTTATCTTAATGGTGTGTAGAATGTGTTTTCATGTCAATAATATATTTTTATAATATCATTTTTAGTAATTGCATAGCATCCCATTTTCACCCCATTTGGGGGTATATAAGATGTTTCTGTATTTTCATCAATATCAACAACACTATTGTTGATATCTTATGTTGTACATACCTGTTGCCTTGTTCCCTTTATTTTGAGAAATTTCTGTAAGTACATTTGCTTGGTTACACACATGTGCACATGTACATATACACATAGTTAAGGATTTTGAAACTTATTGCCAAATAACTTCCTTAAGTAGTTGGGCCAATTAGACTACCCAAATATTGCTTTGATATGGAAAGGAGAATTACTCCTCGTGGGGAGGAATACTTGAAAACCTAAACAGAGGATCTTTGTTTCATTCTCATAGCATAAATGAAGAGGTAATGCAAACTGTCTGGGCTTTAAATAACCCCACATTTCCACATATAAATTCTGTATAAAAGAGTCATGAAAAATACATTTCTGTAGATCAAAAATAGCATATATACATTTCTGTAAAATCACAATGGCCACCCCTTGTTTTGATAGTTTTCACATCTCATTTTCCAAAGAAAATTATTACCAATTGTAGAACCTGGACAAGGGACCCCTTCTTTGTGCCTCTGTTTCTTTATCTGTTAAATGGTAATGACAATGTGATTATCTTACTCACCCTACTCATTCATGTAGTTGTTGGCAGAATTTCATTATTTAATGTACATGAAACTGCTGAATGATGCAAAAAAATTCACTGTTTATAATAATCTGCATTATAAATTAAATGAATAATGTCTTAAGTTTGTGCCTCTTGTTTTATACAGCAGGACCAACATTTGTTGAACACCTATGATAATGTAGATCTTTTACTTCTTATTTCTTGAAGTCTTTAATGGATTTGTTCTCATTCCAGTTCCCCCTAATATTGCTGGAACTGATGAGCCCCAAGGTTTCTCTGTGTTACGGAATAGACAAGTGACATTGGAATGCAAATCGGATGCAGTGCCCCCACCTGTAATTACTTGGCTCAAAAATGGAGAACGCTTACAGGTAAATCTTTTTGCTAAGCTCCACAAAGTCCTTTTTGAGACAAAAAACAATATCATCTGGGGATCCTTTGCTAGGTAGCCGAACCAAATACTAGTTATTCAGCATTGCGGAGGAGGACATAGGGTCTTTTAATCAGCTTTGTTTTCTAAGCCTTTACTGGGATAGTTAGTAGTTGGTTCTGGTCGAAAGAAAGGTATTTCAATCATGAGCCTCTGGAAATTGGCCCCAATATGTATTTCCTGGTACCCATGAATTAAAGACATATTTGAAACACTCAGCTGTTTCTTAAGAGAGAAGAAATCATCATAGGGTCAAAATAACTGACCTATCCTGCCAAGTCTCTAGGGTGAACCCGTGTTTTAATGAATTTCTCTGGTCTAAACTTGGGCCTCAATAGTAACCCCAAAAATCTGTATAATACTCACAGGTACTATATATCTGAGAGTAGATTCCTGAAGAAGCAGTTACTGGCTTGTTAAAGCTTCTCCTGGAGTTCACAGCCCAGGGTCCCCAGTAGCCTTTTAGGGCTGGCTGAAAGCTTGGTTTTGAGTGCTTTGATTATGCTTCTTCTAGTAGTTATTGTTTTTTCTTCTTTGTTCTTCTTTATTCCACTATCATAATCTATACTATGTTTCAAGCACTTAATTATAAAAGGAGATTATGTCCCCTAACACCTAAGGCATAAAGACTTCCACCACCACTGAACCACGCAAAAGACCAAATAGGGAGAGGCTGGGTTCTGAGAGTTACCTACATGATCAATAATCATGCATATTGCTTAACATTTCTGTGCTTCGGTTTCTGTATTTATTGTGTGCCTGCTATAATGCCAGGCTCTGTGATTGCTACTGAATAGTCTTGACCCTCAAGGAGTTCATAGACTATTTGAAAAGAAAAGACAGAGAGGTAAGTCAGAGATTATAGAATGGATACTACTGGTAAGTTGTATGCTTGAGGGATGTACAGCATTTTATAGAAACAGAGAGAAGAAGCAAATAACCCAGAAAGAGGGTAAGGAACAGCCCAAGGAAGCCTTAAAAAGGGTGAGTTCAGTTTTAAAGAAAGGCCATGTACTGGGTGAGAGAAGAGAAGAAATGGATTCTAATCACAGATATTGGTATATTCAGAGCTACCACAAGGAAGGGAATGCTGTCATTCTCAGAACTGCAAGTAGCTTGATATGGTTGAAGTAGACCTTGATTAAAATCCTTTTATGGTTCCCCATAGATTTCAGGATTCTGGTTAAACTATCAAGCTTAGCTCACAAGGTCTTCAAACTCTGACTTTGCCTCTGTAGTCTCACCTCTCCGGCACTTCACTCTGAACCATTAGGAATGAAGGTAGGGACTGAATGAATGTGGATAACAGACAAGTCTGAGTGGATTCCAGGTATGACCAAGTGATGTTAGTAGTAGGAAAGGGTGAGTTCACCAGTGATGGGGAAAAAATGATGAGTTCAAGTTTATATATCATCCAAGGAGAGATTCTGGATATCATTATACGTATTTTAATTTGAAATTCCTATATTATCCAGAGGATTCTAGAAATCATTAAAACTGTTGGCACAAAAGGTTTTAATTTGGCAGTCCATGTTGCCTCAGAAAATTAAGTCCTTGATGTGGTAGTCCTTGTGGTATAGCCTATAATTGAAGAACTTAGATTTGTACAATGTTGACCAGCAAGCTTAGAGTATGAGATGACCATTGAAATGAGAATAAAGCGCTAGGCGGTCATGATAGTTACAAGATGAGCCATGGAAGAAGAGAAGAGAAGGGGACTGAGAAAGGGAATGGGAAGGAGGACTCAGAGGATTAATAACAGGAGACACTGGTGTACATAAAGCCAAGAATTGGTTGACAGAGGCCACATACTGTACACATTAAGTTGTGTCCATTGGCTTTGGCAATAGAGGTGATTGAAGACCTGAGCTATGTTTTTTAAATAGAGTGAGCAAAGTATTAAATAGAAGCCAGATTATGGTTATTTGGGAAGTTAATAGAAGAAGTAGAAACAATTGAGGACTATTCTTTAAATAAAAAAAGAAATTTGTGTATGTTTATTTGCTGAAAAAAGAGATTAAAGATACACAAAAGAGGAAGAGAGGTGTGTAGGACAAGGTGTGACCCAGGACACAGGGGAAGAGATTAGCCTCAGCCAGCAGAGTCAATTATTTTCTACAGAGATGGGGAAATAGAAGGGAAGGTTGTATTCATATTGAAGGTGGGAGAAGGAGACAATTGTAGCCACAGGACTTGATGGTCTCAGCAGAATGGGAAGCAAAGTCATCATCTGAGAATGAGGGTCTATCTGAGGAAAGAAGTCAAATTTGGAAGAATCTCTGGTAGTAAATGGAAGGAAAACAAGTAAAAAATCATGATGAGACAGTAAGTTAATAGAATTTACTGATACTCATGGAAGAATGATGTGGAAAGAATCACTCAGAAAGTTTTATTAGCCAAACTCCTGCTAGATTCATATAACAGTTAAAAAATTAAAATATTTCACATAACTTACCATATATATTTAAGAAATTGCTTATTCTCATCAGAGGTATCATAATTTTCTCACTAGTAGCTCCAATACCAGTGAAAGGCCTAGGGAAAATACATAAATTTTAAAATAAATGGACCTGAACTGCATATTTTAGTGTGAACAATTATTTTCATTAGAAATATATATCTAGGACAGAGTCCATACGGTAGAGAAATGTTATTTGGGCTGTTCCTGAAATGCTTCCATTTTGGGCACAGAGAATCAGTTTTTGATGCTTCTGGCATTTTTTAATAATTGTGAACATTATACATTATAATTTATACTAAAATACTTGTTTACATCTATCTCCCCAATTGCATTAATAGCAATGATTAGGTTCTGTTGTGCCATATTTCCATAATTCTTGGTCCCATGCCTAGACATAAAATAAATGCTTCACAAATGTTGGTAGACCAAATAGTTATTTACTTATTTTAAAGGCTATTAGAAGATAATGTTTTCCTCTAAATTCACCAAAGTAAGTTTGTTAACCAAAGCCAGGAAGCTGTCAGTTGTAAGTAACAGAATTTAAACTCAAAGCAACTTAACTAGAAAAAAAAAAAAA
>NW_003852411.1:7941130-7947926 GCF_000181295.1 Otolemur garnettii | reverse complement strand
TTGACAAAATTCAGAAAGTTAAATAGACTTTTCCTCTAAAATAGTCCCCTGGATTTTTAATGAAGGTAAAATTTTATGAAACTATCCAGGATATTGGGTGACCACAACTAAAATCTCCAATACTAAAATTAAAATCCACACTTTCTATTCCCACATGAACTCAATGATTAATAAGATGCATGCTCTGAGACTTGCATGATTAATCACAGATGTGCTCTTTTGTTAAAACAGCCCACTTTCTGTTCTTTATTTAAAGTGAAGTGGTTCCAGTGTTAACATTCTCTGACCGTTATTTGGCCAACAAGAAATAAGAAATATCATCTTTAATTTGCATCAGACCAGAGCTGATTTTTATTTAAGCCTCTCCCACAGAGAGCCAGATTTCATACACCATATCAGGGATTTAAATTCCCCTCCCCATCTACCCTTTATTTTTATACACAAAGTATCTTGAGTAAGACTTCAGGAATTGAATCTTCAATTCTATTTACACAAACCTAGATTAGTGTAGACAAAGCTATACATTTGACTCAAAGCCCATCTTGTATTACATCTTTAAGGTCTTAGTTCAGACTATGTTATTTAGTATAACTGATTTTTTACGGGTATCTCTTGTTCAGTTCCTCCAAGCATAAAAGGTGGCTCCCAGAGTCTAATCATTCTCTTAAGTAAGTCAACTCTACTGGAATGCATTGCGGAAGGTGTCCCAACCCCAAGGATAACATGGAGGAAGGATGGAGCTGTTCTATCTGGGAATCATGCAAGGTACCAATTTTGGAAAAGGATGAAAAATGCTGTATGCATTGAAATATTAATCCTTACATCTTTTTTCCAATGCATTGTATTTTGGTCTTGTGTTTAGAGTTATCCTTTTGTCGTAATATAAGAATCAAAATTTAGTATTTCAAAAGCATAATTCCTAAGGAGAATGTCTAACTAATGACTATAATCCATTCATAAGCAAAGGCCCATGTGTAAGGCACCTTTGCTTCCTATCCTTTTCTATCTCCAAGAATATTGTAAATATGTGTCATCCGAAACAGGAAAAGGAGTGAAAATGGGTTTCACTAAATCTAAAGTTTCTCCCAGTCAAAATGGGATAATCAAAAAGACAGATCCAGGAAACTTCACTTGTGATTTTTCTCACAGATACTCTGTCTTGGAAAATGGATTCCTTCATATTCAATCAGCACAAGTTACTGACACTGGGCGGTATTTGTGTATGGCCACCAATGCTGCTGGAACAGATCACAGGAGAATAGATTTACAGGTCCATGGTAAATACAGTTTTATAAACAACATTCAGTCTTTGTGTTAAATGCTCTTTAACAGCCTAAGCTAGTGATGTCACGGAGACCTTGACATTGACAACTATTAAGCATATTACATTGTATGCATATTATGAGAGTCCCACCCTGCGTTTGCTTTTCACTGTAGTGAACACCATCACAACACTATCAAAATTCAGAGCCTTGTATTTGAACTATGAGGCAAGTTGCCGATGACTAATTTAAGTTTGGCAGAAACACTTCAAATGGCATCCTATCTGCTAAACGTGTTTTCCTCTTCTTTTCTTAGTTCCTCCATCTATTTCTCCGGGTCTGACCAACATAACTGTAACTGTAAATGTTCAAACTACTCTGGCTTGTGAGGCGACGGGGATACCAAAACCATCAATCCACTGGAGAAAAAATGGGCACCTTCTTAATGTGGATCAAAATCAGAATTCATACAGGTAAGGATGCATTGGTTGAAAAATCTCTCCTGTATTTAAAAACATTATTTAAAAGAATCAACATTTTAACTCTATCAGTGGGGGAGGCAAATTTATAAAGTACAAAAAATTAGTTAACACAGAGACAGTATTTTTTTCCTTAATCTGGAATTAGTTTTGCAACCTTTTTCTGAATTGTAGGTTCAACCTTTCCATACAGAAACCCTGTGGATGACTGTCAGTTGAAGTCTACAGGATGCGCTTTCTATCCTGATTTATTTATTACCTTTTATAATTGCATAAAGACAAAGGATTAAAGCACATTATTTGATATAAAAGAAAAACTATTCTGTAAAAATAAAGATATGCTTTAGTTACACAATGAAAATCAAATTTCATAGCTTGAAATACAATTTAGATATTTGGCAGCCTGTGGGGAAGGAAAACAGCATTTTCTCTAATTTTTTGAATTCCTCCGGCTTTACTACCATAGCTCATCACGTGGCCATGTCAGCTTTTCAAAGGCTGAACTTTAAATCAGTAAGAATGTCTGATGCTTTAGGGGAGCATCTTTTTTTTTATATCTCCATTGAGCTAGTAGATAGTTATCCTGAAAAGTGATTTGCTATAATACTAAAAACACTCTCTGGGTGGCGCCTGTGGCTCAAAGGAGCAGGGTGCTGGCCCCATAGGCCAGAGGTGGAGGGTTCAAACCCAGCCCTGGCCAAAAACTGCAAAAACAAACAAACAAACAAACAAACAAACAAAAAAGTCACTGTCTTAGGTCCACTGGGACAAAAATAATTTCTGACATACTGGGAAATGTGAAACTAGGAGAGCTTCAGTTGCAATTCGTTCATTTCTCTGCTTCTCACCCTTCTAATCTTTTGGCAGTTCAGTGTCTTGAAAGTATCCACACTATGGGAAATGTGCCATGCTTTTGAATTAAAATGCATAGCAAATAATGTTTCCATGAAATCAAATCACTTCTATTCTATTGGTGCAAAGTTTGAAGTAAGAAAATAGTCATTTTAATTTATATTTACTTTATGTCATGTCTTTAATGGCAGCTGCATAGAGGTGGGGAACCTGAAGCCTCAAGGCTACATGTGACACTCCAGATTCCCCAGTGTGGCCCTTCAACCAAAACCAAACTTCACTGAACATATCCCTTTATTAAAAGGATCTGTTCTGGACAGCGCCTGTGGCTCAAAGAAGTAGGGTGCCAACCCCATATGCCAGAGGTGGCAGGTTCAAACCCAGCCCTGGCCAAAAACTGAAAAAAAAAAAAAATCTGTTCTATAAAATTTGGGTTTAGTCAAAGGCTACACTCAAGGATCCAGAAGGCCATATGTGCCCCAAGGCTGCAGTTTTTATACCCCAATACCCAGATTGTTCTATTTTTGAATTGGTATATATACATTATATATATAATTATTATTTATATAAATATATGGCGTGTAAGTGCCAAGCTCATTATATGCATAGATTGCCTAATGGTCAAGTCAAGCTCTTATGATGTCCGTAACCTGAACACATGTTTTACCCAACGAATGAGTTCTTATCCTTTACTCCTCCCTTCCCTTCACTCTTCTGTGTGTGTATGTGTGTGTGTGTGTGCATGTATAAAATGTACCTCCAAGGAAGCCATTGCATTCAAGGGAACGTGTGAAACAGTGAAAGGAATGTGATAGACAAACCTATTGCTACCCATCTTTCAATAGAAATAATCAAATACCAACCTGCAAAATTATTGTTAATTTACAGATAATTTATATGAAGCATTTGAGATGGTGCCAGGAATACTCAGTGGCTGTCATCACTGTCTTGTTACACTGTATATCTTCCAGAAAAACAAGGTTAATCATGATGTAAGCATTCAGAGAATGCAAGATTCCCTCTTCAGACAATCCCTCCGCCCAGCTGCCTCCTGTAATTATTTCAAGTTTGAGGCCCTGTTCACCCTGCCATGTAAACTTAACTCTAACACACAGAGTTTGCTTCAGAGACATGAAGCTCCTTCAAACACACAGGAGGAGTGCTAGTTCTGTCAATTCACAACATGGCACCATGTTGAACCAACCAGAGAACTTTATGAAATCCTGTATGTATGTGCACATAGTATCTCATGCTTTGAAATCTGTCTCCTAGGCTTCTTTCTTCAGGTTCACTGGTGATTATCTCCCCTTCTGTGGATGACACTGCAACTTATGAGTGCACTGTGACAAATGATGCTGGAGAAGATAAGAGAACCATAGACCTCACTGTCCAAGGTAGAACTGGCTTATACCATGGATTGAAAGTTACTATATTGCTGTTTCTTCACATACCCCTACTTCCCAGGAAAGGTTCCTTTTCTGTTTACCTAACATTTACTTTCTGAAAAGAAAGAGGAAAAGGTATGATAAGGCTTTGGAAATCTGGAAGGATTGGAAGCTTGTACCGGTAGTTCTTTTTTCTTTTTGTTCTTATTATTGTTTTAGTTCCACCTTCCATTGCTGATGAGCCTACAGACTTCCTCATAACCAAACACGCCCCAGCGGTAATTACCTGTACTGCTTCTGGAGTTCCATTTCCCTCCATTCACTGGACCAAAAATGGCATAAGACTGCTTCCCAGGGGAGATGGCTATAGAATTCTGTCCTCAGGTAAGACCAAGCTCAAGGATGTCTCATCCATTAATTAAATTAGTTAGGAATGGGTGGCCTTACCTGGCCTTTTGTTGCACCAGAATAAAGAATAAAATATGTGTGTATTCCTGGACTTAAGCATTTGGAATGAATGCAGTTAGAGTAGGAAGGAGAGCTAGGGAAAGGAAGAGAAGAAAAGAACTCTGGAAACAAAACAACAAATAATACAACTGATATGAATATAATAAGCATTATCACTGGTATTTATGTGCAAATACTTACTTAACCTAAGTTTGTACCTATGAGTGAATCACAGTCTTTCATGGGCCAAGAACAATGTCTCTTCCTTTTTCAAACATGTAGTACCTAAGACTATATATTCTACTAAGTTTTTGAGACTATAAAACTAAGACAGGGTTCTTGCTTCCAAAACTTTTAAAATTGAGCAGGTAAGACAAGGATGGGTGATAAAGGCTCTGAAGGAAAATTTTTTATGGTGGTAGTAACCATCCTGTGTATAATTTATAACACTGAGGAGAAAATGAAATAATTCACCTAAATAAAATTATAGAGGATTCACACTGGTATTTCTGAAAACTTGTCCTGCACTGGGGAGGTACACAAGAGATAAACTAAAGTAGCACCTGCTCTCCTGGGACTTTGGGAGTCTGTGTGTATTATTCTAAGAGAATTTATTTACTTCTTCAATAGAAAGGAAATAGTAGAAGATGTGTTCTTGGGATGCAACTGGCTTTCAACACAAAGTATTTAGGCTTTCTCAGAAACCTATATAGATGGGTAGCAATTGAAATCATAAAATATCAGTTAACTATTCTTTTGAACAAACTATTACACTAAGAAAACATTTTGGAACTTTCTTAAAACGTTAAACAGAGTTACCAAAAGTCCCAACAACTCCATTCCTAGGTAATTATCCAAGAGAAAGGGAAATGTACATGGGCTATGCAGAAAGTATCTAGCCACCTAATATGAAAGATATAGACATATGGATGGATACTTTCTGGACAGACCTCATAGGTCTACACAAAGGCTTGGATGCAAATGTTCCTACAGCATCACTCACCATAGCTGAAAAGTGGAGACAAGTCAAATGTCTGATCTTTATGTGTACTGGTATTTATGCGTACTAATGAATGGATAAACAAATTGTGTTGTATCCAGGCAATGAAATTCTATTTGGCAACAAAAGGGAACAAAATTTTGGTACGTGCTACAACATATGAATCTCAAAATCATTATGCTCACAGTAAAAGATGTTAGACACAAAATACCACACTGTATGATTCCATTTATATGAAGTGTTCAGAAAAGGCAAATTCATAGAACCAGAAAGTAGATCAGTACTTTGTTCGTAGTGTGATGGAAATATTCTAAAATTAGATTGTGGTGATAGTTGCAGAACTCTGTAAAGGTACTAAAAATTACTGAATGAGACATTTAAGTGGGGGACTCTGAAAGTATGTAAATTACATGTTAATAAGGCTGTGAAGAATAATAATAAAGAACTGTGCTAGGCACTTCAGGGGATGCGAAGATGCATATAAGCTATGCACCACCAGCAAGGTACAGAAAACACACACACACAAATGATAAAGTCATAATTCACTGAACTAGAAAAATAAGGATACACTATAATTAAAACTTTTTTCTTTTTAGGAGCAATTGAAATATTTGCTGCCCAATTAAACCATGCTGGAAGATATACTTGTGTCGCTAGGAATTCAGCTGGTTCTGTTCATCGACACGTGACCCTTCATGTTCAAGGTATGGAAGGTTGTTTGATTCATCAAAACCTTTGTAGGTTTGGGGGTATTGTTTTGTTTTGGTTTATTTTGGTTTGGGGGTCTTTTTAGTTGCATTAATTCTTGAAGGGTGATACTGTCTGAGCTTTGAACCACAATAATATCTTAAGGGATATAAAAGCCTGGAAAATATTTTTCAGTAGGCTAAAAAAGGCACATAGATGGAAAACCACTTAGAACAAACTCCAAATTATTTTTCTTTTCAAATTTGTCCTACCTGTTCCTGCTTCTGGTCTTTCAATGGAGGTGGAGAATGTCGGGTAGCCAATATTCACTTTTCTCTTAGCCAGTCAAATCACTACTATTTTGTCATTATGAATTTGGGCATATTTAAACTCATCACTACAAGAGACATTCCTGCCATGAACTAGTGAGTGCCTTTACTTCTTTTTTTGTTGATTAACTTTTATAGAGCCTCCAGTTATTCAGCCCCAACCAAGTGAGCTGGACGTCATTCTAAACAATCCCATTTTACTACCATGTGAAGCAACAGGGACACCCAGTCCTTTCATTACGTGGCAAAAAGAAGGCATCAATGTCATCACTTCAGGTACCTACCCATTGTCTCTATCAGGAAAACCATGACACATCCTTTATTTTATAATTCAGAAGTCTGTATGATTTTTTCC
>NW_003852411.1:7939844-7940616 GCF_000181295.1 Otolemur garnettii | reverse complement strand
AAAAAATAATAACTGCAATTAAACTAATTTGATAGAAAAATTATTCTTAGGAGAAAGCAGGATATCTTCATGTATTTGCATTCCACTGAGATTTTCTTGATATAATTTCCATATCTTCCATGTACTGCTTATGCGAATCAGAGACCTAGTAATGGGTTTCAAGCTACTGAATTTGAATCAGCTCGTTTTGAATTTCTTTGTAGTGTGATTTTCCTATGGTGAATTAATGAACATAGCCAAGCTCACTTTTCTGCATATTGTAAATCGAATTTCTTTGTATTTTCCAAAATTTCCTCAACATTAATAACTGGAAATATATTGAACATTACAGATATAATCCTTCTCTTATGGTCCTAAGCACTAATGGAGAAGGAAAAACTTACACTATCAAATAAATGACATGATGATAAATTTGGATATATGCTATATAGAGGAAAATCAGAGGCCAAGATGGAGAATAATGAGGCTATGTGGGGACCACATTAGGTTAATGGTTAGGGAAGGCTTCACTAAGGGGTAACATTTCAGCTGACACCTGAATGATGAGCTAGGTAGGATAACCCATGGGCAGGTTGGTGTAGTGTCCAAGGGAGAGAGAACAGCATGTAATGGCCCCAGTGTAGGAAAATATAGGAAAGAAAGTAGGACAGTGTGGCTGGACCGTGGTAAACAAGCCAAAGGCAAACAAAGCAAAAGGGGCACCTGAAAAATCGGTAGGCCTAATGCATGGATTGCACAACATACCATAAGGAACTTAGAACTTCTATTCTAT
>NW_003852411.1:7939110-7939789 GCF_000181295.1 Otolemur garnettii | reverse complement strand
CTAGAGCTAGAAGAACTATCATCTGGGCAAGGTATTATGATCAGGAAGTGGGGATGGAGGTGTGAATGGCTGGAGTGAAGAAGAAAAGTGATGGACTGAAGATGTTTTTGGAGGAGTAATTAACAGGATTGCTGATGAACTGGGAGGTTAGGAAGACAGAAGATTTAAGGTTTCCTGGGCTTCAGGCTGGTTTGGGAAGAAGGAAACCATGATTTCTATATGGAACCATGATTAACTATATGGAACTATTGGAAGTTCCAGTGGAGATTTCAAATAGGGAATGGAATATGTATGAATTCAGGCCTCATAGGAGAAGTAAAGTCTAAGATAAAAGTTTGGAAAGCTGAATCAGTGTTAAACTTATGAGACTGAATGAGATCACCTAGAGAAAGAATATGGGCAGAAGAGATTGCTAGGCGTGAAGTCCTGGGACAAAGCACTGGTTGAGGTCTGAAAAAGGAGATAATGCTAGAAAAGAATACAAAGGAGAGGGCCGATATGTCAGGAGAAGACTAGATTGAGGCCAGCAGAGGGGAGTGTTTCAAAAGGAAGGGAGTTGGCAGCTGTGTTGAATACAAAAGAGTCAAGTAGGACAAGAACCCACAAGTATTGACTGGTTGCGGCAACATAGGGGTCAAAGAAAAGAATAGTTCAAGATCTGAAGGACTTTTTCTCCTTC
>NW_003852411.1:7902517-7938926 GCF_000181295.1 Otolemur garnettii | reverse complement strand
TCATAATTATTTCATATACCCTTTTATAATGATACCTAAGTCTCAATAGAATATCTAGGCTTATATCTAAATGTAATCAGTCTACTGTAAATACTTGAAAGGGAAATCCTATCATAACCCTTTTTCCAGGTTTCTGATGAAGGGGGAAGAGCTTTATCTATATAATTATGATCTGTGATCTATTCTATGATCTGTGATCATAATACTTCAGTAAATATGGACAATGTATATGATACGGCACGCTAAGCAATGGGGGATATACGTGAGTTAAAAATGTCTTTGAGCAGTTGAATATTTTCCAAAAGTCGAAGGATTCTGTTTTAGACATTTAAGGAGGTAAAATGAGTTACACAATAAATGTATGTTAAAGAAAATACTTTTGTTAAAACAGCCTAAACTTTTGAGACACACAATCCCTTGTGAATAGTTAACCAGGTAGAGACTCATTTTCTGAAGTAGGCTCAATGAGGTTTATGTGCCCATGAAAACGAATTATTACATAGTGATCCTTTTGTGGTGATGTTGTGGAAGGTGGGATTTTGTTTCACTGTACTGTGGTGTGTAATCTGGATGCGTATGCATTTCAGATGAGGTTTGAACTTTGTATCTTTCAGTTCCTCCCGTCATTAGCCCTCACCCGAAGGAACATGTGGTTGCTGTGGACAAGCCCCTCGTGCTGCCGTGCCAGGCGGACGGCCTGCCCTCGCCCGATGTCACCTGGCAGAAGGACGGGCGTGCGGTGGTGGACTCGGTCCGCCAGCGCGTGCTGAGCTCGGGCTCTCTGCAGATCGCCTTCGCCCAGCCCCAGGACGCCGGGCAGTACACGTGCACGGCGGCCAATGTGGCGGGGTCCAGCAGCGCCAGCACCAAGCTCACTGTCCACGGTAGGATGTTTAACCCGACTTATTTCAGTGTGCCACTTGACCACAGCGAGGGGAGAAGACATATGGTATAAATATGATGGAAATCAAAACCACACAAACGCAGCGATGCCCAGTGTGTGCCTGTGTGCAGCTGCAGGCGGCCTCAGATCCGCTCTCTGCAGGCTGTTTGTGTGTGTGTGCACAGACGCTGTGAGAGAGCAAGATCTTATTAACATGGCCAGGGTAATTAACGTGCTGCCAATCACCCCCTTAGACTGTGATTACTAGACTCTGTGTTTGGCCTACGAGGAATCCGTTGTATTTTGTGACTCCTTGCTTTACTTCTCGGGCTTCAAGCCATCTTGGCTCAAGCCTAATCACAACAGGACTGTATTATATAGTTTAAGCCTAATGGGAGTTGGAGGTCTATTTGAGTTATTATTTTCAAGTAGCAAAGTATGCGGTATTTCTTTGTTATTTTATAACAAAAAAATTGGGGCTTGTATTAACAAAACTGACAAAATATCTAAATATCGAATCCTCTAAAAATGTTTTAGTTCTAAATATAGAATCCCTGTTAAGATCAGTGGTAGGAAACAGTAACAAATTAAACTACTTCAAATCCTATTTTTAGAGGTAACTCTTATTATAATGAGGAGTTTCTGCTTTTTATTTTATTTTATTTTATTTCATAGACAGAGTCTCACTACGTTGCCCTTGGTAGAGTGCTGTGGCGTCACAGCTCACAGCAACCTCAAACTCTTGGGCTTCAGTGATTCTCTGCCTCAGCCTCTGGAGTAGCTGGGACTACAGGCACCCGCCACAACGCCCAGCTAAGAGTTTCTGCTTTTTAATTTTTTCAAAAACTTGTGACAACTTTTTATTTTCCAAGTGTTTCTAAATTTCACTACAGCTTCACACTTATAGTGACAATTTCAAGTGGAACCATTTTTGATTGAATAAATAAATAATTTAGCCAAAAATAAAAATCGCCATTTCTGAGTTTTTCAAATAACTCCTCTGCTTTCACTTAATATAATTCAACAAATCAATATACATTAGCCCTTTACCTTCAAATGAATAATACTCTTTCTTTTAAAATATTTATAGAAAATTTACCAAAAAAAAAGAATATTTACCAAAATTGGCCATATACAAAGGAACAAGGAAATATTAATAAATTAAAAAATAATGGACCATAATTCCTGCCCAATAAAGTGCAATAAAGCTAGAAATTTGTCACAAACTTTTGATACCCCAAACCCAGGCAACTTAAAAATACTCTTCTAGCTAACAAGTGAAAGCATATGCTTTTATTTTTAGAGTAGGTAGAAAATAATAGAAATCATAATGTATAATATGATTTCATAATATGATTTCATAATAATATCATAATGTACAGTATGTGACAAAAGTTAAAATCAACTGTGAAGTCATAGCCATAGTTCTTTTCATTTTGAAAAAGAAAGAACTGAAGTAAATATGCTAATACTGCAATCCTGTAACCCCTAGGAAAAGAGAAGTTGCAACCCTACGGGAACCAGGATAAAGGAGATAATGAAAAATACAGCATAAATTAATGAAAATGAATTGAATATTTATGATGCACCATTCAGCAACAGATATTTTTGTACTTTCTAAATTATCTATTGTGTTTATGCTTATAATAATGCATATGTTTATATATTTCCTCATATAATCATAAAGGATAAAATCTTAATTTAACATAACTGAAGGCAAATTTAACTACAAATCTAATCTAACTGAAGGCAGTTGTTTAAAGTTTATACAGCAGCTTTACTTTTGCTAAGACCAGATGTGGTCCTCTATCTTTTTTTAAGAATGTCATTGATTGGTCCTTTTCTCACTGATGTGTTTGAATCATTCCCAAATTCATTGATGTGGGAGGGCCGTGTATTTGTATTTTTTTCTGAGCCAAAAATTCTTAATACTTTTCAAGTCTTTCCTTTAGAAGTAAATTCCGAGTCCACTAGGATATCTTTTAGTACACTAAGGTACTTAGTTTATCTCTAAATTGCCTAAATTCCTGTTTAAAAAAAAGTTGAGTCAAAGGAGGTATTTAGAATTACAATGTACAAAATTATGAAATCACTGTAAACATTTCCTCTGTTACAGCATAAAAGCTGAATTAAATGTCTTGATCTAGGGCAGCACCTGTGGCTTAGTGAGTAGGGCACTGGCACCATATACCAAGGGTGGCGAGTTCAAACCCAGCCCTGGCTGAACTGCAAAAAAAAATAGCCGGGTGTTGTGGCAGGTGCCTGTAGTCCCACCTACCTGGGAGGCAGAGGCAAGAGAATCATCTAAGCCCAAGAGCTGGAGGTTGCTGTGAGCTGTGACGCCATGGCACTCTACCAAGGGTGAGAGTGAGACTCTGTCTCTAAAAAAAAAGTAGTCTTAATCTGATTTACTTACATTCGTTGTAACACGTGAAATACTGCGATAAATTTTTTTACACAGCATTTTGTTATATTCAATATTGGCTGAGTGTTTTATAGTGACTAGCAGTTATACAACCATAGGAGCATTTTTGGTCTTTGTTGTCATTTTTATCTTTTACTTCGCTGCAACAAGTCAAAGAAACTGAAGCATGGAAGAGCCAAATGAAATGTAGATTTTTAACGTAGTTCTAAGCCATTTACTCAGAAACAGAATATAAATATATTCAGTAAGTTCAAATATGTGAGAATTCTTGCTAGCATCAAAAACATCAATTGCTTTCATAACCACAACCAAATCAATATTTTAGTAGGTTTTTTTGGTTATTTCTATCCAAATTGCCCTTAAAAGAGTCCTTTGTGTGTTAATTTTCAACATGTATGAATACATTGTTAAACTTGGCTTCCTGACTGACCATCTTCTTTAAACTTTTCGTAGTACCACCCAGGATCCGAAATACAGAAGTACAGTACACAGTCAATGAGAACTCACAAGCCATTCTTCCGTGCGTGGCAGATGGAATCCCCATACCCACGATTAGCTGGAAAAAAGATAATGTTCTTTTAGCTAACTTGTTAGGAAAATACAGCGCTGAACCATACGGAGAGCTCGTTTTGGAAAATGTTGAGGTACGTTTAATGGGCACAAACAGATGCAGGAAGCCAGACGAGGAATTTGCCTTCTTACTTTTTGTAATTTAGCGTGGAAAAATATTCTTTAAAAATGAAGGAAAATGTTCTTACAAATGCAGGTCACAAAATGAATTTTACGCATGTTTCATTTTGTGGTCTTTGAATGAGAATAGCATTTAACAGTTAGTAGGAACTTATAAATGCCCTCCCTCTAAAATTGTTATTAAGGTTTTGTGGAAATCGGTGTTTATCAGGCGAAATTCCAAGCGTCTGTGTTGTATTCTGTGCTTGCAAACACGCGTGGGAATGATAAGGAGAGAGAAGATGCAAGACTGGGTATTATTAAGCGAATAGGAAAAGTGGTGTTTTGCTCTTTGCAGGTTTTTGAATGACCCCTTCCGTTCACTGACATGACAGCTAAAGTCTTAGGGGTCTGTGCAGACTGAGGCTTTTGGATGTTATTAGGTGATACCTTTCCAAATTTTCAGAGTCCCAGCTATCAGGAGCATTTTAGTTTTTCCCTGGTAACCCTCTTGAAGAACAATCTACATATTAACATATATACATCACATGACTTTTTAAAAAGTTATGTGGTTCAATGGTATCAACACTTCACACCAAATATCAGACACACTGAAAATTTGAATTATTCAAAGCATCTGTGCATATCTTGTTCCTTTTCATAAGCCTTCAAAATCCCTAAGTTTCATTGCAGAATTGTGTAGGATTAAATTTGAACAAATTACAATGACAAAATTGATCATATTTACTTTATCATTTAATCTCAGCCAACTATCCAAAATCCTAGGATTTCCAGCTAAATAGCTTAGTGACTAGGCTATGTCATTAGGCCCAAACTCAATTACGTGTGCCAACAAAATGTGTACTTAGTCAAATCTGGGTTTCAGTCAATTGTAAGAGATGCACCAGGATTTTATGTACCACTAAGAAAGGAGCAATTCAATCAAAAAAACTGTAACAGATTGTCAATGTTTAAAGTGTATCCCAGTCTCAGATTTTAAAAGTTAAAAAACATGAATTTTAGGGGTGGCACCTGTGGCTCAAAGGAGTAGGGCACTGACCCTCATATGCTAGAGGTGGCGGGTTCAAACCCAGCCCCCGCCAAAAACTGCAAACAAACAAACAAACAACAACAACAAAAACCATGAATTTTAGGATTGATAGGAATAAATCTTTCATGTATAAACGGCTAAATACTTCTAGAGGGCATTATCCCCATGGAGAGGAATGTTGGATTTGACCCCTTGATCACTCTTCTAGACCTTAAGGAATTAAATGAGAGGAAGAAAATGGTTAGAGTTTGAATGGAACGATGACTCAAATATATTAAAACAATACCAACAGTAAGATAGCTTATAAATACTAGAGGAGAGACATAAATAATACAGAGAAGTCTGTTTGTGAATAATATGTATTCCAAACTTTTAAATGCCTCATTTCCATAAAAACCTGATTTTAAACTAAATGTATCACAACCTGGGAATTTAAGAATAATTAAGTTGTATGGGGCAGGGGAAGACCTTCTCAGGCAATACAATTTATTTTTGTTTAAAAAAAATGATAGTATGCATCAAAATTATATTTATAATGAGTGATTATAATCTTTATATTTCCAATTATTTGGTGATTCAATGGAAAAGATTCTTAAATGTTTAAAAAAGAGAAAAAAAATTGTAATTTATCCCTTACTACATCCAGAGGCGTTCAGTCATTTATTTCAACGGATATTTACCCAGCACTTTCTCCATGACCAGCACTGGTTTGGACACTGGGGGTACAACAGGGAATAAAAGAATCAAAGATCCTTGCCCTCATGGAGTTCATTTCTAGAGCAATCAGATGATAAAAACTACAAATAACAAGCAATGTATACATTAAGTCAGAAGGAAAAGGTATGAAAAATAAGAGTGGTAAAGGGTATCAGGAATTGGAGCAGTGCAGGGTGTAGTTTTAAATAAGATGGTTGGCATAAGGGCCCCCTGGGAAGGTGACATTTGACTAAAACGTAAAGGAAATGAGTTAGCCAAGGAAATATCTGAATGGGAAACACACCAGGCAGAGAAAATAGGTAAAGCAAAGAAATTAAGGTGGGCAACAACATTCAGAAACATCTAAAAAAAAATTAATGTGGGAACATTAATGTATCTGAGAAACAGGAGGCTGGTGAAAGCAAAGAAAGAGATTGAAAAGAGAACAAAGGGAAGTCCAAGAAAAATGGAGGCTGGATCACGCAGGGTCTTGGAATGATTTTGCAGAGAAGCGGTACAAAGATGGAGGATTTTTCATGCCCTTAGAAGCTAGCATTTGCTGACAGATTGCAAATAGGGTATGAGAAAGAAAAACATAAAAGGAGACTCAAATGTCTGAGACCAAAGGTATGAACAGCTGAAAGGGTGAAATCCCCATCAGCTGAACTGGTAAAAGGCTACAGATGGCACCAGAAAGGACAAGGAGAAATTGGGAGTTCAATTTGGAGCATGAGTTTGAGATATCCAAGGAGAGGATTAAAATGAACAGCTCAAAATAATTCCCTTTTGGAAAGAAGTATGGAGAATACTCAGGGATCTAAAAGTAGACCTGCCATTTGAGCCTCCAGTTCCGAAGTATGGAGAATACTCAAGGATCTAAAAGAGACCTGCCATTTGATCCTCAAATTCCTCTACTAACAGACCAATTTCTCTATCCAAAAGACCCCAAAATCACTTTATAACAAAGATGTTTGCACCAGATTGTCCATTGCAGCTCGATTCATAATAGCCAAGTCATGAAAGAAGCCCAAGTGCCCACTGACCCATGAATGGATTAATAAATTGTGGTATATGTATATCTTGGAATATTATGCAGCCTTAGAAAAGATGGGAGACTTTACCTCTTTCATGCTTACATGGATAGAGCTGGAATATATCCTTCTTAGTAAAGTATCTCAAGAATGGAAGAAAGAATGTTCAATGTACTCAGTACTAGTATGAAACCAATTTACAATCACTCACACTTTCATATGAAGAATAGATCACAACTATGGTCCAAGTTGAAAGAGGGAGGAAAGGAGGATAGTAGGGGATGGGGGAGGTGAGATCAAGGGAGGGTGAATGGTGGGATCACACCTATGGTGCATAGTGCAAGGGTACATGTCGGATCTATTAGTATAGATTATAAATGTCTTAACACAATAAGTAAACAAGATGAGGTATATATTAACCAGTGTGATCTAAGCGTTCCTAATTCTATATGAAATCAGCACACTGTACCCCATAACTGCATTAATGTATACATGATCTGTGTGTTTATGATTTAATAAAAAAATTAATAGGAGGTTGTAAGAACAATCTGGGCTGGAGATGCTGGTAGTCGTCAGCATATAGATAATATTTAAAGCCTTAACACTGAGTGAGATCACCAAGGAATTGAGTATAGATAGAGAAGAAAAGTGGACCACAGGCTGAACCCTCCTCTCACATGCCAACATTAAGATGTGAATGTTGAGGAAAGCCAGGAAAAGAAGATGAAGAAGGAGCAGCCGGTATGCTTGGAAGGAAACTACGAGAGTGTGGTGTCCTGGAAGCCAAGTGATGACAGGGTGTCAGAGAGAAGGCAGTCATAATCGTGTCACATGGTGCCAGTGCATCAAGTAAGATGAGTGATGAGAGTTGGTCACTGGATCTGGCAAGTGCAACTTTAGAATCGCAGGTGCTGTTACCCTCCTCTCTCCATTCCCTATGATAGGTTTGGTGGTGGTGGTCTTTGGTATCGCATTACCGCAGCCCAGCCATGCTGTCAAGATGCTATCAGCCCTTGGGAATATTAGTTCTTTTCTTGTGCATTGCAAAGCATCAGTCCGGTTGAGGTACTGCTTCAGAATCTAAAGTTTTCTGAAATCTTACTACCCTAAAATAATTACCCTAGTTCTGTAAGGGATGGGCTTCTGTTTAAACTCCTATTCATCTTCAGTTATGTCATGTAAAAGCTAACCTGATGGTTTAGACTAACAGATGGAATTTTAAATTTTGTTTAGACAGGAGTGTCCCTGTGAGGACCTAGCTACAATTTAGTGTATTTCACTTAATGTGATATAAGATGATGACTTTTTAAGTGCTGGGTTTATTTATTTTTTTTTAATCTTAGCTGGAAGATTCTGGGACCTACACCTGTATTGCCAACAATACTGCAGGTGAAGATACACACAGTGTCAGCCTGACTGTACATATTCTCCCCACTTTTACTGAGCTTCCCGGGGATGTGTCCTTAAATAAAGGAGAACAGCTACGATTAAGCTGTAAAGCAACTGGCATTCCACTGCCCAAATTAACATGGACCTTTAATAACAATATTATCCCAGGTGAGTGATTTCTTTCTTAAGAAGTTAATGAATTGAGTGCGTTGGTGGTATAGTGGTGAGCATAGCTGCCTTCCAAGAAGTTAACGAATTCACCCCTGTAAAACTCTAGACCCATCTCCATTTCTTCTGGCTGTGGGAATCATTTGAAAAGTAATGACTGAAGAACTGATTGTTTTAAATTCTATGAAATGTAGGCCTCTGCTTGGATTTTGCCCTCCGCCTAGCATATGTGTTCTGTTCATTCTTTTAAAAGGATAAGTTGGTCACAGGATCATATTTTACAAGATACAAGTAGATTTTTTTTTTTTTTTGCAGTTTTTGGCCGGGGCTGGGTTTGAACTCACAACCTCTAGTATATGGGGCCAGTGCCCTACTCCTTTGAGCCACAGGCACCACCCACAAGTAGATTTTTAACTCAGAAATAATCTCCCTACACCATAAGAAGATACACATATGGGCTCCTAGACTGAGCCTTGCATACACATATGGGCTCCTAGACTGAGCCACCAGGATCTCCTCCATCAATAAATGGATTCAGGTGGCTAATGCTGGAATCCTGAAGATTCATCTGCTTTTACAGAGAAGATGACTTCTACTTCTCACTGTAGGAATCGACCTCTATTATAGTATAGATCAACTTTATGTAGAAAATGTCTAGTCACAATGTATACAACGTGGTAAGGTAGTGCCTGAAACCCAGCAGGGAGGATCAATATCTACGTCTTTGTTCGACATTGTCATCAGTGTAAAGACATTGCCAGTACTGAAAAGTCATCCTAACCCAAAATCGACTTCTGAAGAATTGCACTATTAGCATTTACTAAGTGTCTCGCCTGAAAAATAGTCGTAAGCTTAGGGGAACCATTCTGTTGTCCATATATTAATGACTGAAATCCATCAACTTTGTTACCTGGATAATAGCAATAGTACACCTCACGAAGGAAAAGAAATCTAAAAATTCTAATCAAAGAAAAATATTGTTTTTAAATAACTTGAATGGGAAAAGCACGTAAGGTAAACATAAGTAGATATCCGGTTTACTCAGAATCTTATTTAGTATTAGTTGCATGAGGATTAGCATAGTCACCTTCTATTCTGTTCCAAATATTATAAATTTTTAAATTTATAATATAAATGTTATAAATGTTAATATCATAGCCTTTAAAATAAATGCTTGGCTTTGTAAATGTTTCTGTAGCCACCATTTAAGATTTATAGGGAAGTTTAAATCAGTATAAATGCGATCATGTTTTCATTATTACCTAGCTAGTATATATTTTTATGATTTCCCCTCTGAGCTGACAACTTAGTTGAATTACAAGCTAAAACTGTTTTTATGTTTTTGATGTAAATTGGGAGGAAAAGTGGTGGCAAAATACATGAAATGGAAAATGTAATATTTCTGAATGAAAGAATTTTGAAACCCAGGGAGATTATGAGCCAACTTTAAAGCAACACGCTGAGATGAAAGGTGTACTGTAAACCTAAAATAATTTTTAGAAACGATATTTGTTTTCATTCTCTTTTCCTGTTTCTGCTGCTGTTTTCTTTTTTATTCTCCAAACAAGTGACTATATACCTAGTCAATAACTCAGAGGGAGAAATCTTTGGAAAAGGCCCTCTGCTCCAATGTCATCTTGTGGGTTCAATCGCTGACCGACGCATAAATCTAGTGTTCAAAATACTGAGCTGTCATGAAATGTTTCCTGGGCATTTAAGTTGTTCCCTAACTTGTTTCCCTCAGCCCACTATGACAGTGTCAATGGACACAGTGAACTTGTTATTGAAAGAGTGTCCAAAGAGGATTCCGGTACTTACGTGTGCACCGCAGAGAACAGTGTTGGTTTTGTGAAAGCAATTGGGTTTGTGTATGTGAAAGGTAGGTAAGAGTACTTCATTGCTAAGTGATAATGTTCTCATGAATTATTTGTGTTTTGTTTCCTAATTATGGAGTAATACAGTACAACTTCAGTGCATGAATCCATTGAGTCCTATTTCACAGATATGCAAATTCATGAGCATTTAACTCAAAAGTAGGTTAAGAAGGAAAGAGATCATTTCACACAACGTGGAATCATCCCTGTAGAATATTGAAATTGACAGAATTATCTAGTGACTTAGCAGAAGCAGTTGATTCTGGAAAACTCGTGAAGTTTTAAGGTGGCTTTTCCTCGTCTTTATTAAATTATCTTTCTGGATAGGTCAAAAATCACAAAGAAATGATCAGTGCTCACTTTTACTTTGTTCCTATCTTATATTATTTCCAGAACCTCCCGTCTTCAAAGGTGATTACCCTTCTAACTGGATTGAACCACTTGGTGGTAATGCAATCCTGAATTGTGAGGTGAAAGGAGACCCCACCCCAACCATCCAGTGGAGCAGAAAAGGAGCAGGTGTTGAAATTAACCACAGAATCCGGCAGCTGGGCAATGGCTCCCTGGCCATCTATGGCACTGTAGTAAGTCACACTGGAGTTTATGATGCACATTCAAACCCCCACAGCCAGTGCCCCTCTGTAAGTGCCAGAGATAAGAAAACTTTCTCCTACATTCCTATTTAAATCAAAGAACTCCTTTTTAAAAATAGAAACAACAATTGACATTGTTAGCCGCTAAGTACAGGCAGTAAAATAATTTTGTTACTTTGTTCCCAATCATTGACCTCATCTCCTTATTTATTAACATTAGGAGATAACTTCCTCATATATACTTTAGAAAAAGGAAATAGAAGAATTATAGTTACAGGTAAATTATAGAGTAGATTTTTGTCAGTAAGCCAATAACTATATTAGGCTTTTTCAAAACTTGAGTAATTCAGAAAATGGGTGATGTTTGGGGCTATTATTCTAATTTGGGTTCAAGAGACCCGGAAGTGAGATATTTTATCTGAAGATGTATCAGCTAGAATGCACATGGTTAATTTGTTAGATCACATTTGGTGAGACCTCTTCTCTGTGCTTTCTTTGTTTAATTAATTAGAATAGTAATTAAAATATTCTGTCTGATTACCCAATCTAGTGGACCATTCTCAGTCTTTTATTCTCTTTGATTTCACTTTCAACATTAGGCATTGCTGATGGTTCTTCAGTTTTGAGAGATTATTTTGGCCGTTAGCTGCTATAACACTCATCAGGCTCAGGCTTTTCATCACCACTTTTCTCCTTTTCCTCTACACAAATATTACTGATTCTGAAGCCCTTAGTACTTCTAACACCAGTGTTAATACTAGTACTAATGTTTTTTTCACCACACAGTTTCAGATTTTTAAATAGCTAGTGTCTTCAACCCTAAAACTTCAAGTTCCATGTTCAGCTGCCTACCAGAAACTTCTCTTTGAATAGTACATCAAAACCTCAAAATAAATCAGCATTTATTTTCATCTTCCCATTATCTTCTACTTCCTGAAAAGAAGGAAATTAGAGAGAGGAAAGAGGAAGGTCTGGGTTAGAGACCTGAATTCTGCATTCAGAAGGTCTTTAGCTGTGACTCCAGTTATCAGATCTAAATTCATACAGTACTTACTTTCTATACTTTATGTATAAATTTGGGACTTACACTCTGTAATATGTAATTTGATCCTGTCATTAAAAAAAAAAAAATAGAAGGATCAGCAAGTTTGTCAGATGTAAAACTCAAGTTCATAGCAGGCACAGTTTTTTCAAGATAGGGATGAATTCGCCTCCATACCACCCTTATAAATAAAAGTGAAAGAGTCATCCTATCTTTTACAAGCTGTTTGTCACATTTCCTATAAGACAGACTTTCATTTATCCATATTATAGAAAAGTCTTCTCCGTGCTCCTTTTTCCCAGTTCCTTCAGAGACAACGTTTCCTATGAGTTATTCTTGGAGATCAATGACAGGCCATTTTTAAAAGCTGAGGCTTGGAATTTCTTTTTCTCCCCCATCCTGTTCTTCTTCCTCTTTTTCCTCCTCCTCCTTTAAACCATTTCATGAGGTTAATTGCATGTATATTTTTCTACTTCCGTTAAAATGCCTTCTCAAAAATGAAATCTCAAATAAACCAGTGTCCTGGCGGAAAAAAGTGATTGTCCCTGCTCTGGAGGATCACATTTTTATAAAAACACTGCTTATTTCCATAGAATGAAGATGCTGGGGACTACACGTGCATCGCTGCCAATGAAGCTGGGATAGTGGAGCGCAGCATGAGTCTGACTCTGCAAAGTAAGCTGCTTAATGAAACTTCAGTGAGACACTTGATTTAAGAAATGTCACGTAATCGAGAATGTTCATTTTCCTTAGCTTCGTAGCAAGTCCTTTAGTGGGAGCTCTCAGAGTATGTCTAATTCAGTTTTCTGCTGCTCATGGGATGGGTATCATCAGGTATAAAATTGACAACACTTCTGCACAGAGAGGTTCCCCTATCTTATCTAATAGACACGGTATAAGATTGATGGCAGAGCTCTTTCTTTACAACATATTCGGTGGGGTACCCTTACATTTCTTACAACAGTGCTTATAAACATGTCAATTTGTGGTACTTTTTAAATAGTTATTAAAAATAAACACTTAAATAAATGAGCTCAGAGGTGATCCATGTTGAATACTGTCCATCGTGCTTGAAATGGCTCAGTGTTCTGGGAGGGGTCCTCACACTCACCACACAGCACCATCAGAAAGCAGCGTTCCTGGTTAGAAAGGCAATAAAGACACCAAGACTCACTGGACAGTCCACAGAAGCCCTTCAACCCGATTGGGTTAAGAATTCAAGCAAGCCAGTTTATTTTGTGAGTAGCGTCAGTATTGCACAAGACAAATGTACATTTTCTTCATTCATTATTGAGAGATTCTCCAGTATTTTCTGCCAGCTGTTTGTTAAACTATAATTCTGTAAGATTTGAATAGATAATAAACATTTAACTAAGAGAGCTCTGAGACATGGTTTTATTAAAATACTTAACTATCAAATGATAATGTTGTAGGATATTATTAGGAAAAAATCGGGTTCTATGGTGAAATATCTCTGAGAAAAAAATTGATTAAACAGAATTTATTCATTTGTTAAACATACAAACACCATCTCGAATGAGTCTAGATCTGCCTTTGGTGTACAAGTCGCTGTAGCTCTTTCCAGAAATGTTAACATATTGATGTGAATTGTGGCTCAACAAGAAGAGATTACAATATATTACATTTTTCAGATAAAATGTTATTCCCATGACCATCCTGCCCTCTGTGTTGGGTGAATATAGAGGGTATCACATGCTCAATCTCCTAGCAGAGGGTTTCACTGATCCAGTTTAAGAAAGGCTGCCTGAAGAGGCAGCTTAACTGCACAGACTGACGATAAATTCATTTCAATAAATGAGACATATTAAAAACCCCAAAATGTAATTTGATTCAAATTAAGATTAAAGCACCAAAAGCAATGTTTTTATTTGGGTAAAATGTTCATATATGATGGATAATTATGCAAATGATGGTTAATTGAGCCTTGAAAGATGAATTGTGGAATTTTATTGTTCAACTAATAGCCTTATGCACAATTTAAAATGTCCAACTATTATATCTAAATTATATTTCTGAGTCTTATCTGACACTTTCTTTTGCCATAATAATATGAGCAGATGAGCTAATTTAGTCATTACATTGCCATTTAGTTTGGAGTGATATTTACTTTATTCGATAGTGGTTTATTAAGTAGGTGATGCAATCTGAATTCTAAAAGAAAAGTAGAAATGCTGATCCTGTAAGTTTCTAGAGTGAGGTTACTATAAGCATCAGTTAGGATGTAATAGTGTAGTGTGATGTTGGGCAGGTGAAGAGTAGTGCATATAACACTTGCTTGAGAGAGTCAAATCGGTTTTACAGAAAACACTAGCATGTTAATATTGCAACAAAACACATTTTACTTACATTTTGGGTTTATTTATATGCTACTTATTACAGATACACTTCCCCATCTCAAATCTGCAATCACCCCCCTGAATTGCCTGAGTGTCATGACTTCTCATTGAGCAAATCATCCCCTCTTTCAACTAAATCTCACAAAAACACTGCTCCCAATCCCATCATACATTTTTCTCAAGAATGCACACACCTCCCTTTGCTTTCCTGTTACATAGAAACCCTTCTGATTTTCTTTCAAGATTTCAACCAGTGTTTCAAACTTTATTTGCTGCTACTCTTCTGGATAAATCATCCTTTCTATTCTCATTGTCTAAGGAAAATATAAAAGAAAAGCTAACTCCTATCTCTCATCCTATGTCTGTCTCCCCTCTCTTCTCCATACATATAATTATACTCATTTTTAAAAATTCAGTTTGAGTCTCTTTTCCCCACGAAGTTTTTCTTGGTACTATAGACCAATGTAGAGAGAAACATTCTGACAGCAGCTGGATACATCTCTTTCTACATTCTCTCCAAAGACTTGACTTGGGCACCTGTCATCCACTAGAGATGCTGTTAACCTCTCTTCTTAAGAGTCCTTCCCATGCTTGCCAGGATACCATTTTTTCTCCTGATTTTATTTCTCCTCCAGGGATCAGTTCTTTTTTTTTTTTTAATTTTAAAGATGATGTATTTAATTAAACTATTGTGTTTATTATTTATTTATTTTTAAATGATTTCTTTTTTTTCTTTTTATTAAATGATAACTATGTACATTAATGCAATTCTGGGGTACAGGGTGGTGTTTTCATATACAATTTGAACTATTTTCATCAAACTGGTTAACATAGCCTTCATGTCATTTTCTTAGTTATTGTGTTAAGACATTCATATTCTACTCTTAGAAAGATTCATTTGTACCCTTGTAAGATAAACCATAGAAGTGATCGGTGATCAGTTCTTAATATCATTTATAAGCTTGTTTTCTGTCCATCTCTTAAATAATACAACAGTTTTTGTCTTTGGCTTTGTTCCTCTCCTTTTAGCCTGCCTCTGCATTCCTTTCCCATATCTCTATTCTGACCTCCATCTATGAAAATCGATCTGCCCTCTAGACATCTCCATATGAATGGCCCACGGACACTTCAAGCTCAGTAGTCATAAATGGATGCAAATCATCATTCCTTACTTCTTCCCCACACATCTGTTTTTCCTGCTATTTGCTTCTGAATTGCCAAGCAGATACCATGCTGTACAAATCAGAACCCTGTTGTCACCAGTTCTCCCCTTTAGTCCATACCGCTCTGTGACAAAGTCCTATCATTTTTACTTTTTCAATTGTTGAATATGTCTTCCTTTCCATTTCCAGGGGCATGCTTTTGTTTGATCTATTAAGTTACTATTGTTAAGATCCCACATTAGCACACATCTGCCTCTTGTACAGATATACTATGGCCTGCTTAAATGATGAGTTACTTGTCTAGCTTATCTAGTGGACTGTGAGCTCCTTGACACTAGAAATCATATCTGTTTTCTTGGCACTCTCAGTGCTTAGCACAAGACCTGGCAAATAATAATAATAGGCTCTCAGTACAGGTTTATTAAACAAATGATGATCAGCGACAGAAGAATGAGTTAATGATAAGTCTTCACCTAAGAAATCATCAAAGGAAAGAAGTGAATGTGTAAAACACAGACCACCATAACAATGGTAACTAAGAGTAGTGTGGGCTTACCCTGTTTAAAAGTTGTGCTTACCTCATCTGAATTTGAGTCTTAATAGGAATCTTCTGAAGCAGGCACTATTTTTAGGATAAAGAGGCTCAGAGGTGTAGTATCATAAGGAGCAGAGGCAGAATTTTACTCCAGAAAGCATAATGGTAGAGTCTGATTCATAGGCTAATCTATTTGGGGATTAACACTTTTGACCTTTATTAAATATAATAAAACAGAGCTATGAAAATTGTATCAATGGCAACTATAACCTACCACTTTAGTAGCTGGGAAGCATCAGTGGTTTATAAATAAATCAGCCTAAGTTTTTAAAAGGATAATGTCACACATAATGCATGATAAAAATGCTACAGCTCCACAAAAGTCAAGAAATAATATGTGCTTTTTTGCATAGGTCCTCCTATTATCACTCTGGAGCCAGTGGAAACTGTTGTCCATGCTGGTGGGAGCATCGTACTGAATTGTCAGGCAGCTGGAGAACCTCATCCCACCATTACATGGTCCCGCCAGGGCCAGTCTATTCCCTGGGATGACCGGGTTAAGGTGTTATCCAACCACTCATTACGTATCACTGGTGCCCGAAGAGAAGATACCTCTGACTACGAATGTGTTGCTCGGAACTTAATGGGTTCTGTCCTTGTCAGAGTGCCTGTCACAGTGCAGGGTGAGTGTGATTATAGGGACATTCATGTTAAATAGTACCTGAGGTAACCCAAAGCATAAACATTATTCAGCACTCCAATCTCATTTTAATTCCAGTCTCCTTTGATCGTAAGATACTTCTAGATGGTGGAAATAGAACAAAAATCACCTTGCAATTTATAGGCTGAAGGGACTAAAACAATACAGATGAGAACTTTAAAATACCCAGTTAATAATTCAAAATCCCAGACTAAGTTTTGGATTCAAGACTAAATCACATTTATTCTCAGAAATCATTGTATGTATTTTTCTTTAAAGAAGGTTTTCTATCCAAAAAGTAAACGTATATAAACTTTCCCGGTCTAATTCTTCTGGCAGATACACTGAAGTGAGTCAAAGCATTGGCTCTAAGAAGCTCTAGTTGACTGAATTTCTTCTCTTACTCTTAAATTTCAATTTTACCTTAAAGGAGAACGTCCATAAGCTATTTCTCAGCAATTATAAATTCAGTTCTGTACCCAGTGCATTCTTAAATGAAATCTGATTTACATTTTTTTTTTAATTTGCAAGGGCGGAGACAAAAGTACAATGTTTTCTTTGCAGTTCATGGTGGGTTTTCCCAGTGGTCTGCGTGGAAGTCCTGCAGTGTCACCTGTGGAAGAGGAATCCAGAAGAGGAGCCGTGTCTGTAACGCCCCCCGTCCGGCCAACGGTGGGAAGCCTTGCCAAGGGTCGGATTCCGAAATGCGCAACTGTCACAATAAGCTGTGTCCAGGTACGCCTCTTTATTTAACTGACAGGCTTGTGTTTAAGAGATACCCATTTCTGTACCCCACCTCCTGATTGCCTCCATGTTAGAACTTTCTATTGAAATCGACCTGATGGAGTAATGGTCACTTTTGTACAGTGGACGGGAGCTGGTCAGAGTGGAGTCCTTGGGAAGAATGCACGAGGAGCTGTGGGCGCGGCAACCGAACCAGGACCAGAACATGCAGTAATCCATCAGCCCAGCACGGTGGGCGGCCGTGTGAAGGGAATGCTGTGGAAATAATCATGTGTAGCATCAGGCCTTGCCCAGGTGAGAAGCCGCTGATTATAGCAGATAAGCGCAGCTCTTATATTTTTAATTTCTATAAGAGAATTATAATTGCCTTTTCTTGTTTTCATTGTGGAAAAAAATATGGTGGCTTCTACCCTTGAGAATCTGTTTCAAGAAAAACATTATCAAGGAATGACATTATTCAATAAAAATACCTGATTTAATTGAACATGAAAAGAGGCTCCAAAGTGTGTCATCGTTAATCACATAGTGAAAATATAAGTATTGCAGAGTCATAAAGTAACATCTAATGCAGCCGCCCATTTTCAGGTAAGAAAAACGAGGCTTAGGGAGGTTAAAGACTTGCCCAGAAATGCAGAACAGGTGAGGGATAAAATGCCAATAGCCACCGTTCACTCCTCACCCATCTTATGGCAGGGGCTGTGCTGGGCGCTTTATCTCCTTACTGACTTTATATTGTTGGGCTCTTTCAGATGAAAGTGACAGAAAACCCTGCAGGTATAACTGAGCCCAAGGATTTGGACAATGTTTTTACTCTCATGTTTTCTGTCTCTAATCTCTTCCTTCCTTTCCCTTTGGCTTTGTTCTCTTTTAAACTCTTGCTATGTGTTGGAAAGAGTGATTGCCCGTAGGTACTGGCTCACAGGGGAAGTACCTCGTCTCTGGGAATTCCTATCAGCCTCTGGGAGAGAACCCTGTTTGATTTTGTTTGGGTCATATGCTCACCCCTGGACTCAAGGGAGTCCAGAAGAGGATACTGTTATAGCTAGCTTAGGGGGCTTGCCTACCTCATGTGAAAAGGGGGAGAGATCCTTTCTTGGCAGCCCAAAGACATCATATACAGTCAAGGAAGGACTGTTCATTCATTTATTCCTTTATTCACCCAGCAAAGTGCTCCAGGCACTCTTCTAAGTCAATCTAATGGGTGGAGTTAGAATGATAAATAGGCAAGGTCTTTCAAATATTGATAGTATGCTAAACAAACTCAGAGTTAAAGTAATAGAGTGCAGCTGGAAGAGACAGCTTATCTGGAATGGTCAAAGAAGAGGGTGTGGCTAAGCCAAAAAGAGACTGGTACCTACTACATCAGGTATCGCATCCTGCTGTGCAGATGAGGAAAGATCCCGAAAATGCGAAGTAATTCACTAAGGTTACAGACACTAAGGTTAGCCAGTGAAAAGTGAATCAAGGACTTGAACCCAGGGTTGATCTGATTCCCAAGCCTATTTGTTCAGATCCTGGGGATCTTAAATCTGTAGTTCAGACCTTTAATTACATTACAAAAATAAAGTACCATCCTAAAATCTTAAAGAAAACAATTAAAAGGCAGATTTTTTCCAGTCTTACAGAATTAAAAGAGCTAATTGTAATAGCGTCGTGTTCTAAAGTGAAAAGACCCAGACATACCGATGGGAGCACCTTGTGTACAACTGGTCAGCTGTGATAACTACAGAATGAAAAACTAAGGGGTATTTATAAATGTCCTAAAATAAAAGTCAGCTTGTTCTCTTTGTGTCAGTAACTATTTGCTTCCTTACTATTGTTTTGTTCGCTGTTCTGTTGGCTTACTGTGTTTTAGGTTTTCTCTTGTTATTTCACCAACCCCTGAACCAACTGAATTTCACTGTTGTTTTGGCATAATGCCAGCAGTGTCCTGGCACCGGTCACTAAGAACCTACCTCTCTTCCCAATAGGAGTATGTGTGAGGGTTTAGTGCTGCCATATTGGCGGGTATGCTGCAGCCCTAGTGGGAGTATCTATACCACAAAAATTAGCAGATGCTACAAGTCACTTTCCCTCCCCACCCCCAGAGAGCTGGTTGTTAACCAGCCCAGCACTGTAAAATGGGGCGATAGCTCAAGATAGCATTCCTCTTCCAGGGGTAGGTAAAAATCTTAGGAGCACAAGGTATTTGCTGTTAGTACAAATGTACTTTTAATAATGTGAAACTTAGAGAAAAGTTGCAAGAATAGTACAAAGAATTCCTATGTAACTTTTACCCAGATTCACCAATTGTGTATCTGTCCTAAAACAAGGAATTCTCTTTCATAAGGTCAGTGGTCAAAATTGGGAAATTGGACATCGATATCATCCTGTCACCTAATCTTATTATTTGATCCCATTATCTAGTTCACAGTCCACATTCAAATTTGGTCAGTTGTCCTCGTAATATCCTTTATAACTCTTTTCCCTCTATCAAGACCTAACCCAGGACACACTCACGCTAATTTGTCACGTCTCCTTAGTCTTCTGTAATGGGAAACATTTCTGTCTCTTTTCGCTTGTCAGCACGTTGGTATTTTGGAAGTGTACAGCCATTTTATATCCTGTAAGGATTTTCGGTTGGAGGTTTTGTATCTTAGCAGGAATCCTATAGAAATGATTTTGTGTCCTTCACAGCGAGTCATTTCAGGAGGCGTACAAAGTCAGTGTGTCCCATGCTGGTGACGTTAACTTTCTTCACTTGGTTAAGGTTTTGTCTGTCACTGTATACATAATTTCCATTTTTACTTCTCTGAGCCCTAAGTATTTTATAGGGGAATTTTGAGATTACATAAACCTCTTCTTATCAATCTTCCATACACGAGTTTAAGCATCCATTTTATGATTCTTATTGGAATAGTTATTACTATGATCTTTGCAAAATAGTTATTTTCTAACTATCATATCTGTGCAACTTTCCACTGTAACAAAGAACTTTCTTATTTCTTTACTTTTTGATTTATATCAGTAAGAACTCATGTATTTTTCAACGTTGTGGTGCTAAGATATACCGTTTAATGGTTTATTATGCACTGTCATTATTCATTGTGATGCTCCAGTTATCCGAGATGTGCGTAGTGGGGGAATCCCCTTCAGGCTAGCTTCAGTGTTAATTTGCAGTGTCCCGTGATTCGCTGAGTACTCCCTTCATTGCTTTGCAAATAGATACTTCAGGCTGATCTTATACTTTCCCTGCCCCAGTTATAGAGTACTTTTAAGCTGGTAATCTTCCTCCTAAAAAATATTGATATCGGCCAGACACAGTGGTTCACACCTGTAATCCTGGGAGGCCTAGGCAGGTGGATTGCCTGAGCTCACAGGTTCAAGACCAGGCTGAGCAAGAGCAAGACCCTGTTCCCCCAGAAATATCTGGGCATTGTGGTTGGAGCCACATGCCTGGCTATTTTTTGGAGAGTAGTCCCAGCTACTCAGTAGGCAAGAATCACCTGAGCCCAAGAATTTGGAGGTTGCTGTGAGCTATGATGCCACAGCACTCTACCAAGGGTAACAAAGTGAGATCCTGTCTCAAAAAAAAAATTGATATCTTTTGTGGTGGCACATCCTGCCATTTGAGAGTTATTGTGATTAAAGATGTGTATGTATATACAACTATACATATATATAGTTACAAATTACTTTAAAAATGAGCATTTTTCATGTGTCTTCCTGAAAACTGTTGAGAACTCTAAGTGAAGCTCATAGTAGCTCATAGCTCACACTTACATAGGATTTGCTGTGTTCCCTATACTGTTCCAAGCACTTTTCTTTGGGGGGGGCAGTTTTTGGCCAAGGCTGGGTTTGAACCCACCACCTCCAGCATACGGGGCTGGCGCCTTACTCCTTTGAGCCACAAGCGCCGCCCCCAAGCACTTTTCATTTATAAACTCGTTATTCCTCATCCCCAACCCCAACAAGATATGTTCTTTTATTACCCACTTGCTGCAAATGATGACCAGGCACACGGAAGCCCAGTAACATGTCAGGGTCACCCAGCTGGTAAGGGCAGAGCAGTTATTCAGGCTCAGCACATCACCCCGTTGCTCCCTGCATGTAGCACCGAGCCCCACTGTGCTTTCATAATCAGAATTGCATTTGTAGTGCAACAATAGATTCAGCCATCATATTTTGCATTTTTCTTATATATTAATTCCTCTGTAGTTTTTATTGCATCTCGGTACTATGATGTTTTATGCCTTCCTTGGTGGTTAAGGTTTTCTGCATTGATTGAAAAATAAAAATAAATAGGTCTTCAGCTGAAAACCTATACTTATATGCAGTGGAAATGACACAGATATTAAATAAATAAATGTCACCCAATTATCCTCCAATAAACATGTGCCTCTACGCTGTCTAGCTTTGTATTGTAAGAGATTTGGGCTCTTGTTAACCAAAGGCTTGAAAACAGAATGTATTAAATTGAAACTGCAGGTTTCTGAAATCACAGAGTCTGTCTAAGAGGACTGTGAGCATCTTCGGCCTGAAGTAACAGAGCAGGTTTCAATACCTGCCATGTATTTAAAGGTTTTCTTCTTTCCTCTGCGGGTTAGCCAAATAGTATTCAGTACAAATTCTTATTGGCTAAAATAGATCTGTGTGACTATGTCTGTGACTACAAAGCACAAAGATACATAGGCAACTCAATTAGAAATTCACCAATTATAAGAAATGCAAAATGTGTTTTAAAATATTTTCTAGCCCAGTGATAGTTTTATTACTTGGTTTTCAACTTATTCTTTTGGTATCTTACAGGTTGTACTAAGAGAATATTTTGACTCAAACCTTAACACCCTGCTCGTATTTTGCTTACACTGAGTGACCAAGAAACATAATGACCCTCATATCTAGAAAGTTCCCTTTAAACAAAAACATGCCCTGAGACTGACTTGTACGTGAGGGAAATCAGAACGTTGATTCTCAGCCCACACACCTGGTAGGAAGCGTAAGGTCGTTCCAGTCTTGTGGTCAGATGGTGTAATATGTTAGTGACCAAAAGGAAGCCCTTAATATCGCTCTTTGGAAACTACTGGTCAGCTTTTTCTGTTGTTTAGGAAGCGGGTGAGTATGTCATTCAGAGCTTTTAATTCATGAACATTATGTAATGGAGAAAATTTTTTCAAAGACTTACAACTGTGCAAATCATTGTGTTGTTGAAAGACACGTTTGTAAGTCTGAAGCACAGTCAGGCTTAAAGATGTGGTCTCCCAGCCTGGGCTCCAAATTATCATTGTATTATCTGTAACCATATCTAGATCTATTAGACAGCCTTGTTTGTAAGCCCCAAGTTCTTTCTACTTTCCCCAGAGCATAGAACATAGACAAATACTTAGTGTTTAAACACTCAGATTATGTTTACATATGGTAGTTTGAATAAATTTAATTTTAACGAAATAGCCCATTCGGGTGATTGTAAGCATTTATCTTGGCATTAGGTGAGCCTTCTGAATTTCTCTTTAGAAACAAATTTCTCTAAAAAATAACTGCAAGGAAAAAGGAAGAACATCATTTATTATGTTTCCTTCAGTTCAGTTTAAATTATTTGCGATTGTGGGCTAAACCACTCATTATTGAGTTAATTTATTTGTATGATTTTGTTCTTTAAATGAACATAGCCCTTTGACCTGAAACTCTGTCTCTTGGGGTGTTTATAGTTCATGGAGCCTGGAGTACTTGGCAGCCTTGGGGTCCATGCAGCGAAAGTTGTGGGAAAGGTACCCAGACAAGAACAAGACTTTGCAATAACCCACCACCATCATTGGGTGGGACCTTCTGTGATGGACCAGAAACACAAGTTCAAGTTTGCAATGAAAGACACTGTCCAGGTAAGAGAAGTGTACTGTTTGGGTCTTTAATAAATTAACATCTACCTATCTTAGCCCAGTGCCAATAAGACTCTGTTCCATTCTGAGTATACCCACAAGAACATCACTCAAACTAAAAATGCCCAGAGTTTAACCTGGTGATTTTTAGGTAGTCACAAATCACATGCATTTTTTCCTTACTGCAGTGCATGGCAAGTGGGCAACGTGGGCCAGTTGGAGCATCTGTTCAGTCTCCTGTGGAGGGGGTGTCAGGCATAGAACAAGGGACTGCTCTGACCCTGCCCCCCAGCACGGAGGAAGCAAGTGTGAAGGAAGCGATATCCAGAGTGATTTTTGCAATAGTGACCCTTGTCCAAGTGAGTGTTGGAAATAGTGAGTCAACATTATACTTTTTTAGAAGTCCTTAAAGTTACGGTATTCTGTTCATTCGTTCTTCAGCCTTTGCTCTTGAATGTCAAAGTGTTTTGTTTGCTGTCATGTCGATATAATACCATATACGTCTTTGATTCGTAAGGCCAGAGCTGTGTCCTCTTTGCATAGGACTGACTGCAGCGTGTGAGGATGAGAACACCCTTACATTTAACTCTTAATGATGCTTATGATTCTTTTATGGTGCATGGAGGCAGCTCTCTCCCTTAATGCTGTCATCAAGCTAGATTTTTAGGCCCCAGCAGCAACTTGATATCTGGAAATTTGAGTTATACTATATCCCGAATGTTAACCACCTTGGCTTATGAAAAGCAGAGACCCTGTATCTTTCATACCCCCCGCCCTAGGTCCTGGAATATGTTAAGACTTAATAAGTGTATGTTACATGGAATCATACAATTGCTGGCAATTACACCTAGTTTCTAGTCAAAATAGCAACCAAACCATCTTCCTTTGGAAGCGGCCTGTTCACAGAGTTATATGTTTCAGTTCCTGGGGAGAGGCTTTTCCGTGCTTTTTGGATGAATGTCAGCATCAGCACTTCTCAGTTTTAGAGCTGTTTTCATGTCAGATGGTTCTGTGTTGCAGCCCATGGACACTGGAGCCCTTGGAGTGGCTGGGGAACGTGCAGCCGGACGTGCAACGGAGGCCAGATGCGGCGGTACCGCACGTGCGACAACCCGCGTCCTGCCAATGGAGGGAGAGCCTGTGGGGGGCCCGACTCCCAGACCCAGAGGTGCAACTCTGACATGTGTCCCGGTGAGCTGCTCCCTTCCTGGCGGTAGAACAAGTAGAGCTTTTCCTTTAGTGCTCATTGTGGCCTTTCTATCGTTTCAGACCTAAAAAGAAGGTTGTCTAGGCAAGGGCACCCCAGGTGTACACATTAAAACCAATTTGTTGGTATTGACCACTCCCCTCACGTTTACAGTGGATGGAAGTTGGGGAAACTGGCATAGTTGGAGCCCATGTTCTGTCTCTTGTGGAGGAGGTGAAAAGCCTCGGAAGCGGCTGTGCGACAGTCCGGCTCCAGCGAAAGGTGGCCGTCCCTGTCCAGGAGATGCTACTCAGGTGTCCAGATGCAATACACAAGCATGTCCAGGTAAGCAGCAAAATTGGGCTTTCGAAGGACCATTGCTGGCACGTTCACAGCCTGTGTTCAAATTGTGAAATAATGCCCCAAATTATAACACAAGGCCAACTCAGGGAGGAGGAATTAGGAAAAATGTGCTTTTTGCCCTTAGTTGGTAAAACTTTCTGTCAATATTCAGGACTGGGTTGTAGCCTCTACTTGGCCTTCCAAGCTTCCTGGTAAAAAGGCACAATCATCACAGCCATAAATGGTAGTCCTAGGCTGAGCAGGTTAAGGGGTGACACAGAGTGGGGAAGGGTGGGCTGAGACTCCAGGCCACAGATGAGGATGGGCAGTGATGAAATATGTAAGCGGAGTCTATTCATTCATGGCTGGGGATACGTGCAAAGTAAAATAAAGGTCAGTTCAGTTCAAGGAGAAAGAATAGGGGAAGTTCAAGTGCCATACCCAAGTCACACATCACAGCTTGGTATTTAAGTGAGGTAAATATTTAGAATTCTGGTTTGGTGCCAGTAGCTCAGCAACTAGGGTACCAGCCACATACACTGGAGCTGGCAGGTTCAAACCCAGCCTGGACCTGCCAAACAACAATGACAACTACAACCAAAAACTAGCCGGATGTTGTGGCAGGTGCCTGTAGTCCCAGTTACTTGGGAGGCTGAGACAAGAGAATCGCTTTAGCCCAAGAGTTTGAGGTGCTGTGAGCTGTGATGCCACCGCACTCTACAGAGGGTGACATGTCTCAAAAAAAAAAATTTAGAATTCCATAGGGTGTCCCAAAGGTAGTTCCTAAAGTTACCATATGAAGGAAAAATGGGAATGTAGCTAAATGTACCTTATTTAAAAACTATTTTTATAAAATTTTATAACATGTAAAGAAAAATTTGTAAATATTTTATAAAATTTTGTAATGAATAGTTTATAAATGTATATTTAGCTACAGTTTCCCCCTTTCCCAATGTATGTCCTCAATTTCAGTAATGTTTTCAGCATCTTCACCAGGAGCAAATACATCTCAAGGATGGAATCTTTCTTTGCTCATGCACCAAAAGCAACTTCTCATCTATTCAGGTTATATCAGGAGATTGCAGCAATTCAGTCACATCTTCAGGCTCTACTTCTAATTCTAGTTCTCTTGCTATTTAGACAATGTCTGCAGTTAGTCCCAACCCTGAGATTTTGAACCCTAATGTCATCCATGAGGGGTGGAATGAACTTCTTTCAAACTCTTGTTAATGTTGCTAGTTCGACCTCCTCCCCTGACTTATAAAAAGTTTTTAGTGGCATCCACAGAATGATGCATCCTATCCAAATGGTGTTCAATATAATTTTCCCAGATCCATCAGAGGAATCATTATGTATGGCAGCTGTCCCCTTATGAAGTGTATTTCTTAAATAAAAAGGCTTGAAAGTCAAAATTACTCCTTGATTCATGGGCTGCAGAATAGATGGCATGAAACAGTATCAGTCTTGTTGCACTGTTCACCTCCATCAGAGCTGTTGGGTGTCTAGGTGCATTGTCAAAAAGCAACATTTTGAAAGAAATCGTTTTATCTCAGCAATAGGTCTCAATGGTATGCTATAATAAACCATACTATAAACAGACGTGCTGTCATCCAAGCTTTGTTGTTTCATTTATAAAGCACAGGCGATATGAATTTAGCATAACTCTTAAGGGCCCTGGGATTCTTGAAATGGTAAATGACCATTGATCTCCACTTAAGGCAGGGCCAGTGAAGTCACCAGCTGTATTAGTGTCTGAAGCCAGCATTGACTTCTCCTCTCTAGCTAGGGCAGTCTGAGATGGCATCGTCTTCCAATATAAGGCTGTTTTGTCTCCATTGAAAATCTGTTGATTATGTAGCCACCTCCATCAATTACTTAGCTAGCTCTTCTGATTAACTCGCTGCAGCTTCTCTATCAGCACGTGCTGCGTCATCTTGAACTTTTATCTTACTGAGATGGTATTTTTCTTTAAGCCTCACAAACCAACCTCTTTTCTTCTACAGCTGCTTCTGCACTTTCAGCTTTCATAGAATTAAAGAGAGGAAGGGTCTTTCTCTGTATTGGGCTTTGGCTTCAGGGAGTGTTGGGGCTGGGTTGATTTTCTATCCAGACCAGTAAATTTTGCTCCATTATCAACAGTAAGGCTGTTTCACTGTCTTATCATTTGTGTGGTCACTGGAGTAGCACTTTTGATTTTCTTCTCTTGTATTCCCAACTTGTCTGATGAGTGCGAGAGGCCTAGCTTTTGGACTTTCTCAGCCTTCAACATCCCTTCCTAACTAAACTTAATCATTTCTAACTTTATTTCAAGGGAGAGATGTGCACTTAAACACTTAGAGGCCATGGCGTAAGTAATTGGCCTAATTTCAATATTGTGTCTCAGGAATTAGGGAGGCTTGAGAGAGAGAGATGGGGGAGGAACTGATCCGTTGGTGGAGGCGTGAAAACACGGGGTTGAGAAAGTTCGCCTTAGATGGGCAGTGTGTGGTGCCCCCAAACAGTTTCAATAGTAACAACAAAAATGACCGGTCATGGATCACCATGATAGATACGGTAATAAAGAAAAGGTTGGAAATATTGTAAGAATTGCTAGAATTGTCAAAACGTGACACAGAGACAAAGTGAGCAGGGACTATTGGAAAAGTGACACCAGTAGACTCGCTTGTCAGAGTTGCCACACATCTTCAATGTGTAAAAAATGCAACTTCTGTGAAGTGCAGTTAAGTGAAGTATAATACAATGAGGTGTGTACACGACAACAGCATCTCAAATACCTAGTCATTGCTTTTAAATACATTAAAAGATACCAAATAATGATGGTTTATAAATTTCACTATGAGCCTCTTCCAAATATGTTGGCCTCTCTTGTTAAAGCATGAAACTAATTCACTAACCACCTATCCTGTGCTAGTACCCAATAATTTTAAAAGAAGGCATAAAATTACTATAAAGACATTTCTTTTTTAATTTATATATTTTTCTGTCAATCAAACTCTTTTGATAGGAATTTTACAGCATCAAACATATGCTATCTTTCCCAAAATTTTTCTCAAGCTAAGCATTTTCCAGTATATAAGTAAAATGAAGAACTTGAGAAACCCTTGATTTAAAGCTGAAGACTAAACGACGTCCCTTGGATACTCCACATTTATCTTGACCCTGACCTGTAATGAGGCTGTTTTGCTGGTGAGCTCTCTTTCACTGTATGTTCTCATGAAGGAAGCAATAAATAACAGAACATCGGTTTTGAAGCCAAGAAGACTCACATTCAAATCTTCATTTCACCACTTTCTAGCTGTATAATGATGTGAAAATGGCTTAATTTCTGTGAACTTTATTTCCCTAATCTACAAACTATGGCTGCTTAAAGTCATCTTGTACAATTGCTAATAAGATTAAAAGAGTTAACACATACTGTTTCCTGTTGTGCGTGACATGCTTAATAAACTCATTGTCATCATCGTTCTATCGCCACCAACAAACACGTACTTTATTTTAGTTTGGGAACTGGATGCTGATTGTATTCTTTGGCTTGTGAAGTAATATGATGATGAACATAGATTGGAAGGATCCTAGATTTATGAGAGATGATGAAAGTTGAATGTTTTAAAAGCTTATTTATTTCACTTTTAAATTCCGATGTCATCCGACCTTTCTGATATTTGAGAGAAGATTTGCAGCATCTCTGAGCATCGGCCTTCCTGTCCCATGTTGATGGCATTGCTTCCTTATCCAGAAATGTTTTTTCTTTTCCCAATAGGTGGGCCCCAGAGAGCCAGGGGAAGTGTTATTGGAAATATTAATGATGTTGAATTTGGAATTGCTTTCCTGAATGCCACAGTAACAGATAGCCCTAGCTCCGATGCTAGAGTAATACAGGCCAAAATTACCAATGTGCCACGTAGTCTTGGTAAGTCTCTTAGCTTATGAAAGTTGCTCATAAGCCTCCTTCTAAAAATATATAGATTGGGTGGCACCTGTGGTTCAAAGGAGTAGGGCACCATCCCCATAGGCTGGAGGTGGTGGGTTCAAACCCAACCCCAGCCAAAAACTGTAAAAATCTAGAGATTATTTTTCATCTTATCATTTCCCCCTGAAAGTTTGTAGAAGATGCTACTACTAAATCATCAATATTATAGCACTTACTGCTATTCCCAAGATAACCTCGCAAAGATTCATGAGGTATAGGTGTTTTCTTGTGTGTTCTTCAAAATTATAGTATTTATCTGTGTGAAAACATGCTGCGAAGACAATAATAAAAGATTGTAAATATTTGTTGTCATCTTCTTTATCTTTCTTCATTAGGTTCAGCAATGAAAAAGATAGTTTCTATTTTAAATCCCATTTATTGGACAACAGCAAAGGAAATAGGAGAAGCTGTCAATGGCTTTACCCTCACCAATGCGGTCTTCAAAAGGGAAACCCAAGTAGAATTTGCAACTGGTTAGTGTCAACTTAACATTCTAAACAAATACAATTTCCATACAGATTGGGAGTTAATAAAAAAACATGTTATATGTTTCCATAGAGAATAATTATAAAGTTTTTGGAGCAATCTTATCAGAAGTGATACAAAAGCAATTTCATACTTTCCTGTAAGCTTGTACTGACCCGAGGGCATAAGAGGCCACGTGTTCTCAAGCAGTATAGTAATTTTTATAGTCCAAAAGTTTTTTTTTCTCCTCTTTTCTGCATCTTTTCCCTTTAAATCTTTAGAGAATGTTTTGAAGGCCAAAGAAAAGAACATGAATCATTGTAGTTAGTTAAAGACTTTTGGCTTTTAACTTTTGACTTTGAGATTCAGTTAGCATAACTTATAGAAATTCTTTATCAAAAAGATGAAAATAAAAACAAGCAAACAAAAGCTTTCACTTCTCCATAATCTTAAGGAGTACGTGTTAGCTATTTATACCCTTTTAAGGTACACACAGGTTTTTATAAAGCTCCATTTCAAGCCACTTCAAAGGTGGTCAGCCTCTATAGTGGCTCTTCTCCTTTCAGGAGAAGAGATGAAGGAAGGCTTATCTTTAAACAACGTTAATCAGCCAAGAAGATAAATAGATCTCTCCATGGTCATCCACTTACGGACAAGCCCTTTGCTGCTTTTCTCCAGAGCATCTGAAAAAAAGAAATGCCTTGTGGCCAGACTTGTGCTTCTTACCAGTCTGTCTGTTGAAGCTATTGCTCCATTCTCAATCCATTTTTGTAGAACTGCCTTGTAGCTGTTTAAAGTATGGGATTCTTTACATAATCATATGCTACATTTTGGCCACATAAGAAGAAATTTTAGAAGAAACTTCATTCAATAAGCCTAACTCTTCCATTGGGAGGTTAAATCTAATTTAATTCTCTTATTATCCGTGCTCATTCAAGTCTGAACTAAAATAACATAGCTGAACTGGTACGTAAAGTAAGTCTGCTCTGTGATTACACAAACCCTATGTTTTTTACTGTCCAAATGGAGATGCCTTGTAATTCCCAGGAGAAATTTTGCGGATGACTCATATTGCCCGGGGCCTGGATCCCGACGGAGCTTTGCTGCTCGATATTGTTGTGAGTGGCCGTGTGCTGCAGCTCCAGTCACCTGCTGAAGTCGCTGTCAAGGTAGGATGCCAGGATAATTTGTCTTCACTGTGCGTTCAGGCGATGATAAGCGTGTGAATCAAAGAGCCACAGAAAGAGCGCGGAGAACTTGTGTATTTTCTCTTGTTCATTTTGGAGAGTAAATGCCTTCACAGAGGTTATAAATGATTATCTGGTCTTTGTTTAAAAAGCTTCGGGAACAAGCCTTTACAAACTCTCTTAGTGGTTTTATTACCCTGCTTATCAGCCCCCCAAATCACTGCTGTGTTGATTTAAACCATTTGTTTCATTTTCTCCAGGCAAGGGGCATGGTAATTCTTGCATAAAAGATTTTGTATATTGTCGTCAGACGTATTTCAGAAATTGAAGAATAACAGTCACCTTTCCCATCTTCCTTTATTCTCCGCCAACAACTCGGAGTCTCTTATTAAACTGAAATTTACGGCGGTAAATTTATGAAACTAATCTGGTTACAATTGAAAGGTTCAAACCTCAAGTTACTTCCTGAATACTGCTGTACAATTACAGTAGAGAGCTAGTTATTTCTAGCCCCTAAATCCTTCCCCACTGCTCCTCATTCTGTACCTCATAGTATGCTTAAAGGGAAAAAAAATGGTCTGAGCTATGTTGATCTTCAGATTCTTATTCTCCTCAGGATTACACAGAGGACTACATCCAAACGGGTCCCGGGCAGCTGTATGCCTACTCAACCCGGCTGTTCACCATCGATGGCATCAGTGTCCCGTACACTTGGAACCACACCATCCTCTACGATCACACCCGGGGAGGAATGCCCTTCCTGGTAGAGACGCTTCACGCATCCTCTGTAGAATCTGACTATAACCAGTTAGAAGAGACATTGGGTTTTAAAATCCACGCTTCAATTTCCAAAGGTAATTTGATTAAAGGAGAATTGTATCCTTATGGCATCTAAATTCCTAAAACAGTAAAAAAAATGGCATTGACTATAAGGTTTCTCATGTGTGTTATCTGTTTTGTTGTCTGTAAAGCCCCGCAGTAAAGCTAGCCAATTGGAGTTCTAGTACATTTAGTTTACTAATATGCTAATATGCTCCTTCATGCTATAGGGACGTTTCTATTCTTCTATTCCATATACACAGAGAGGATAACAATATATCATCTATCGATTTTTCTTAGAGTAATAAAGTCCCTTTTTTATTGTTTTGTGTTTCGTATTTATTGAAGAATTGTTTTAATTCCTGAAACATAACGTAAAGGTGTATCTTACATTGGTAAAGAAAAAAAAAATAAAGTTTTCTTATTTTAAAAGCAATGTTTAAAAACTATGTAGCAATAAGCAGGGTTCCAACTGTCATCTCTTACTTTTGAAAATTATAATTTTTGAAATGCTTTCCATTTTCCAAGCATAGTTCTGCACCCCTGAAATCTAAATAGGTCCCTTTGCTCTGTGGTACTCTGAGAGGTCTAGTCCCTGAGATTTCCTTCTCAATTATAACAGCCAGCACGGCGGTTAGCATCTCATGTTTGTGAGGTTTTGGTGTGAGGAGACACTTAGATGTGTTATGCTGTGGACATGCACTGTTTGCATGCCGTTAGCCTTCCATGAGTACACTTCAAGGGATTCGCATGGGCCTGGTGAATGGGTGTGTTTTGCTTTGTGCTGACTCCCGTTTCATGGACCCAAGTCTATTTTTAAACATGCCCATTTCGTTCTAATGTGCTCAGCAGGTCAACATAACACTCACTGTTAGTGTTCACTCTTGCTTTGGTTGTGCATAGGACCATTTCTTCTTCAACATGTACTAGAACCACTTCATCAAATTTTAGATCATAGTAACCTGGGAGTATGGGCACACATTTATACGCTTTATAAAAGTCTCGTAGCCCGGTGAGGCCCAGAGCCCCCGAGCCCCCATCTTCTCCACCCATAATCTCTCCACCACCACCTCATTTTACTGCTGCCATGCGTGTTCAGCCACTTTCATGAAAGAAAAGAGATGCTGGAATGTGGAGTTACGTTTCTGTTCCCTATTACGTCTTGCTTTTCAAACCTAACCTCTGTTTCTATTATTTTCAGTACTCTGAAAAAAAAGGTAACTAGGCACAAGACATTGGTTACAAATATTTATTCCATCTGGGACTAAAGGAATTAAAATTATTATTTTGAGAAGTCATGTGCCCTTTCAACCCAGTCATATAAATCTTCTAAGCCTGAAACTGCTTGAAGGGTCTTTGCGTTGACTCTCAATGTGCTGTTGAGGGATCTCGAGTCCTACAATGGAAATAAACACAAGACCTTTAATGACCTTACTGTTTTTGGACACTGTGATTCTGTGAATTACGTCTGACACATATGCTATTAATTGTTGACATTGTTCTTGTGAATTTTAAGAATTGTGAACCTGTGATTTGTTTATGAGTGACCACCAGAGGGCAAGCTTGCATTCTTGGTAGCTTAACAAGCAAATTGTCTTTTTTGTTGGGTCTGGACTAGAGCTAGATATGGTTACCTGCAATTAGAGTTATGCAGGCATCCTCAAACTATGGCCCACGGGCCACATGCAGCCCGCCTAGGACATTTATCCGGCCCGCCGGTTGTTTTTGCCTCCACTGCCTGTCCTGCTTAGCAGCCGACTCCTCCAGGGGCCCTCAGTCTGGCCCTCCAACGGTCTGAGAGACAGTGAACTAGCTCCCTGTTTAAAAGTTTGAGAACCCCTGAGAGAGCTTGATGGGGCACAGACAGTGTTGGTTTAACAAGTCTAACCAAAGGGCCTGGGATTCTGTATTTTTAACACAGACCCTCAATGATTCTAACATATCTGGTCTGCACACTGGTTTTGGAAACTAACTAGTTGTCACAATAACTCATACATCTAAATCAGCCTCCTTCAAAAAAATTTTTATGTCTTTAAAATCAAATGGATTTTTAAAAATATATAATTGTAAAATATATTTCTATTTTACAAATCAACCAGGAGAAACTATAGAGGAAGAGAGAGGAAGAGATACATACATTTAGCTATAACTAATTTTTTTACAACTTCTACACAGGATAAAAAAGCAAAATGAGAAGGCACAATGTGCACCAAGAAGAAATCTTTGCATCACATATTCTTGACTGTGCTAATTAACCTTGATACATACAAGGCTCTTAAAAAACAGCACGAAAGAGCCAAATATTCTGAATAGAAGAATGCATAAAGGAAATTCACAAAAAGACTCATCATAACAAACAAATATGAAGGAACTGTTTACCCTCATGAATAGGCAGTGAAATGTCAAGTAAAACAATGACGTGTCATCTTTTAACTATCATTGTCAGAGATTAACAAGCGTGATAACTGGCTAAGGTTAAAGAGGTATTGGGAAATGAACAGTTTGTCATTCTGGAAGTCTATTCTGAGAAAACCACAGAGATAGCCAAAGATGAATGTTCAGAAAGCTTCCGCTAGTGCTAGAAATAATAGGTAAAATAATTAACGCATGGCCATAAAGATGTAAATAGGTGGGTGATGGCACAGCTGTACGATAAACTATTAAACAACCATTGAAATGATGTTTTAGAAATAATTTATTTTTTCATGTAACAATCACTCGTTAAGACGCTGTTCAGTACCTAGAGCAATTGACAATATAAGTGTAAACAAGTGGCAAAGGAGAAAGTTCATGACAGTAATAATTGAAAGGCAGAGTCCAACGTGATTCAAACCTGGGTTGCACAGAGCTAAGTGATTATAAGGAAATCTTAATACTGCTTAGAAGTGCAGATTTCTAGGTCTCTTCCTTGCCAATTTTTATAGAAATAGGACCAAGGGATCTATATTTTTAATAAGCTTTCCAACTCATTTTTATGATGAATAAAGCTTGGCAATTATTAATCTTTGTATTAACTTAATCTAGGGGTATTAACTCACACTTTAATATTAAAAATAAGTAAAAGGAAAATAATTCATAATAAAATATTATATATTTTTAATATAAAAATCTTCTGACACAGAGGAGTAGTCCTAGGCCTGAACATACGTACAGAATCTCAGTGTGATTTTTTTTTTCCTGGAACATCAGGAAATTCTTAGTAATGTCCTAAATAAAACAACGTACAATCAGCTATCAACTTATATGACAGCTGCACTCCTGGGAAGTTCATCATATACTTAAATCATGTGGAAAATGTTTATCACATGGCAGATAGGTTCAAGACTTAAGCAACTACAGCTTTCTTACTTTCATGAAAATCTCGTAGGGCAAGGGACAAATCATCTTGCAAGACTCTCTTCACATTGCATTATTATAAAACCTGCCCCAGCATCTGCCCAATCGCTACTTTTTAACAGTCCATCTTATCATTATGACAACCAAAGCACCTCCAAAAAACCTTCCAAAATGCCACCAAAAATCAAAAGCTACTCTCAGATAACTGACTAGGTTTATACGACATGTTTTTTTCCACAATTATATCCCCAGCATGGTGCCCCCCAACAACCTACTGGTTGGATTAAGGAATATATGAAGAAATGCCTTAATGGGACATAAATTATAATCACCACCTGAGGTGTGTTAAGTTCAGTGGTTGAAGGTTAAGCAGATGTGCGTGTGAATCTTGCTCCAGCACATATTAGCTCTTTGACCTTAGGCAACTTACATAACCCCAGTCTCAAATTCTTGGTCTAAAAATTAGCTACCATGAGAGCAAGGAGTGGTGAGGTGAAATATATGAAATAAAATGTACAAAGCTCACAGCACCCCGTGTGACACACATGGTCACCAGGCAGTGATCATTCAGCAATATCCCCTAGACATTTCTGTCCCATCTGTTCCCAGTCCTTTGCACATGCAGAAAGACCAGGGTGCTTTCAGGAAAGAGATTTCTTAATTAACCTTTCTTGGTAGTGTGTTTTTTTCCTGACATCTGACGTAAATCTGTTCTATCACAATATGCCTATTTCTCTTTGTGTCAACTACCTTGGGAGGGAAAACAGTCACAGGAGGAGGATTTTGACCCAAAAGCTCAACATTGCAAATGGAGGAGGGGGCTTCTTCATAGAGTTTGTATTTTTAACATTATTTTCACACGTTATTTTAAGTTGCTTGAAAACAGCATTCTTCCTACTAGAATGAAACAGAATAGTAATGGCTGGAGGAATAGGACTCTGCCCATGGTTATGCCTGGTATACACATTGAACTTGGACCCTCTTTAGTTATCATGGAGTAATTTTATTTCATTTTCTTTTGGTTGATGTAAACAACTTACCCAGAAAAATCTGTCTCAGGTGGCAGCTTGCCAGCAATGTCCAGAGTAGGATTCCTTTGGTTCTTGGTTCAGAAACAGGAAGTTTTTCTTTCTTGCCTGTTGAATTTTTGCCTCGCGTGTTTCATCTCTGTCAGCACTGGCCTATCTGCCCAGGGAGGATGGCACTAGAAACCAACTGGATTGATGCTCTAATGAGCCCGTTAACTTTGCTTCCTCTCTGTGGCAGGAGATCGCAGTAATCAGTGCCCCTCTGGGTTCACCTTAGACACAGCTGGACCGTTCTGTGCTGGTAAGTACGGGAGTGAATAAAGCTCTTCTATTTTTATAAAACTACCAGTAAGGGATATTGTTCAATGGACATGTGTTGCCCTTTTACTAGGAATTTAACCATCGCAAGAGTCTTATAAATGTCCCATTTGACAGTTGAGGAAATTGAGATGTAGAGAAGTTAAATAAACGGTCTAAAATCATGCAGCATCAGGTGGCAGAGGTAGATTTGAATTTAAGTTCCATTGCAAAGCCCAGGCTCTTTCAATTTGGCCAGAGCCTACTGTGTCAGAGGTAGTAACCCAGGACAGAGGTGAGGTGATCAGAGAGACAGCGCTGAACTCCATCCCGCAGCCTGGTTGCAATGGGTGTGACATAGTAATACATCCATACTAAGTCGCCTGACCCTGGAATTGCTCAGAGGATAGGGCAGGATTATAGACCTGGGACTAATTACTTGCAGGACTAGTGTAATAGAGTCATAGATAAGTACACAGCTAAGTAAATGGCTCAAGGAGCTCAAATTGGCACACACAGTGCTTTTCTGTCACCAATAGGCCACGCCATGCAGTTTAAATATAAAAAGGTGGTCTTCAGACTGCCCAGATGGTTTTGAGACTGA
>NW_003852411.1:7900193-7901774 GCF_000181295.1 Otolemur garnettii | reverse complement strand
GGGTGACTCAGTCACCCCTCAGAAAGAAGTTACTGTAAAATCCACCTGGTTTATATAAGGGGTCTAACCAATTGGTCAGTCGATGAAGATATCCCAGCATGCTGCTGTGAATTTGCCAGCTAGTTAACCCACCTGAAAAGACTCAACACAAAAAATCTAATCCTTTTAGCGCTTTTTTTTTTTTTTTTTTTTTTTTTTGCAGTTTTTGGCCAGGACTGGCTTGAACGCACCACCTTTGGCATATAGGGTCAGCACCCTACTCCTCTGAGCCACAGGCGCTGCCTGCTCTTTTCTGTTTTACAGGCGTCATTCATTGCTTTTCCTATCCCTTATTTCCCACAGGCTCTTAGGTTAGATTTCCTTTGACTCACCCCACTTGAATGATTCTCTGTTACAGATATTGATGAGTGTGCTTTGGGTGGACACACCTGCCACGGTGGTCAGGACTGTGACAATACTATTGGGTCCTATCACTGTGTGGTCCGTTGTGGAACTGGCTTTCGAAGAACTTCTGATGGGCTGAGTTGTCAAGGTACAATACAGGAAGCCTTTATTTTTTATGTTCATGACACAAAACATTAGACTCCCTTTTAAATCCTTTAAAATAGAAAGGATTCTTTAAAGCTTAAAGTAAAGTTTCTTTCAGGAAACTCCAATGGGGAGGGACCAGATGAAAAGGAGAGTGAGGAGCTATTAAGCAAAAAGCTAATAAAAGCCGGGGACTCTAGTCCCTCAAGAGAGCTTAAACAGGACTTCATTTCATATGTTCTGTGAGGTCAAGTTCCTGATACAATCTTATTTAGATAGAATATTCCACAGCTATTTTAAGTATTTGTAGCACAGTATCTAAATAACATTTGCCTGTTACCATTTGAGAGAGGAGATTATGCCGCACAATCTAATAGTCTATTTCATTAAATCCTGTTGGGTAAAACTACTGGAATGTTTATTGCAGGAATTTTTTTAAAGACTATACTAAAATGAAGAGCCTAAATATATACTGATTTTTCTTTTGAAGGGTTTGGAATAGAATAATAGAGAAGTGGTGGGGGCTTGAGATCAGTGTAGACCTGAGGGAAGGATTTTGGTTTTATGCTTGGGGGGGAGTTATTTGCAAAAATGTAGGGGGTAAAGTATAATTTTGTTAAATGAGTATATTGCACAGTGGTAAAGTCAGGGCTTCTAGGGTATCCATCTCTTGAATAACATAGATTGTACTATTGAGTAATTTCTCATCATTCACCCACTCTTACCTCCCATTCTTCTGGGTCTCCATTGTTTTTTATGCCACTCCATGCCATGTACTCCATGTGTAATCCATGTGTAGTACTCCATGTATTCCATGTGTGCTCCATGTACTCCATGTGTACACATTATTTACCTCCTTCTTAAAAGTGAGAACATGAGAGATCTGCCTTTCTGTGGCTAAGTTGTTTCACTTTAAGGTAATGGTCTCCAATTCCATTTGTGTTGCTACAGAAGACATGATTTGATTTTTTAGGATTGTATGGTATTCCACTGTATATATATTCTACATTTTCTTTATCTAGTTATCTAGTGATGGGCACTTAAGTTGATTCC
>NW_003852411.1:7898991-7900098 GCF_000181295.1 Otolemur garnettii | reverse complement strand
TACTTTACCATTCTGACTGGTGCATATATATGTGTATAAGATGACATCTCATTGTGGTTTTAATTTGCATTTCTCAGATGATTGGTAATATTGAGTACTTTTTCATATGCTTTCTGGGCAGTTGTATGTCTTCTTTTGAGAAATCTCTGTTCATGTCCTTTACCCATTTTTTAATGGAATTATTTGTTTTTTGTTGTTGAGTTGTTTGAGTTCCTTGTAAATTCCAAATATTAGTCCCCTGTTGGATATATAGTTCACAAGTATTTTCTCCCATTCTGCAGGTTGTTTGTTCAACCTTATGATTATTTATTTTGCTGTGCAGCAGCTTTGTAGTTTAATTAAATCCCATCTGTCTATTTTTGGTTTTGTTGCCTGTGCTTTTGAGGTCTTAGTTATAAATCCTTTGCCTAGATCAATGTCTAAGAGTTCTCTATAGGTTTTCTCCTAGTATCTTTATAGTTTTGGACCTTACATTTAAGTCTTTAATCCATCTTGAGTTTATGTTTATACATGGTGGGAGATAGGAGTCCAGTTCATTCTTATACATATGGCAATCAAATTTTCCCAGCACTATTTATTGAAAAGGTTATCCTCTCCCCTAGAGTATTTTCTTGTCAACTTTGTTAAAATTCAGTTGGTTGTGGATCTATTGCTTTATTGCTGGGTTCTCTGTTCAGTTTATGGGAAAGATGACAGTAATGAGAAAAGACTTTAAAAATGTACTAGAAGAGAAAATTGATGGACCACAATCCTCATCTTGGTGAGGAAGAGGAAGGTGGGCTGCAGAGCTCAAAGCTCAAATAGAAGGACTTTTCTTTAACAGAAGAAGACATCTGTCTTCCTTTGGGATTGGAGTGAAAGAGGAAAAAAATACAAAACACAGGCAAGTGCACAAGAGTTTGGGGAATTCATACAAACACTCTTTCTGTTAAACTATGACTCAGGAAGGTTTGGGAAATTTAATTTGCAAAGTCTGTAGACAAGAAGAAAAGCTGATGTTGCTGCAGTCAGGCACAAGGGTGATAAAGACCTGCGTTGAGCTAATAGCAGCAAGAATGGGGAAGAAAAATGGCAAAAGATATTACAAAGGACAGTGCTTTTTTTTTT
>NW_003852411.1:7896241-7898399 GCF_000181295.1 Otolemur garnettii | reverse complement strand
GGTTTCACTTTCTGATTATATAATCATTCTTTTTAACAATTCCTCCATTTACTGAATTTTTCAACAAAAGTAATAAGATATACATCCATATGTATATTTGTATATGAAGTTTGTATATATGTATAAACTTTTCATTTCTCTAGGAGGAGAATGGTTAGCATGATTACCAGCTTTGTGAAACAATATTTTGCTTTTGTTTTTTATTTTTATTATTCTGTCAGTTTGCCCAGAATGTTATGTCTAATATATTATGTTACATACTTTGGATGTAAACTACTTTACACAATGATTACACAATGAACATGTACATTACAGTAGTTTATAATGTCCTTAAAATCCAAAAGTATGGTTTCTCTGGAAGAGTGGAATAAATCATTTTCTCAATCTGTATTACATTTGTTCTTTGATCAAGATGTGAACGAGTGTCGACAGAATGTGTGCAGACCAGATCAGCACTGTAAGAACACCCGAGGTGGCTACAAGTGCATTGATCTTTGTCCAAATGGAATGACCAAGGCAGAAAATGGAACCTGCATTGGTGAGTTTCTGGCTATTTCAGTGCCTGAGATCTGTTTACCATCAACAACTCAAGTAAGGCATCTTAATTTTTAAACTAATTATTTCAAAATTAATGATTAGAGTCATGATTTAAGATAACAAGGTAATCTTTTCTTTTTCCATAGGTACTCCCAACTTCTAGTATAGTTGAGCTTAGAATCCTAAGGTCATGATTATACCAGGCAATGGAAGCTCACTGTGGACACTTATGACCATTTTGAGCTCCCATCCATTGCACATTTGGTTTATATAGTTAAATATATACATGGGTTAATATTATCTCACATCATTTCTAATATGAAATTTAGTGTATATGTTTAAAATTTCATAGGGGGTAAGAAAAATTATGTTTGTAGAGATTTATTAAAAGTTTGAAATACAATTGCTTTAAAACTAAATACTCCTTAAATTTCGAATCAATGATTAGACAATAAAATAAATTATATTTCACCCGAAGTTTATTCTGTATCAACCTGCTGAGTTAGTAGATGTCAGTGACCAGACAATAAATTATATCTCACCCGAAGTTCATTCTGTATCAACCTGCTGAGTTAGTAGATGTCAGTGACCAGACAATAAAGAAATTATATTTTTCCCTAAATTAGTTGTTTGTACACCTCACCACCCTACTTGAGTTAGCAGACCTAGAAACTGCAGGATTTACAAAAATAAAACAGGCCAGGCACGGTGGCTCCCACCTGTAATCCTGACACTCTGGGAGGCCAACGCAGGTGGATTTCTTGAGCTCAAGAGTTTGAGACCAGCCTGAGCAAGAATGAGACCCTGTCTCTAAAAAAATAGCCAGGTATTATGGCAGGCACCTGTAGTCCTCAATTACTTGGGAGGCTGGGGCAAGAAGATGGCTTAAACCCAAGTGTTTGAAGTTGCTGTGAGCTATGACACCACAATACTTTGAGGGCGACAAAGTGAGACTCTGTCCAAAAACTAAATAAGATACCATTTCTGATCTCATGTATTGACAATCTACTGGATTAAAATACACAAGCGGAGATAATGATTTATGAGTTAAATTAGCCTTCTCTATTTCCTCCATCAAAGGGGGTGGGGAAATAAAAACATTAGAGTGCAAGACAGAATAGAATACCATGAAAGAGGCACAGATAAAAGGGTACAATAGTACCCAAGAGAGTGATCATGTTTTGTAGGCGTGACCGTCAGGGGGTCGTGGAAGTGATCACATTTAACTACAGGCTTAAATGGAATTTTAACAGGTGGAGGTGATAGAAAAAGGAAAGCAAGAAAGCCCTGAATGAGACAGAAAGAGCTGGACTCCACAATAAGGTGTTAAAATTCATCTTTCCTTCTTTGCAGCTATCTACCCTTGAACAGGTTTTATGATCACTCAGAAATTTGAGTTTTTCATTGTGAAAATATCAGAGTCTTTCTTTCAAATGTTTATTCTGAAATATTTACTACTGACATTACAGTATGTCTTAGAGTTGTCTCAAAACCATATGATACCAGTGAGGGGTATAGACACAGGTATATACACCATGGAATCTATTCAGCCTCTAAAAAAGATGGAGACTTTACATTTTTTGTATTAACCTGGATGGAGGTGGAATCCAATATTCTTGGT
>NW_003852411.1:7880220-7895862 GCF_000181295.1 Otolemur garnettii | reverse complement strand
AAAGACTCTAACACTATGGATACAGGTAAACATTTATCTTAATTACTAAGAGTAGCAGCCAAATTACAGCATCAGGTACAGTTATCAGGTACAGCATCAGGTGCAGCAACTGCAAATATTTTTAGGATCATTGACTCCTTAATTATGCATGAGATGAGTTGAAAGATCAGAAGACTGTGTAAGAAGCTATAGCAAAAATATAAGCTAAGAGGGGCTGGAAATGTGGAAATATAAGGTTTGAGTGAAGGAAATAGAATTACCCAATCTTGTCAACTGATTGAGGGAATTAAGTTAACGATTACTCTGGCACTAGCTGGAGGACTGGGAAGGCGGGAAGGAGTGCTGCTACCCTAAATAAGGGGGTAGAGGTGAGACACTGGGGCCACACTTGGCTTGAAGCAATGGTAAAACAGTGAGATGAGGACGTCCAGCCAGCAGCTGGAAAGGTGGGACTGGGGATCAAGATGGAGAGTGATGCAGCACTCTCCATCTCAGTCTGCCTAAACAATCATCACTAGTGTAAATAAATGGTGAAGGAGGAAGGAATGCAGAGAAGGAGGAAAAACAGCTGCGACTAAAACCCTTTCCGTAGTTGGAAGCAGGGAGAAGGAAAGGAGCCAGTTCGTAAGTGGCAAAGGTGGAACTTGAACTCAAGATTTGACTCCAAGTTTCAACCACATGGTGAGAACTACTTTGGCAGTTCTGTGGAATGTTAATTTTATTTTAACATAGCTCACAGAAACCTCAAATTCCTGGTCTCAAGTGATCCTCTTGCCTCAGCCTCCCTGCCATGATGCCTGGCTAGTGTTCCTGTTTTTAGTAGAGATGCAGCCTCTTGCTCAGGCTGGTCTCAAACTCCTGAGCTCAAGGGATCCATCCTCCTGCCTCAGTCTCCCAGAACACTAGGATTATAGGCATAAGCCACTGTGCCTGGTCGGAATGTTAACTTTAAATATGATGACTTTGGGTTTGCAAAATGTTACCACTTTTTATTGCCTCCATGTCTGTAGACATTGATGAATGTAAAGATGGGACCCATCAGTGCCGATATAACCAGATATGTGAAAATACAAGAGGCAGCTATCGTTGTGTCTGCCCCAGAGGTTATCGGTCTCAAGGAGTTGGAAGACCCTGTATGGGTAAGTTAACAGGAACTCTGAGTAATAAAGCTGCTAATACAGTCACCTAGCCTTACCAGTTTGCTCAGGATCAATCTCTCTATCTTCAAACGGTCTCTTGCTGTGGTTAAAAGGTATATAACTTGGTTTACATACTTCCCAATATAATTTGGATACTTCTTATTGTTTATTCTTATTATTTGGAGACTTCATATTGAGTTCAGTTTACAGGAACATTTCATGTGGCAATAATCACTTAGTGAATGCTTCCTATATATCACGCATATAAGAATAAGGTTCTAATATTGTTGCCATGACAACTTAATGATCAAGATGATCTCATCAATGATATCTCTGCACACGACATCAATGTTTGCATAGATACATTTTATTTAAATATAAAGTGTATCTGTGTGTAGAATGAAAGTTTGGGTATAAGAGATTAAAATATGAATCCCAATTAAGCCTTTTGGTAATTATTACTTTACTTACCATATATTTAGTGCTTATTATGTGCAATTTTGCTATAAATATTTCATTCATCTGTCCCACCTGCTTGTTTCCTGTTTTAGTTATAATTGAATATAAAGTAAGGCAGATAAGAGACAATACCTGTAAGAAGGTAACCACATACTTTGAAAAAAATTAATGCATTTTTAATCAAGAAACTCATCTATCAAACTGCATTTTTTTTCTTAGAATAGTTACATGCTGGAAAAAAAAAAGTCTGGGCTTTTAAATTCTACCTCCTGAATTTTTCATGTTACTTTTTTCAAATTAGTTACCTTGGTTGCCTTCTGAACAATTATTTACAGCTAATTCTCCAAAAAATACTTAGTTCTGTCTTTATATAGTCTCTAGCATAGGATGTTTCACATAGCAAATCTTCAAACTCAGAGCATCACTAGAAACTCCTTTAAAAGGGATGCCTTTTAATAGCAGGAATACATGATATATCATTTTAGTCTTTTATTTAGCTGCTATAATTTATATATAATTTTTTTTCTTTTTTTTGCAGTTTTTGGCCGGGGCTGGGTTTGAACCCGCCACCTCCGGTATATGGGGCCAGCGCCCTACTCCTTTGAACCACAGGAGCCGCCCAATTTATATATAATTTAACATCTTGATCAGTGACTTTTCAGAATGAAATGTGTTTATTTGCTTACTAACTTGACCAGCACTTGAATGTCAGACATTAGGTGAGGGAATAAAACAAGATAGAAGGTAGAATTATTGCCTCAATAAGATTAAAAATACTAATTTATTTCTACTAAAGTAGTTTTTAATGCAAAATTTGCTATTTTCATTCTACCTTTTTATGTTGCTTTTTAAAATGCCACTATGGTATTAGATTGATGAAATTGGTTTTCATCCCTGGTTTTCATTCACTTTTCCGATTCACAGGAAGAGTTGCGAGTGTAGACTTCATGTGCTCACCTAGAAATAGAACACAAAATAACTTTTTGAAAAATTATATGGATTTGTTGAGTTTATATCTTTGTAAGAAATGATTCTGTGTCTTTGTTGCCTTCACTGTAATCTTTTGGGGAAAATGTTTACCTTGGTTGCCTCCTGAACAATTATTTATGGCAAACATTGCCTTGATTATTAATTAAAAATTAAAAATTCAGAAAAGACAGAAGAAAATTTAAAAGTCTATAGTTATGGCAATGTTCATAAACCTAAAACTTGTAATTGTATGGAAGATCAGAGACGCTAGTGATCAATATTATGAGTAAATACAAACTAGAGATGCAATTTCATTTTTCCCTCCACTGATAGAATTTAGATCCACATTACCTTTTGAAACTCTGGTTTCTTTGTATTCAAGACCACATTTTCCCACTTGACCCTTTTTGTTTCTGTGGCTAGTGGCTTGATTTGGCACATGATGTCAAGTTCACTCTTGCATTAATTCCACAATTTTTTTATTATTGAGCATCTAATTTGTGCAAGACCATGTTGTAGGTTGTGAGATTATAATGCTAACCAGGGCCGACCAGGTCTCTGTCCTCATGGAGTTTATTGTCCACGGAAAGAAAAACCACAAAACAAACATATAATACTATGTCAGATACTGATAAGCACTCAGAAAAATTAGAAACAGGGTAAGGGGAAAGACTGACCCAGATTAGGGAGGGTGGTAGCACTATGGCCCAGGCAATCTCTCTGAGAGACTGAACACAATTAAGGAGCCACTGCTTTGTAAAGGTCTGAGCATGTACACTCCAGGCTGAGGGCAGAGTTCTTCAAACAGAAACACACTTGTCGTAGGCAAGGTACAACCAAAGGGCCGGTCCTGTTGAAGCAAAGTGAGGCAAAGGGTAAAGAAGCCACGAGAAAGAATTCATATTTTCTTTTAAATATGTGAAGGAAAGACAAAGAAGGTCTTGAGCAATCAGACAAGTGATATGATGAATTAACATTTGGAAAATGTCATTCTGGCTGGTGTAGGGAGAATAAAGCATAGCAGGGCAAAGATGGATACAGAAAGACCAAGTCACTGGCATAAAAACGTTAAGTTACATCTTAGAAAAATTAGGTCTAGACAGATTGTTTCCAATGTTGTCAACCAATTAGAAAAATCAGAAATCCATCCGAAGGATCTATTTGTCAAAAGAGAGAAAGTTAAGGAAGTACGTTTTGAAGATGTGCACATTTGATTGTGTGAGCTTGTGATTGCACAGCCTTTGGCATCTTCCCCCCACCCCCAACAGAAAGATACACAAATTTGTAACAATTTAGCCTATCTCTAGCTAGTTGAACTCAGCAATCTGAATATAGTGTTTATAAGATTTTAAATATCAAGGTTTCACTTATGGTTACATACCAAAATGTATAACGAATTAGCCCAACTGATACAACATCAAGTTGGTTTTTTTAGTCAAGGAGATAAGACTGGAAACAGGGTTCCTTAGGTCTTGAGTCCATCACAACTGAAAGTAAAAACAGGATAGATGCTCAGAACTGGTTTCTGGGTTTCTGAGTCACCTGCTCCAATGTGAAGGTTCAAACAAAACGTGTATACTATACGTGCAACAATGTCGTGCAACAATGTTTAGGGAGAATTCCAGAATTTTTCTCTCTGTTCCTAACTGAAGGAGTAAAGCTTTCTCAGTTGTTTATAACAGTTGGGGAGAAATTACTGTATTCCTGGCTTTTGGAGGGTAACATAATGTCTTCAGTTTGTTTCCCAGACTGATTCTTTATTCCTGTGTTTTGTGTGTGTATGTGTGTGTGTTTTTTTTCTCTCCTTTTATGTATCATGGCACACGAGCAGACATTAATGAATGTGAACAAGTGCCTAAACCTTGTGCACATCAATGTTCCAACACCCCCGGCAGCTTCAAGTGTACCTGTCCCCCAGGACAACATGTATTAGGGGACGGGAAATCTTGCGCTGGATTGGAGAGGCTGCCAAATTATGGCATTCAGTACAGTAGCTATAACCTTGCACGGTTCTCCCCTGTGAGAAACAACTATCAACCTCAGCAGCAGTACAGACAGTACTCACATCTCTACAGCTCCTACTCAGAGTATAGGAACAGCAGGACATCTCTCTCCAGGACTAGAAGGACTATTAGGAAAACTTGCCCCGAAGGCTCTGAGGCAAAGCATGACACATGCGTAGGTAAATGTCGGCCATGTTCCGTTTCCTTTCTGTGGGCTCACTTACTCATCAGAGTCGAAGCATGCGGACAGCCCCTGTGATTGTTTGGGGGTAGTGAAGTACATCTGATCTTAAGCCTGGAATGACTCAAAATTTCAAGACATTTATTCTGGCACCTAACACTATGACCGACTTTCTTCAAATAAATGATGTATTTGCATGTGAGCATTTTAATAATTTATTGTGTTATATGAACAGTTTCTTTTTTGATCACTCCTGAAAGTATGGCCAAATGGAATGCTGTAGAAAAATAAATGTCAGGGGCATCCAGGATATGTTTTTCTTTAACAAGGATACACAGGCTGCCACATAACATAATACCACCAGATGTTGGCTGTATCTCACTGATGCAAAAGCATTGGTTTAGAAGCGAAAGTTGTAGCTACACAATCCACTACACATCCATTGTCCACTTACAGGACAATGAACATCCCATTCACTGCTGCCACACGCTCCCCATGGAATTTCCCTCTTTGATTATATTGGGGTTTTTTTTATGTCCCTGAAAATATAATGGGAGCCAGGACAAGATTAAGTTGCTTCAATCCCTCTAAAATATGTGCTCTGAATATTTGTATTTAAACTTGCAAGTCTGTAATTTTATTTGTTTGCAAAAGTGAAGCGTAATTTCCAACTTAAGTCCTGAGACCTCGTTTTCAGTTAAGTTGCAAACACTACCATCTGTCATTCATCGAACTCAATTTCTGAGTATCCCCACTGCGCACGTCACTGAAGGAACCAAGGGGAATTAGCAGACAGGAATTAGCTTCACTGTCTGTTAAGTGGAAAAAGAAAGCAAGGAAGGGAGAAAGGAAATAAAGAGGGAAAGAAGAAAAGAATTCTGTTTAAATTCACAGACCACTCTGCCAACCTCATTTTTTAAAATTTATCTTAATTCTCTTCTACATGTGCTTTCTGTTAAACAATTCTTCTGACCATTTTAAATATTTTTTTTCTCCTTCAAACTTCTATTTACCATCTCTTTTCCTACTTTTCTCCAAGCCCTGGTCCTGTATCATGATCTTCTTAGATGTTCTGTCTTCTGGTCAACAGTAGACGGACCCAGCTTCTCATATCACCTCTATGAGCAGATCCTCAATTCCTCTGGATACTCAACCTTTACACCTTGTTTTTCGTGTTTATATTTTTGCAGAACTATTCTGTCTAGTTATCGTGATGTACCTGAAGGCTTAATATGAGGGATATAGAAACTTCCCATTTGTGCTCAGCTTTCCAAACTGTGGACAATTCTAGTTTCTTCTATTCATCAAACATTAATGCGTTCATTGACAACTCTCTACATTTTGTCCCATGTGGTCAAATAACCAGTTAATTTGAGTCTGTGGGCTCTGCTCTTCTTTTTATTGTATTAAAAACCACTCTCAACCTGCTATCAACCAGTCTGAGTGTTGACAATGTTTTATGCCCACAGTTTTGACCTGACTCCCCATTAAAACGTTTCACTACTATTTTATTGAGAGAATTAACATCTGACCTTTTCTCTTTCAAAGTTTCTTCCAACTAGTCATTCCCACTAGAGAGTTTTCATACCCTATGGCCATCCACTCTCGGCCTTTATTTGAGACAACCTCTTGTCTCCTGTTTACCTTTACCTTCCTGCCCCCAAATTTTTTGTTTATGATGTGACAAAGGAATTGGACCACACCATTTCCACACTATCTGCCATTTCTTGGCTGCTTCTAAGTTATCGGAATGTCCAAGTTATTTTAAGAATTCCTGATTAATAGTCCCATTCTCTCTCTCTTCATTACTAACTAAGACGGCACTTACATTATTGTAGAGTCTTGTCTTTCTATATATATTAAACCAATGTTCTATTATCAAAATCATCTTTCTTGGGCCGTCATTCACTATTTGAGGCAGTGAGGATCAATTCCAGAAAATCTAATGCAAACTCCTATTTTCAATTTCTGGATCTTTAAGTTTATTTGTGGAAATTAATAGGTTTAAACACTTATAAAAATATGGTAAGTGCGTATGTCACAGTATTGGTACTAATAAAGAAATTTACACCAACATTGCCGACAGCTTTGGAATTACATAACAAGAACAACTTGCAATAAACACCAAATGCTTTCAATTAACTGGAAGGACTAGGCAAATTACAAAAGACTCAAATTAACACTATGAAATCTTGGTAGACTTAAGTTAAAATTTAGCTTTTGAAGGATCCCAACACATAACAGAACATCGCATTCTTTCTGAACACAGACATCACACGTGGGGCCACTTTAAAATTCATACTTTGGAAAGTTCTATGTTAACTAGTTGGAGTTCAACAGCACTTAAATTTCTCCTGCTATTTTAGGTTAAAGCAGATTTTAAAGGAAAAGAGTAAAAATAACTCATACCAGTCATGGAATGAACACTTGGTGTAACTAAAGTAATGCAAAAACATTCACAAATATTTGATGAGTGTTTATCATTAGCAGATTTTGAATCATTGCAATTAGACTTTCAGCATGTGCAAAATATGCAAAATGAACAGATCCTTTTGTTCTGAGTCACCTTCCAGCTTTCCCTTTGTCTCCTCCTCAGTTCTGCCCGATGGCACTCCTGTTGCCATCTCATGTCCCCTTCCTTGAGTCTTCTACTGCTCAGTGTGCTCGGGGATGGTGAGCAAATTTTAATCTTAGTCACAAGAAATCTCAGGCCTCCCAAATCACATCCCTTATCCTTAGAACAACTACTAATTAATTTTGAATTACCATCTATTCTCACTCTCATTTTTATTGCTATTTTCTTAGCCTTATTTAATAATATCAGATGGCCCTTATAGTTTAAAAAATACTCATGTATTAAGCTATATATGAAACTTCAACCAACTTGTAGAGTAGGGCGGATGGTCTCAATGTTCCCTGTTGGCAGAAGAATGGGCTGAGATCTTGAGAAGTTAAATGGCCTGCCAAAGGTAGCACAACAACTATATATATAGTTATTTATATTATATAGCAAATACTATTATTTCATATTTTTGTCTCATTACATTTATCTTTAGAGTGACCATTTGGTAACCAGTTGAATAATCCATTCATTGACTTTCCATGTGGTGTAGAACAATTATGTGCTAGCATTACAGGCGCAAAAGGTTTAAACAGATAAAGAAGAAGCATATACATATATACGTTGCCATTAGTACTTTACAGTTGTATGAAAAATTGATGAATATTTATATCATGAAAATGAAACCATTTTCATGTGATGGTATCTATGCATGAGAAAGCTTTGCCTGGGTGTTGATGGAAGAGATATAAGGAGAGAGACAGCCAAAGTCTAAATAAAATAAAAACTAATACTTCTTGTTTTAATTAACCTTAATAGAAAAATTTACCTTTTAGATAATTTCTGCCATTCTACCACCACTTTGGCGGTTTAAGGTCTTGCCCAAATCTGTTTCTTCTGTTATTTCAGTCTAACTTACTTAACGTGAAAATTGACCAGTGTGGGGCTTTGGATTATATATACTTCAATGCAGAAGAAATGTTCATATTTTATACCATAGTTCTATGCATTTTATACTATATTTAATATTTATACTATAATTTTATACTATATTTAATATCATTTAATATCATCATATTTTATACCATAGTACTATGCATCTTATACTATATTTAAATTTTTATATCATCAAAAACAGATTCTGATGTAAACCAGCTCTGAGCCTTGTTAAACACGAGTGTAAATCACCCAGAAGTTGTTCTGTTGTGTATCGACAGTTTGCTGACAGCTGGCTGTCGCAGTGTCTGCCTTTATCTTACATGGTGACGCCCCACTGCTTTTTTCTGAACAGACATTGATGAATGTGAACATACAGACACCTGCCAGCACGAGTGTAAGAACACCCTTGGAAGCTATCAGTGCCTCTGCCCTCCTGGCTACCAACTCTCACTCAACGGGAAGACGTGCCAAGGTGAGCAAACTCGGGGACGCCTATCTCATGCAACTTCAGTTAAACCAGAGTTGGAGAGGATGAACGTGTCTTTGAACATTCTCCTCTTTTCTTCCTCTTTATCCTAATTCCTATAGGGCAGACTTCAGTGGTTCTCAACCTTCCTAATGCCACAGTCCTTTAATACAGTTTCTGTGGGTCGCAACCCGCAGGTTGATAACCGCTGGAAACTGTAACAGGAAAAGCAATGTGAGCAATTAAAGGAAAAGAGCTGAGGGACATTTATTGTATGATCTTACTGGGAGCAAGCACACCCGAACAGATTAATATTACATACTTCTAAAACTTAAGGGGAATAGATCTCTTCACGTATTTTTTTCACTATTCAGCTCGGGTGGAAGGGGAAATAAGAAGAGTACTCAGTAAATTTACTTCTGTGTTAGGCATTGTTTTATATTTTGGTCTCATTAGATTTAACTTTTTTTTTTTTTTTGAGACAGAGTCTCACTGGGTTGCCCTTGGTAGAGTGCTGTAGTATCATAGCTCACAGCAACCTCCAACTCTTGAGCTTAAGCAATTCTCTTGCCTCAGCCTCCCAGGTAGCTGGGACTACAGGCACCCACCACAACACCTGGCTATTTTTTTGTTGCAGTTGTCCTTGTTGGTTAGCTGGCCTGGGCCAGGCTCAAACCTACCAGCCTCAGTGCATGTGGCTGGCCCCGTAACCGCTTTGCCATGGGCGCCAAGCCTCATTAGATTATTTTCAGAGTGATCATTCGGTAATTAGTTAAATGATTCATTCATTGACTTTCCATGTGGTGTAGGACAATTATGTGCTAGCGATAGAGGATGCAAAAGGTTAAAACAAATAAGATTCAGTCCTTCCCCATAAATGTTTACAGTCAAATCAAGACAAGATGTGAATAAATCAAAATCCAGTTCATAGGTTCTATAACAGCAATAACAGAAAGGAAAAAAAATGTGAATCTCAGTAGTTCTCTTTTTATACACACACAAATATGAAAGGAGCAGTGTAATTTGATGAGGTTTAGAATATTGCAACATGTACTGAGATGAAAAAGAAGTGAGCACTTCGAAAACGCTTTAAAATATTCTATGAAACCCCCTCAGTTTTGTGGACAAAATCTAGGAGTATTGTGTAGGGATTAATAAGCTTCTGAATTTTATTAATTTCTGTCATGGAGAAACTATATCCTTTTATAAAGCATAGCAAATAAAATCTCCAAGAGAGTGCTTTTTCAGCAGCAAATTTAAATTGAATTTTTCCTCTTTATGGGATTCCCAAAAGATTTGCTAGGATATAGCTGATGGAAAATGTGTTCCAGGAGGCAAGACAGGGTGGACGATGGCATCTCCTTAGTCGCCAACCCCTAGCACTTTGACCCTACCCATTCACCATGCACACTCCTTGAGAGCCCTCATTGATTAAGCTGGAGAGGGAATGTGAACTTAGGTCACCCTTGCTTCAGTCACTCAATGTTTGTTAGGAACTTACCCCATGCAGAACATTTTACTGATACTTGAAGTACTAGAATAACTTACAAGATCAGGCAATTAAGTTCACAAACTCATCATAGAAAAAGTGCTACATACCTCACTGCTGAATATCACTCTTAAATCACCTTAGAAACACACCCCTTGGGAAGGTATGCACTGAGGCCAGTGCCTAGTGCACTATTCAAAGCATTTGAAACTGGTTTTTGGGAATGCCATCAGAGCAAGTATCATATGGGGTCTGACAATTAAGTTCTCAAACTAATCCTAGAAAAAGTGCTGTATACCTCATTGCTGAACATCACCATGGTCACCAGATGGTCAAGAGGAGTCCTTCAAAGGTGACCGCAGTGATACTCAGGTGTGTATGGAACATATTTCCTAGGATGAGTTCCTGAACTTAATTGTCTGACCTTACATTTATCTCATGGTATTATATTTTTCCAAAACAACTATTATGTCATTTTAACCAGCAGTACAGATACGTCAAGGGCAACAATTTGTACCCACCCTGGTGATACCAATTAGATGATTTGTACCCATTCTAAAACTAATTCTTACACTGATATGTGAGCCTCAAAGCACTGGAACAATCAAGAGCAGAGGGAGGACTTAACCTCACATCTCACGCATCTAAAATAGTCCTTTGTGCCTCCTAGGACACTGTGAGCAACACAGGCGCTGCTCCGTGGCAGCAGGATGTGGCCAGAGTACTTTGTCCATGTTTTGTAACTTCCCCTCTTCTCCAACCCAAGAATCTTCCTAAGGGAGTGGCAGTGCCCCACACCAAAACTATACTGCCCGGAGGTGCCCTAGGCACCAGAGAAGGAAACAGGGTGGATGGATATGGAACCATTTAGCATAACTACACAAAAGTAAAATCCAAGCCAGATTTTAAAGGGTTGTCTTCTCATTAGAGAATGATTTTTATCTTTTCTACATTATGCCAATTTAGTTTTTAATTGCCCTTGTCACTCACTGAGTTCAAAACATTTTTCAGCTTTCAGTTGTGCTTTGGAGTGGAAAATAATGCAAACAAATCAGAAACAGGTGTCATCTGGAATGTTTGCAATTTAAATGGGTTTCATATTTTTGTGGTTTGAAGGAGACATGAGAGAAAACAATTATGCCTTTTAGAAAGGTCTTTAAAGAATAACTTGGAGGCATTTTATAGTTTTAGAAAGTGTTTGAGGCATTTATGAGGAACAAAAGACTGCCTTTCATTCACATATGATTTTTTAAAGCTGTATACATGAGTGCTAGAAATGTCAGTAATAAAAGGGAAATGAACGTGAATTTGACTTTGAACAAGGAGACGCTAGTCAAAAGTGAAAGTTGCCAGACTGCAAAATGAAAAGCAAAAAGTGTGGCCAATCAAGAACTGCCTAAGAAGCAGAGAGGAGAAAAGTATAAGATGCTTAGGTGAACTTTGTGCACCACTAATCTAACTCGAAAGATTTGGAAATATTATATAAGCACTCCCGTTCTTATTCACCCATGTTTTTAGAAAATCTATAGTGTCGATCAAGAATCTGAATTACTTATACTTTCTATAAGACAGATGGTTCAAGTATGTTTATCCTAAATTATTTTTTAAGTATTCAGAAGCACTTGGTTTATGTTACAAAATGCCTATAATTTCTATCACAATATTGTTATAATATTTAATAAAACCCAGACATCACCAAATTGTTCATTTTCAAAAGACTGTGCCACAATTTTTCTCTCCTTTTGTTAAGAACAGCAGAGTGAATGAGTGCGGTGAATACTGAGTTCCTGAAGGTGCTTGATTCAGAGTAACGACTGTGTTTCCCCGAAAATAAGACCTACCCAAAAAATAAGCCCTAGCAGGATTTCTATGCATTTGTTAAATATAAGCCCTACCCCCATAATAAGACCATGCATTTTGGCGCTGAGAGGAGGAAGACATCCTCTGAAAATAAGCCCTAGAGTGTCTTATTGAGGAAAAATAAATATAAGACAGTATCTTATTTGGGGGGAAACACAGTAGTAATAGACCAAAGAGCCACCAAGACCCACCTACCTGGCCACTCACTACTTAGGAAACCTTTTCTATGAAAAATATACATTTTTATGGACTAAGGACAAACACTTTGTATAGTAGATTATGATGTTTCTTTACAGATTCATATTCAGCCAATGAAAATCTATGGTAAGGTAGCTGCTGTTATGCACACAGATATGTGTCCAGATGTTGTCTTTGAGCCACCATTATCTTGGGACCCTGTAGCCCACTGGCCTCCATATTTCTACATGTAGAGGTGAAATGAAATTTGGAGAATGAATGTAAAGAAAAATATTTTTCATGAGAGAAAGGAAGAAGATAAGACTAATTGAATTTCTTTTACATTTTTATAGGGGCTTTTCACTCTGCTCTGAGACGATCTCATTTTGGCAGGGAGGTGAAGCACTTCTGATAGATGAAATCAGAATTAGAAATTGTTTCACAGATACAATAGGCAAGACTTAACTGAAACAAAAATTTGTTTCACACTGTGTTTCATTCCAGTTGGAAAACTAGTCTCAACGTGAAACTATGAATAGAAAGTGTTGGAGGTTGGGAGTCCCGATTCCCCCAAACCCAGTTGACCTGGTTCAATTATTCAGCTGAGCTAGAAAGTTCAACCAAGGCTGGGTGGTAAAAGAGAGCAAAAATGAGTGGAAAATGAAAATAAAAGTGGTGGGTCACCAGCAGTGGAGATGACAAGCAAAAGTAACTTACACAAGTTTCAGGGTAACAGAGATTTTATTTAAGAAGAACAAAAAAAGTTTAAAGCACTTGCAAAGAGAGTTGGAAGTGGGTCCCTCTCATGATGGGGAGAAGGCAAGAGAGACAAAGACAGAGAGAAAGGCCTGCAGGGGTATTAAATTCCTCATTTGAAATTGGCTGCAAGTCTTTCATTGGCCTCTCTGCACCACTAGCCAGTATTGTCCTTTTCTATTGGTAGTAATTCTCTCTTTCTATTGGTCATTGGTTACCTAGGTTACTTCATACCCACATTCTTATGGGCCTTCCAGACTTCCTGGTTCAGTAGGCCAGGTTTTTCTCACACCAGGCTGGAAGCTCCTTTCTCAGTGTCCCTTCTCCTTACATCATTGTAACACAATGTAAAAACCTAAAAAGCCAACTAAATAACTTTACTCTATATCATTTTAGCATAATGTCCTTTACTTTGTGCAGACCGTTCTTAAGTTTAAAGTAAATAATCACATCATCTGTGGTTTCCTTAGAAAATAGAATATACTTGGAACTATATCTAAAAAACTCACTTTTGATACAACATGCAAATGGTAAATAATTCAGAAGTAAAATTTGACATTTCTTATACATAATTGATAGATTGTCTCTTGGAATTTCTCCTCTCCTTTTTCTTTCATAGCTATATTCCAAGATATTTGAAAGTTCTCAAAAGAACTTCTCAACTTTAACCCAAGTCCAGTGAAGGCCCAAATTCCCTGCTACTGTGAAATGACATTTACGCATGCCCATTGATCTTAGCACAGATGCCATGATAGAAGTGCTTTTGACTTTCAGGACCAATCACTTGAATTCCTTTAATTATAATTGTTCCCTGCTGAGTTTCAGGCTCTGTGTTTATTCAAATGCTAAAGAAGGCAGAGTAGCACCTGTGTGTCTGTGCAGCTAATTAACTTAGACTTTGAAAACCTTATATTTTCTCATATTTTTAAAAATTAATTTCTAATGTTTCTTAAGGTTAATTTAAACAGTTGCAAGGGATGTGAATGCTAGCATTGTTATTTAATATGCACATGCTTTAAATATATTGTGATCAAAACTTCAGAACTGCTAAGTTTAACTTCGTCCATTAATAGAAAATGACCACTGTGTAATTTAAGTCTGTATCAATGTCAAACTAATCAGATTGACTGCTGGACAATAGTTGAAGGTGATTTTTCTGTTCAAACAAAAGTGTTAGTAGCTGTACCCGTAGCAACCAACTCACTTGTGAAATCTAACGTAAAATAGATAGCTAAAGCCATTGGTTTGTAGCCGTGATAAAGTAAGTCCTACCTCCAACAATATTTATTACCAATGTTCTCCTACTTTATCTGTGCCTTGAGATTAGTGGAGACCTTTTTTTGGATGGAAAAAGGGACCACAAGAAGTTCTGAGGCAGGTTGATTTGGGGAAGGAGAACTTGCAGAAAGTGAAAATATGAACACTGATTTCCTGAAATATTTGCCTGTCCTCATAGGGCTAGAAAGCTTTTGAGCACCACCATGGTGGAGGTGAGAATTCACCTTTGAACTGGTCAGTGGACCTGGTTCAACTCATCCAGCCGAACTAGCAAGTTCAGTTCCGGCAAAAGGAGAGTAAGAAACTGGGAGAGTGGAAAATGAGGCAACTGGGATTCCAGTATAGCAGAACAGAAGCAAAGTTTATGTAAAGTAAAGAAAATGAATATATTGTATTTAAAGTAAGGCATGGATAAGCATAGACTTTTCCTGGAGAGTGGAAAAGGGCCCCCCTTGATGCCACACAAAGGCAGTGCACCAGCATGCACACTTACCCTGATTCTCCTACGTTCATCCATAAGAATTCCCTTGGCTCCCTTTAGGCCTTCCAGGCGTGCTGTCCCGGCTTCATTGTTATGGATTACCTCTGTTGTCACATAAATCCAATTTTCTTTACTCTACATCAATAATTATTAACTGTTATTTTACTTGTGATGTTTGTGGCAATTATGGCAGCACTGTTCTGTGATGGGGATTCTTATCTTTGTTCTATGGGGGGCTTATTCATGGGCTATAGATCATGGGTCACAGGCTAATTTACAGGAACGGCACACACTTAGTTAACTAGATCACACCCATCCCAAATTCCTTGTTTTAATTCAGAGCCTTTTCCAACTTTCTTGTCCAGAAGGTCATAATTCTCTCCCACCTCCTTGTAGCCCCTTTAACCTCCATTCATCCCTAAACAACCAGAGGGATGTGATGCCCCAGTTTGAAAACTATGGCTCTGAAATATGATTCTTAATTTGCAGTCTCATAATTTGTTGAAGGTTTTGTTGAAATCTATGGACCTTCCTTCCAGAAAATCCATTAGTGATCAGTCTGTTCTAGGCTTTATCTGTAGGTCTCTCTGTCTCTTTTCCCCTCTCCCCTCCTCTCCCTCTCTCACCTTTTTTTTTTCTCCTTTTTCTCTCTTCCCCCTCTTTCTCTTTCTCTCCTCCTCTCTCTTTCACTTGCTCCCTCTCTCTGTCTCCCTCTCTCCCTCCTTTCCTCCTTTTCTCTCTCTCCTCCTCTCTCTTTTTCTCTCTCTTTCCTCTCTCTCCTTCTTTCCCTCTCTCTCCCTCTTTTTCTCATTTTTCTCTCTCTTCCCCCTCTCTTTCCTCCTCTCTCTCTTTCTCTGTCTTCCTCCTCTCTCCCTCTTTTTCTCA
>NW_003852411.1:7874964-7880084 GCF_000181295.1 Otolemur garnettii | reverse complement strand
TCTCTCTTCCCTCTCTTTCCCTCTTTTTCTCATTTTTCTCTCTCTTCCCCCTCTTTCTCTTTCTCTCCTCCTCTCTCTCTTTCTCTTTCTTTCCTCCTCTCTCTCTTTCACTCTCTCCCTCTCTCTGTCTCCCTCTCTCCCTCCTTTTTTCCTTTTCTCTTTTTCTCTCTCTCCTCCTCTCTCTCTCTTTCTCACACACAGACACACAAACATGTACACATGCATACAAATATTTTCATTCACAGATCCCCTAATGCTTCAACACAGACCCCAAGTTAAGAATCAGGCCTCAAAAACGCTCATTATCAAAAACTATGTAAATATGTTTCTACTTAACAACTTTGTGTACACAACAACAAAATAAAGCATTTATTTGCTTATTTCCCCATCCTACTGTGATTACCTTAACCTAAGCAGAACATCTCACTACAGTAACCACTGACAATGAACTTTGCACAGCCCAGACTCAGTTGCCCTCTGCTCCATTTGATCAGACAGTTCGTCCTTCATATGACCCTGTTTTAATCATTATCTTCTCTCTCTCCTCAAGGTCTGACTGACCTATACATTTTCCCCTGAATTTACAACATGACTCCTTTAATTTCTGCTACCCTACGTCCCTCTCGACAATTTGAACTTATAAACAGAACACCAGGAAAGAGTCACTCAGGTATTAAGGAAATTCTTCACTTTGCAAAAATATTCACTCATGTCATTTAAAGTTTTAACCTATTCATTAAATACATCAATTGCTTTAGAAAACTCAAATGCACTCTATTGTCCACACATAAAAGACACCAGCGGGCTCTGAATAGCTCCCCTTCTGCGTTTATGGCTCTCCCTTCACAATGTCTTTGTATGTGTGTTAACGAAACACGCTCACCACGTGTCCGGGTCCCCATTTGTGGTTGAAGAAGCTCAGGTATGAGGGCTGAGTTTGTGCGTGAGATGACTCCTGCGTTCACGGGCGGTTCTGACCCTCTCTGCTGACCCTGCCTGCCCTTGGTGCCGTCCCTAGATGTGGATGAGTGTCTGGAGCAGAACATCCGCTGCGGAGCCAACCGCATGTGCTTCAACACGAGGGGAGGCTACCGGTGCATCGACACTCCCTGCCCGCCCGACTACCAGCGGGATCCCGTGTCAGGGTATGTCTGCCCTTCTCAGCCCAGACGTGCCTTTGAAAATCCCTTCTCTTTCACCGAAATCCTTGGCAAACCTTGTCTGTAGGCATGTTGAATGCAAAGGCAATCAGTAACTGGAAGGATGTGGGGCTGCAGCGTGTTCCTTCCTCGGCAAACGGCCAGGAGTGAGCTCATCCCACAGCAGCCGGTCAGCCTAGCCCCCTCTCGGCTGCCAGCTCCTCCTCTGCAGCCTCCCCAACAAGCTGCCTCGTGACTCTAAAGTTAATTCTGCCTCCACTGTGAGCATTTTATGGGGTGAGGGAGCCTGCCTCTCCTTGACTCTGGTTTCCCTTTGTCCTGCCTGGGGATTATAAGGGCTCTCAGTGCGGGGAAAACTCCAACAAGCAGCTCTCCTGGAGTGCTGACCATGCACCCGAGGACGGGGATGAGCAAGGATGAGTCCATCGTCTGTCCTTTCCTCTGTCATCCTGCTCACATTTCCTGCTGTCTGAAACAGTCCTAGTCTGGGTTCTGAATAAACTATTTTTCTATTTTCTCCTCCTTAAGAAATACCATATTCTGGGTACTTGAAAACAGGCAGTGATGTCTTGTTGGACGGCCCCTCCTATAATAAGAGTTTCTGAAAACACATGCTCGCTGGAGTGGAGACTTGTTTTCCTCTTGGTCATGCCTACCGAGGGGCAGGGACACCCCTCCTGGGGAATTGCCCGCAGCCCACCAAACCTGTTTGTGATGGGTCTGATGGGAAGGGAAAGGAGAAAATTAAAAATATAGACTTGTGAAACTTCTAAAGACACTATGCCGGAATTATTTGTGTCTTCATAAAGTGCTCCTATCTGCATTTTTTTTTTCCTCTTTATGACCAGTGATTTCTGGCATACAATTTAGAAGTCATGAAGACTCAGAAAACAAGTCAGCGTGGGCTCTGGGAAAAGAAATTATAGCTTTTAAATCTACTGTAAAAGATAATTACAAAAGGAAGTTCTCCCCTCCAGGAATCTAACTGACCTTTTACTATTTTTAGAAAAATTAACTGAACATCCATACATTCTATTTAAGCTCTCCAACTGTGTAGGATAGATCTTATAGTTTTAAACATAGCTTGTATCCTTGTCTTTATGAAGTGCTTGTTTCCAGTATGTGTGCCGATACTTTTATTTCCAAAACCGACTTTTCATTTTAAGAAAGTACTCCTGTGGTATCCACGCTCCCTTCAGTGGCTCCTGTGCCCCTGATTTTAATGGAGCTGAGACATAGATGTTTGACTCCACCCCAGCAGATTCCCAAAGCCCTTAGGCATCTGGTTTGAGTTAGTGACACAGTATCCGGGCTGACAGTCATTGCCCTTGCAGCCAGACTGTCTCCTGCCTGGCATGCCTGAAAGTCACTGTGGGTCACGATCACCTGTGCTATGCCCTCCCCTGCTTCCAGATAATGAAGTGCATTCCATGTATTTGTTTGTCCTTAGGTTCTGCCTCAAGAACTGTCCCCCCAACGATTTGGAATGTGCCTTGAGCCCATATGCCTTGGAGTACAAACTCGTCTCCCTCCCATTTGGAATAGCCGCCAATCAAGATTTAATCCGGCTGGTTGCATACACGCAGGCTGGAGTGATGCATCCCAGGACGACCTTCCTCATGGCAGATGAGGAACACACTGCTCCTTTTGCCTTGAGGGGTGAAAACCTGAAAGGAGTGGTGTACACCACACGACCACTGCAGGAACCAGAGACTTACCGCATGAGGGTTCGAGCCTTGTCCTACAGCGGCAATGGGACCATTGAGTATCAAACCACATTCATAGTCTATATCGCTGTGTCTGCCTATCCGTACTAAGAAATTCTGCAACCCCTCTCCCACATGTTTAAACTGCATTAATCACGGCAATCGACTCCCCTTCCAGATTACAGTTGAACAGTTACAATCTTGGCAACTTGAAAATGGTGCTATACTCCGTTACAGGTGCCTTCTGGGGTACTCCCGAGGTATTCTCATGATCCCACCATGGTCAGATCTTTTAGAATAGTCCCTTCTTTCTTTATTTATTACACTGGAGGAGTTACTTCCCAAAGGTTATTCTGAACATCTAACAAGACACGTCAGTGCTGTTTTATAGTAGCTTAGGAGCTAAGGTCATTTTCTTTCAAACCAAACCAAGCAAAACAACTGACATTGGAGCATTTGACTCTTTCTAAAACAATCAGACTAATTGCTACATGTTGTGAGCAATGCCTATAAGATAATTTATGATTCTTTTTTAAGTTTGGATACTTTATAACAGGACTTACACATCTGTCTTCCTCTTAAGGAATAAAGGAAACCCCACTCGTTTTAGAAATGTAATATAGCTAGAAGAAGATTTGTTGGCTCCCAAATGCTGCTCAGCTTGATTGAACATTCAGAACAAGAGTCTTATTTTCCGTGATTTTATGAAATCAGCTGGGACACTTATAATAATGGGGAAAAAATAATTATTTTACCTTCAGACAACTGTTCGTGGCATGAATCTTTGCTCTCACATTTTGGCATCACTTTCTATCCAGTCAGCTCCATAACTTTTCCATTGCAGAATTTTTCTTATTGTCTTGTCGATGAAAGCAATTTGTAAAATGCCAATGGAACAGATTTCTTTGTTTTTCAAAAAAATACAGCGTATGTTCAAATTAGCAAAGATGTTCAACGTCAATACACTGTACATGTTGGTAACAGACTCTGCAAGCAATTGCCAAGATGTATTCTATTTTTATGAAGTGTGTATCTATTACCTTAGTTTGTATTTTCTATATAATATCTTGATGGGACTCTTTTATAAAATTATTGTATAAAAAAGTTACAGTAAGATCAGCCTAAATAAATGTGTCACATCCTTTTTCTTAACTTTTTTGAGAACCTAAACTTTGTCTCTTGACAGCTATGATAGCTGTAAAAAGGTTATAGTCATATAATAAACATGCACACATCACAAGAGCCTTGGAGACAGGCAGTGTTATTTATTTTTTTTTTCTTTTTGGCAAGGGCTGGGTTTGAACCCACCACCTCTGGCATATGGGGTCAGCACCCTACTCCTTGAGCCATAGGCGCCGTCCATGGCAGTGTTATTTTTCACATATTTTAGGTCAGGATCCTGGAACACAGATAACTTACGTAACTTCCTTAAGATGACATAGCTAGGTAGACACAGAAATGTCAGACCCTCTAGCTACTTTGATTCCAAGTCAAATGACATCTTCTCTCCGTGACGGTATGACCATCTTCTCATCCACCTTAACAGTTTTCTTACAGGTCATCTCAAGGCAATTCATCTCTTACCTGTGCTATTTATTAAATGAAGGATCCTATAATTGAAGGATTTTTATCTACAATCACATTCTTTAAAGACACTTGAAAAAATTATCTAGTCCGTAGCCTGGTAGTCAGGCCAATAATGTCTAAATCAGTGTTTAACAAGAGTATTCTGTAGAACACTAGACCAGTAAGTCAAAAGGGTTTTGTGATCAAACAAGTTTGAGAAACACTGCATAATATGTTCTCCTATTAAAAATTTATCATGAACTCTGACACTTACAGGTCTTAGAAGTTCAGTAGTAAACATTTAATTTGTTCAAGCCAACATTTTATGAAGGATTTTATTACAAACCTTTTTTACCCTAATATTATCTCACCAAATGCTTGGGGGAATGCTGATGTGATACATCTGTTTTATTCCTCAATCCATTGAAAAGATATTTGATAACCTACTTTGGTAAATAATTTTAGTACACAAACTTGACCATGGAGCTTCTTTCTAAAATGAAATGAGTTTTGCTCATTTCCTCCCTCTGGTACTCTGCAGGTTTAGAGAGTGACAGGGCAGTGAGCAGACCTGAGCGACTGCACAGTCATTAGTAGGGACAGACTCTGAGTTACTACAGGATTTGATTTAGAAATTCCTATTTGGTGCCAGAAGATCTTGCTAGAATCTTTTTTTTTTTTTTTTTTT
>NW_003852411.1:7863917-7874788 GCF_000181295.1 Otolemur garnettii | reverse complement strand
GAACCCTCCACCTTAGGTGTATGTGGCTGGTGCCTTAGCCACTTGAGCCACAGGCACCGAGCCTCTTGCTAGAATCTTGACTTTAACCAAGCACTTTTTTTTAATTGTTGTGTTGGAGATTCATTGAGGCTACAGAGATCCAGATTGCATTGATTGCTTTTGTTAGATAGGGACCCTCTTGTAATTGTGTCCCACCCCCAAAAGGTGTACCACACCCCACCCCCTCCCTCCTTCCCTCTCTCTGCTCTCCCCATCCCCCTCCCTCCACCATGTACTAGGACCTTAATTGTCCTCATATCAGAATTGAGTACATAGGATTCTTGTTTCTCCATTCTTATGATGCTTTACTAAGAATAATGTGTTCCACCTCCATCCAGGTTAATACAAAAGATGTAAAGTCTCCATCATTTTCAGTGGCTGAATAATATTCCGTAGTACACATAACCAAGCACTTAACAAAATTTTCTTGAAACATCCCGTAGGTACCCCTGTGGTTGGGCAGAAGAAGGCAATGAAGTCAGTCAAATGGGACCCTCTGGACAGTAGGCTGGGTGGTGAAGCTCTCCTTCAGGGCATGTAGCAGAGCTAGGAGAAGCAAGCCTGTGTTACCATCTTCTGAGCCTTCAAATCCCACAAATACCACGGTAGGACAAGTAGCAGTAAAGGGGAGCTCTCCAAAGGAAGAAGACTAAGAGGAACCAATGAGAGACCTAGTGAGTAATATTAGACTCAACTGTCTACAATCCCTTACAGGTCATAGGATGTCTCCGTCAATGTAATTAGTTAAATAATCTGATGTTAACATAAACAGAAATGTGATCTACAAAGGGATCAACAAATACTTTTTCTGTAAAGGGAAAATAGTATTAACACATATAAATATTGTATTTTAGACAGATGGGCTCTGTTGCTACTATTTAACTCTGCAGTTTAGCATGAAAACAGCCCTAGACCACCAATACACCTGTGCTCCGGTAACACGTTATTTGTAAAATTCGCATGGATTTAGCCTGGAGATCACAGTTTATTTCTGATCTGCAAAATGAGTATGATTCTTGTTATCCTTTCTGACAGCCCAATCTAAGCGGCAGAGTGACAGGCAATGGCTCTCATGAGTCTTGTAGCAGGACACTGTCCTCTGCATGTGCAATCTGGCCACATCTCAACAATCCACTCATTCTGTACGTCAACCCAGGCTGCAGACTTAGCTGTTACACTGGGGCATGTTCAAACCCCACTCTCCATACACGCCCACACACACACAGGAACTTGCTCTGCAGGGTGAGACATCAGCACACTATAGGACGTGCCATTTTATATTTCAGTTCACCTCAGAGAGCCAGGTAGGCGAAAGATATGACACTCCCAAGGTAAAGCTCATGTCCGACTGACTGCTTGACATTTTCACGTGGTCCCTCCAATCAAAAATATATATCCCACATATGGTTTACCCAAATACCATCCACGTTTCTCATACTCCCTACTAACCTTCTCATTACAGTGGCCATGTGACACCATTTTGTCCGAAAAGATGTCAGCAGAAGTCACTTGGGGGGCTTTGGGGAACTCATTTTGAAAGGGGTGATCTCAGTGGCATGCCAGTTTGGTCTTTTGCTTTTTGTCACCTTTTCATGCTCAAAACGTGGACAAAGATGGAGCATCTTAACAATGAGGCAAAAGCTCTGAAAGCCTAAATGTGAAAAAAGGAAGGAAGGCAGGGAGAGAGGGAGGGAGGAAGAAAGAAGGGGGAAGGAAGACAGGGAACATGAGCCTGAAACTTCATGTAACATCCCTAAACCACTCTATCAGCACCAGAATAACCACCCCCCGGAACTTCTGATCCTTTAAGACTAATTGACTCCTAATTTATTTAAGCCAATTTTTGTTGAATTGTCTCTGTTTACAGTTGGATACATTCATGCCTGTGGAATGACCCTCCTCCAAACTCTCCTCCCCTAGTTCTTCCCAGCTATATTAATTGTACTGTCATTCATCCAGTCACTCCAGCTGAAACCTTACTCACTCAAACTCCTCACATTCAGTCCATCAAAACAGACTCTCCAACTCCACTCCTCCCATTCTAAGCAAGGTCACCACAGTCCCACACAATCCACTCTGAACTGGTTCCTTCTCCACTCCTGCTCTGTTGAACTCCATTTGCTATAAGACTGGTCTTTTAAAAACATCTATCAAATCAGTGACTTTATTTTTTTTTTTTAATTTCAGGTTCATGTGAGGGTACAAATGATCAGAGTACAGTGTTTGCATTTGTTAGGTAAAATCCTTGTTGTAGTTGTGTCCTGCACCCAGGAGGGGTGCCATGTAGCCTTACATGGTGCCCCTTAGGTGGGAGCACACCTATCCATCAGTGACTTTATATTCTTGTTTCACAGCCTAAAGGTGTTAGATGAACTGGTTTCCCCCTGCTGTGTCAGCTTAGACACACTGAAACTACAATTCCTATCTCTGCACAGTTAGGAGTGTAGACCACAAAAGCATTTTGCATGGGAGATGACAAGTAAACATGAAGCTATAGCTAGCATCTTGTTTCTCCATTTGGAATGTCACTGCAGGTGCCAGGTGCTACTGCAAGTCAGGGACCTTCTCACAGTCTGCCAGCTCCCCTTGTTGGTGTAAAACAGTGGTAGGCCAATAGCCATTCTGCCTCCCACCAGATCCTTCTTGAGTTTCTACAGCCCCTAGGCCAGATATGTGTCTGTTCTTGTGACAAAGATCCCAGCTTTTCCTTCATGAGACCTACATTGAAGTTGGAAAAGTAAAGATGAATGACTGCTATGGACTGAATTGTCTCCCCCCAAATTCACATGCTGAAGGCCAAACCCCCCAAGTGACTGCAGCTGGAGATAAAACCTATACAGAAATAACTAAGGTTAGATGAGGTCATAACTTGGTAGGATTAGTGTCTTGAAGAGAGGAGACGCCAACAGTTTCTGTCTCCCCCAATCCCACCATACAAAGATACAGCAAAGAGTCAGATATCTATGAGCCAGAAAGGGAATTCCCACCAGAAGAAAACCCAGCTGGACCTTGATCTTGAACTTTCCAGCCTCCAGACCCCTGAGAATTAATTTCTGCTGTCCAAGGCCAGTGATCTGTGTTATTTTGTTTAGGTGGCTGGAGCTGACTTATACAGACACTGACGCAGGCTCCATCCATCTCCCTGGGCTCCAGCTCATATTTGTGGGTTTCTGCTTCCTTCTACAGAGAATTTTAATGAAAACAGAGAGTATAATAGGGTTGTTTGCCTGCTTCTAAGGGCACTGGAGAACTTGGAGAAAGAAAAATAATGAGTTAAGGACTTTATTCCCAGCTAAAGATATACAAAAGGATATGAAGTTGAATGACAGCTCAAAAGAAACCCTTATCTCTTGTAATTACAGAGCTAACATTTCTAAAAATCAAATGAAAGTCTAATCCTGACAGCAGCTGAATTATAGCTCAAATTACATCCCCAAACTCATGAGGTCTTTTTGTTAGTGTTAAGACACATTAAAAAAGAAGTATGGCCCTAAAATTTTGGATGCATCTTAACAAGGATTTTGATGAAGCTGGAAACCTTAAAACCCAAATCTGATATGGGTTTTTGGGCAACAGAAACATACCTTCTTCTTTGTCTGCTGAGGTTAGCCACCCCAGCCTAAATCACCTGTTATGGGCCTGCCCTGAAATCCTTTGCAAGAGACAGATGACCTTCTCCAGGACCTACCCCCAGTCCTTCTCATTGGATCTAGACCTATAGCCAGACTCTCATGTCTGCAGAATCTGATAAAAACAACAAAAAAAGTTTTTAATGAAGCTTGTATTATATATAGTTTTATTTCATTTTCTAGTAATGCATTTTATTGTATTTTATGAAAGTAATCATCTGCTATAAGATTGGAACTTTAAACAAAAACCAATTGGATCTGCAATGGATTGTAACTTAAAAAAAATGACCGCAGCTAGTTTAGAAAACCCTGCAATACACAACACCATAAGCTAAAAATTCTAAGCCAGTATTTCACAGAGAAAGCTGTAGCTCAAGAGATGAAATGCCTTGCTTTATAGTCACACTACTAACAGAACATGCAGAGTTAGGACCCACGTTCCCTGACTACAAAACCAACACTTGCCAGTAATCCAGATAAGGAAACTCCCCCCCAGAAACATCTGCTTGTATCCAGGCATTGTAACTACAACGTAAACGTGAACCATACCTGCTCAGGCTGATGCTCTGACAAAGTACCTTCATGTCTCCCAATAAAGTAGGACATGAACTCTGGAGGTTATTGCGGTTGCAGATGTCACCCATCCTTGAAAACCATCAGCTAGAATTCAGCTATGAATACTCTGGTTCTGATCTGACATTTCATTAGCACTAGCTGACCTGGTCTGATGAATCTGAAAGAATGCAATTTTATGCCACTATGAAAATTCATCATTTCACCTTCTTGATGAAGAAGGTCAAGGTATTAAAATCATGGTTAGGTCAATTAAATCAAGGAGAAAGGCTAGCAACTTAACTAATTGGCTATTTACCTAAAAGGTCTCAGGCCCAAGACATCCCAGCCTTCATAGAAGATCACCTGCAGTGGCTGTCCCCATTACTGGAGCTGAACCCAGATTACTCATGCCTGTACCCCAGCTTCCCTTTAACATGTTTATGTTCTAACACTCTCTGATATGTGCCCTGCTTTCCATGTAATGGCACCATGTTCCTTCCATAATCCAGTTTGTCTTCTATTTTTACCTATTGGAATGCTCTACTTTCCAACTTCACATATTCAATTCTTACCCACCTTCAAAGCCCTGTTTAATGCCAGATTCTTCCCTGTCCTTAAAACAAAAGACCTGACTTCCACCTCTGAACTCAATCTTTCTCTGTACTTCTCCTTGGGCACGTCCACCCTCTACTTCATGTTATGGTTGCTTGCACATGCGTTTGCTTGTCTGCAAGCAGAAAAGACTCTGAATCAGAGCCATTGATTATCTGCATTACCTGTAACATATGCCGACACACTAAAGATAAGGACAACTGACCAACTAATAGACTGAATTTAGATAAAGAGGGCCTATGGTTATAATGATCAAAGCTTTCCACAGGTTCAATAACTCATATATTTATCTGTTTCTTCAGAAATTATATATTGAAGGCCTACTATTGCTAGGCTCACTGATAAACACGAGAATGCAAAAACAAAATGAAGTGTATAGCTCAGTAAGAATTCATATGTAGAAATAATTATAATTCATTTCCAATCATTATAATAAAAGTCTGTACAAAGTACAGTGGGTAGAGGAGTATAGTCTTGGGTACATGGGGAAAAAACAATAACAGTGCTCATTTCAGATAATACAAAGGAGAAATGGGAGAGAAACACACACCTCCACTGTAAGGAAATGTCCCAGAAGTCCCCATGCAATATTTCACTTATAACTCGTGGGCCAGAACGTCATAGCTATCAAGAAAGCAAAGAAAAATAATTTTTTGGTTAGATTACATGTTCTGTTACTATGAAAAAGAAAAGACAGCTAGGAATCTTTGCCACAAGACACTGCAGGAATTGGAAGAAGGTACTGTAAAGAATGAGAAGGGATGTCTTCTTCCAAGAGCTCTGAAAGAAAGGGAAGATACCTAATGATAGAGGAAACACTGGAGCTATTCTCTTTTGTTTTTAATATGAAAAAGAGCCAAAAGCTATAGGGTGATTAAAAACAAAAGAAAGAGAGAAAAATTGGTTGGGCAAAGTTCCAGAAGACAGGGAAAGACTGCTCTAAAGCATAGTAGAGAGTATTATAGATGAACAAGAAGAGTGATTTTAGTCTTCTAGGACAGCTCTAACAAAATAGCACCGACTGGGTGGCTTAAATAGCACAAGTTATTTTTTTCACAGTCTAGGAGGCTGGAAGTACAGGTGTCAGCAGGTTTGGTTTCTCCTGAGGGCTCTCCCACTAGCTTGCAGGCAGCCACCTCCTTGCAACGTCTTCCAGTGGTCTTTCCTCTGTGCCTCTACATTCCTGGAGTCTCTTCTTTTTTCACAGGGATGCCAGGATTATTGAATTAGACACCCACACTTATGACCTCATTTAACCTTAATTACCCCCTTAAAGGTCCTATTTCCAAATACCAACACATTAAAAGGAAGGGCTTCAACATAGGAACTTTGAGGGATCACAATTCAGGTCCATAACAGGAATGAATGGCAGAAAGAATGTCAGGATGGGTGAAGTGGTCAGTAAGTTTCCAAGGGTTTGAGAGAAACAAAGTCTTCTGATGAAGGTTTGTAAACTGAGGATGGGAGTAAATTACTATGATTGCCTCTGCAGAAAATAGGATATGGGGTGAATTTAGAGATGTTTAAAGGATCATTTCATTTGTAAAGTCCATCTGACACTGAAAAATCACAAGCATTTCTGGCTCTAATGCCTTCATTTATGTGACTCTGTTAGCATGTAGTCAGCATGCATGTAAAACCATGCAAAACAAACAACCATACAACCCATAGATTAATGCGGAGTTAAAGTTTTACAGGATTTGAGAGAAAAGAAATATTGTTGAACTCAAGTGAGGATGTATGGAACAACGATGGTGTTACCCACGAATCCCTCTTGGTCATAATAAAGATAAGAAGTCCAGAGATTTCACAATAGCTTGTCTCTCCTTTTTCTGTGAAAAAAATAGATGTAAAAACAGAAGTAGCAAGTTGAAATTGAAGAATCGAGCAGCTAAGAAGAATCAGAAAAAAACTTCACAAGGCATCTATACTAGAATTGGCAAATGGTTCTGAGCAAATGATGCTAAGAGCCTAACAGATCATATCACTTGAGGGTTTACTGACAACAGCATGGGTCTGTACTGACAACAGCATGGGTCCATCTATGTCATAGGCTAAAATAGAGTAGAGAATGGACAGGGCTCAGTTCATCCATAATCCAGGCTTTGTTGAAGAGGTTAAATACAGGAAAGTTGGCACAGTACAGTTGATGACACTACTGAGAGTCATGTCTGAAGAAGTGGATGATGGATTCTAGACTGCTGAGAGAAAAAAGTAACACCAAGAAATGAATAGTAGACCAAAAAAGCAAACCAAAGCCTAAAGATGTATTTATGATATTTACCTATTTGAAAACTATCTTTCTTTTCTTTTTTAAACAGTTCTTTAATTGTGTGTATCATTTGGGAGCCATGTGTTATACCCACTTTAAGTGTAAAAGTCAATGATTTTAGTAAATTTACAGAGTTGTCTGTCACCAGAGTCTAAGTTTAGAATGTTTCCATTTCTCCAAAGATCCCTCATGTGCATTTGCAGCCATTCCTTGATTTCACCTCCAGTCCTAGACAACCACTAATCTATTTTCCATCTCTATAGATTTACCTCTACGGAACTTACCATATAAATGGAATCAAATAATATAGGATTCTTTGTGTCTATTTCCATTAGCATAATGTTCTTGAGAGTCATTCAAGTTATCAGTATTTCATTTCGTTTTGTTGCTGAATAGTGTTCTCTCGTGTGACTATACCACTTTTATTCATCCATACCTTAGATGCTGGACATCTGAGTTTTTTTTCAGTTTTTAGCTATTACAAATAGCATTGCTACAAAACTTCATGTGTAAGTTTTTGTGTGGATGTCTTTTCATTTCTCCTTCATAGATACCTAGGAGTAAAATTTCTGAGCGCTTTAGTAAATTTACATTTAAATTTGTAATTGCCAAACTGTTTTTCAGAGGGAGGAACCACTCATATATTCATGAGTAATTCACATATACGAATCCACTTTCTCCTTAAGAGAGACACTTACCAACACTTTGTGTCTCTCTTTTTAAATATAGCTATTCTAGTTTGTATAGTGCTGTAGCTCATTTTAATTTGCATTCCCCAATGACTACTGATGTTTTATACCTTTTTATGTGCTATTGGCCATCTGGGTATCGAGATATGTCTATTCAAATACTATAATCTGGCCATTTTATATTAGGTTATCTTTTTAATATTGTTTTGTAAGAGTTCTTTACATGTTCTAGATACAACTTCTTTTGCACATATATAACCTGCAAGTATTTTTTCCCAGGCTGTGACTGATCCTGTCCTTCCCTTCCTTCCTCCCTCCCTTCCTTCCTCCCTTCCTTCCTTCCTCCATCCCTCCTTCCCTCCCTCCCTCCTTCCTTCCTTCTTTCTTTCCTTTCTTCCTTTTTGTTGTATCAATCAGGCAATTGGGGTTAAACAAACTGCCCAAGGTCTTTTCATTTTCTTGAAGGTGTCTTTTGAAGTGTAGACATTTTAAGTCCAATTTATCAGTATTTTTCTTTAATAGATTATACATTTGGTGTTCTAGCTAAGAAATATTTGTCTAATCCAAGGTCACAAAGATTTTTTCTGCTATGTTTTCTCCCAAAAGTTTTAAAGAAAGCTTTATATTTAAGTTTACATTTCAATTTGAGGTAGATTTTGATTTGATTTTTATGTATGATATAAAGTAAGGGTCAAAATTCATCATATTTCCTATGTCTATCCACTTGTCCCAGAATCATTTTATTGTCCCATTGAATTGCCTTGGCACTTTTGTCAAAAATCTGTTGATCATAAATTGGTTACTGTAGTTGTAGAGTACAGTATAATCAGGAAGTGTAAGTCCTCTAATTTTTTTCTTCTTTTTCAAGATAATTTTGGCCTTAGTGGGTCTTTTACATTCATCTATCAATTTCTGCAAAAAAGATTGTGAGATTTTAAGATAAATTGCGTTCAATGTGTAGATCAATTTAGGAAGATAAGTTATTTCTGAATCATGAGAAAAATACTAGGATTGGGAGTCAGGTGCCCTGAATTTACCACTAGCTAGTATCATATCCACTTCCTAATACCATAATCTTTGGTCAATAATCTCTCTAAATCTCACTATACTTCAGTTTCCCCCTGTTTAAAATGGGGCTATTAATAATACCTGTTTTCATTTCAGAATCAAAAGATACACCTAGGTTGCTATAGAAGTTTTGAGACAGTCTGTGTTAACGTCCATCATTTCACTTCCAAGACACACAGTTGTCAGCATACCTTCTGATTCAACTTGCTGGGTTTATCTGTGTTTCTGGGAGGGATTCATTTGTTTTCACACGTGTAGATTTTACATTTCTTGATTTCCGCGTATCTCTAAACTTTCATAATGACCCATGTATTGCCTACTAAGCCATTTAACACAGTGCTTTGTGATAGGTATTATTATCACATTGTCATTTCTTATCCTGTGCCGGAACTCAATAGGTACTAGAGAAAAAAAGAGTTCCAAGTTCAAAAATTCTTTATGAAAGAGTGGGAATGCCCTGGATGCTGGGTTTTTCTTGTCCTGGCTGCATGAAGGATAAGAAAGAAGCCTTGGTGTTGGTGAGGGAGGGGAAATATTGTCCTAGAAGGAAGACACATGGAAGGTAAGATGATGGATGTTATCAGCTACCTTAAAACAAATCAAAAACAAAACCAAAAAAATCCCCAATGCCTTTGGCTTTATATTTATTCAGTCTGCACACAAACTCTCTCCTCACTAATTATAAGGAAAAATTGGAAGAGATGACTATTCCCCCATCTTCCTCTCTTGTTGAGATGTTTTTTTCTCTTCAAGACTTATGCTCATTTTTATTTGCTTTTGCAAAGTAATAATGTACCTACAGATGAGTGAAGAGAGGTGTTTGACACCAGCCCCAACTGGCCCAGATGATAACAGTGCACTTTGACTCAGTGGGACAATTGCTTTCCCGATGTCCTGCAGGGAACAACAGGGGCAAACAGAAAGTCTTTAGTTCTCCTATGATTTTCTGGTGCTAAGGAGCTGCCTGTGCACATTGAGGTCCTTTGTGGTCATTCTGTTTGTTTGCAGGCTCCCAGTGTGTCTGATTTTTGAGCCTGTAATCCTCAGTGTCCTGGTGTGTCCAGTCTCTCTGCCTCTGAGTCAGACAGCAGGATGGAGACAGGACATCGCACTCTGGCCCCCACTCCCGAACAAAACAGTTCCATGTGTGGGGGCAGTGCCTGACTGGTCCCGCTGGCCACAGGCTCTCCACCTCTGTAGGGACCCTGAAAGAATGTATCAACAGACTTTCCCAGGTATCTAAAACACATTTTCCAAATGTCAAGTGACCCTTGATGACCAGCCTGCTGATTAACTGCAGCATTCCAGGGGTCCTTGGAGGGGGACAAGCTGAGGCCAAATTTTCAGTGTATGATCACCTCTCTACTGAGTCAGAAAGCTCACGGCCAAGCTGGAGCAGTGGTAGAACATGGAACTGATCAGAGCTATTGAGGTTTCCCAATCCCCGTGCTCTGCCAAGACTCTGTTTCAAATTGTCTACTCTCCAAGGAGCAGCCTGGGAATTTGGAAGTTCTTAACAGTTCTTACTGGGTGAGCTCCTCACCTCCCCATTTCTACCACCTCAGCCCTCAGGTTGGCCTTCCCCACCTTAGCTGCGTCAGCTTGCTCCCATCTTCGTGAGTGCTCTCTGCTTTCACAGCAGCCTGAGCTCAGTAACAGCATCATCTTTTCTTTGTCTTTCTTGGAACCTGCAGTGATACTTGCCGGTGATGCAAAGAAGATATTAATATCTTTTTTTCATTCTCTTAGATGTTTATTTTAATTTTTTATTAAATCATAAATGTATACATCAATGCATTTATGTGGTACAATGTGCTGATTTTATATACAATTTGGAATACTTATATCAAACTGGTTAATATAGCCTTCACCTCACTTACTTATTGTGTTATGACATTTATTAATATCTTAAGCTGGCAGCCAAGATCTTCAACTAACTGTTTAGCACCCAATCTCAATCCATTTATGTGGAGAGATATACAAAGGTATTGCAAATGCAATTAGGGT
>NW_003852411.1:7860453-7863400 GCF_000181295.1 Otolemur garnettii | reverse complement strand
ACATATAAAATGTAAAGGTCAGTGCAAAACCAGACCACCAGAGGAGAGGAAAAAACACATTCCACAGCTCAATAACATGTCTGAGGTCCAAAAATCTAGGGAAATAGCCAATACTTAGGATTGATAATGAAAAATCCTCAGTGAAAAATCCTAGTAATTGACTCTTTATTTACTCAAAAGCCTTTGTCTCCTTTTAAAGATCTACATAGAGGTGACCTCCAAGCTAATTTATATCCCAATCCATAGTTTAACATCCTTCAGCTACTCTTAATTATTTTACTCATTTCCCCTAACTAGAATTCCCACAGTACTTTTTTCTGATAAATGTAGTTTCAACCTCTACTCAACACTTATTCTTCTGGGAACATATTCTAGTGGAAAATCCAGCAATAAAAATGGTGTTGATGAAACCCTTGGCCCAAAAGTGGCAGTAAATGACTCTTTTTTTCCTCTCTCATCCTCCTTTTATTTCTTTGTTCTAAGTCACATCTGCAGCCCTGGCCAGGTGGGTCCACACTATCCTACAGCATGCTGAGCACCCATAAAAGGCCACTTCTGACATGAGAGCTGTTCTGTTTTTTGGAAAGAATTTCAGTCTCACTCTCTGCTATTGAGCGGAGTTCCAACCTTGGCATGGAGAGTTTTCTGCCTTGTGCTATCTAGATCAATAACTTCCCTTAGACCCTTGGGGTATCCAGACACCCCTCGTGACTTATTTTAGGACGTAAGACTAAGTGGGTGGGCCTTGGTCTCTAATGCCCACTGCAATAGGACAATCCAAAATCCACTTACAGTGTTGAGGCTATGTGTACATCAGTTCAAAGCAGAATTGGACATTTCCTTCAAAAGATTGAAGACAAGGACTCCAGACATCTTTATATGTTTGTAGCAAAATGCTAGAAACACACATACTGTTGGATTCTCATTCACTATGAATGTATTCTGCAATGCAGGGTGCCTGATAGAAAGGGCCTTTATGAAATGTACGTGCTACTTATAAAAATAGCCCTTGAGGTTTAGCTGAAGTGCTACCTTCTCCTGTCTCTGCTGAAATCCTCTCTCCAACCCCACCTAGGTTAGGTTCCCCTTCTCTGTATTCACATAGGACCCAGTACTTATCAACAGTTGTGTTAGTTTGCAAGGGCTGCTGTAACAAAAGGCTGGGTGGCTTCAATGACAGAAATTAGTTTTGTCATAGTTCTGGAGGCTGGAAGTCAAAATCAAGGTGCCAGCAAGTTTGCTTTCTTCTGAGGCCTCTCTCTTTGGCTTGCAGAGGGTGTCCTTTTGTGCACACAAGTCCCTGGCATCCCTTTGCATGCCCAAAGTCTTTTATTTTATAAGGACATCAGTCAGATCAAATAAAGCCTTGCCCTAACAGCCTCATTTTCACTTAATTACCCCTTTAAAGATACTATCTCCAAATGTAATCATATTTTGAGGTGTCAGGGTTAGGGGTTCAATATATGACTTTTGAGGGGACATGATTCAGCCTATAGCAATGGTATATAGGAACTATCTGTGTACATGTTTCCTCCAAGTTCGTATCAGTGCATTTGTTAATAATGTACCTTCTGCACTTAGCACAGTGGCTGGCATTTAATAGTCTGGATGAATATTTGATAAATGTGGCTAATACAGTTGTGGTCACTGAGGAGAGTTTTATTGATTTGTCCAACTTTAGGCTGAAGGATAAAACCTTCTACTATGTATAATGAAGATTAACTTAAAGACACTTGAAAATTGCTCAGAAGCTCATTATAATAGAATCTTTGACTCCAAAATCAAAGGTCCCTAAAGTTACCTCTAATGAGATTTAAAATGCCCCCTTACTGCCTTGCTATAATACATTCATTTTATCCTTTCTTGCTCACTTACACGTGGACTACAATATCAGAAATGTTTGGTGAGTTAACAAGTCAATGGAACGGGCAGGAGAAGCTTGGGAGTACAAAGTAAGACTAAATGAAAATTTTAGTGAGAGGAAGGGAAGGGTGGTTACTAAAGGGATCAACTGTTTTGTTGCCAACGAGACAAGGTCAGATTAAAGAAATTGGGGCTGAGCATAAAGACATCTGGATAGCAAATGAAAAATTAAGCCAGTTTTCCCAGATGTTTGTTCTACACAAAACCTCACTCCCCAGTATCTGCAAATGTTCAGGAAAGTGGCTGGTGCTTCCTCTCTCTCCCCTGTTCCTTTTGTGTATTCAGGCAGTCCAGCCGCTCATTTCCTTGACTGCCAGAAAGCCCAAAGCTTAAAAAACAGTGCTTTACTAGCATCAAGTGATTATTGCTGCTAACAGAACAAGATTTTGTGTGTATCCTGTGACATTTCCAGCAAATGGACGGTGGAATTAGAAGCAACAGCAAAAGATGTGATGAGACTTATGTGTCTGTCTTTTATGAACTTCTGAATACTTACCACTGAGCCTGTAGCTGTGCTGGAAACAGATCTACAACAAGCAACACAGGTAAAATTCCACCCTAATGAATTCCACAAGCTGTCCTATTCTTTTTGTACAGGGATACTAGGAAGAAAGGAAGGAAGGAAGGAAGGAAGGAAGGAGGGGGGGAGAGAGAGAGAAAGAAGAAACAAAGAAATTAAGTAAATCACTCTATGGAGAGAGTATAACATTCTGTAAACTGCTGTAGCATATCTCAGCATAGACTTCTTCCCCCTATGCAGCATGATAAAATGATACAATAAGGAAAAGCACAGCATATCAGGAGGGCACACATAAGGACACTAAACCAGGCCTAACAGGGCTGGGCGACTTCAGCAGCCCGGATAAAACCTGAATCACAATAATATTAGCTAATGCTTACTGAGATAGACACAATTCTATATGATTTACATATATTATCTAACCTAGATAATGGACACTTAACAACCCCTGAAAACAGGTGCTGCAGTTATCCTGATTTATAGCAAATAAACAGAGCTCTAATA
>NW_003852411.1:7856552-7860099 GCF_000181295.1 Otolemur garnettii | reverse complement strand
CAAATTGAAGAATGTTATAGGAAACTTGGGCAGAGATTGTTTGATAAGAGTTCATTTATTTTCCATAGGCACAGTGAGCAAATAGCCTTATTCTAGAATCTAGATGGGGAAGTCTGCTTATTTTTAGCCTTATCCCTTCTAAATGAGAATATACCAGGACACTTAGCAAGGGGTCCTGGAGACCAGAGTGCAAAGTGTGATTTCTGTGGGGAATTGATATTGGTCAACCATCATTTCTCAAGCAAAGCCTGAACCTGGCCCCTGAAAAGCCAGAATGGGCCAGGCAAGAGCTGACACTTGTGGTTTTTGTCATCATGACAATTCTTATTCCTGGTCTAAGCCCTTTCTATCAACAATTACGGAAGAATTGTGAAAGGAAAGAGAACACTTGGCAGCATTCAGAATGCCATTACAATAGGCATTCCTAAGTCCTTGTTATTAAGTAAAATTAGAAGCAAGGATAAAACTTCCAAAACTGACATTACCAAGCTAAGTAGTGTTCTGTCTTCCTTGCAATTTTTATTTCACTTTGAAGTAAACCACAACTCAAATTATCTGATTGCCCTCTAGGAAAAGTATTTCTTGAAGAAAATAAAAGGTAAGTAGCTTTACTCCTGTTTGGGGCCAGGGGTTCCTTTCCTCAAACCCAGTTGACCTGGTTTCAACTACCTGGATGAACTAGAAAGTTTAACAGAGGCAAGGTGGCAATTGAAAGCAAAGATGAATGGAAACAGAAAATCAAACTGGAGCAGCACGGGCAGCATGAGTAGAGAGCAAAATAACCTGCCCAAGTTTCAGGGTAACAAAAAGAAATTTTATTTAGGAAGAACAAAGAGAAAGTTTAGAGCACCTCCAAAGAAAGTTGGAAGTGGGTCCTTCTCACAATGGAGAGAAGGTGAGAGAGATGAGACTGCAAAGGCTTGAGGGGTATAAACACCCTCTTTCTCTCAGTTTGAAATTGGTTGCAAGTCTGTCATTGGCCTCTCTGGGCCTCCCAGTGGTATTGCCCTTTTCTATTGGTCAGCGATTATCTCTTCCTATTTGTCATTGATTACCTAGGTTACCTCTTAGCCATATTCTTTTTTTTTTTTTTAGACAAAGTCTCAAGCTGTCGCCCTGGGTAGAGTGCCATGCGTCACAGCTCACAGCAACCTCCAACTCCTGGGCTTAAGCCATTCTCTTGCCTCAGCCTCCCAAGTAGCTGGGACCACAGGCACCTGCCACAATGCCAGGCTATTTTTTTTAATTTTTGGTTGTAGTTGTCATTGTTGTCCGGCAGGCCCAGGCTGGATTCGAACCCTCCAGCTTTGCTGTATGTGGCTGGCACCCTAGTTGCTTGAGCTACAGGTGCCAAGCTCTCTTAGCCATATTCTTAGGAGCCCTCCAGACTTCCTGGTTCAGCAGGCCAGGCTTCCCTTCCATCCCTCCTTGAAGCCTCTTTCTTTGAGTCCCTTCTCAATTTCCAGGTAATACACACACAAAAGCTTTCATCCCAAACAGATGCGGATGCAAATGAGAATGAACAAGAAGTAATGCTTCCATGCATCCATTCAGCTTCCTGTCTACAGGGTATCACTCCACAGACTTTAATCTTTCTCATATCTAGGGAGCTTCCAACCTATAAACAGATTTCTGAGTACCAACTGCTACATATGGATTCTAAACAAATGAAACTAAGCCTTCTTACCCTCCAGTTAGAAGAGGTACATGTGTGGGTCCTCAACTACCATGTGTCCAGCTAAAAGGCTGCCACGTTGGCTAGCCTTCTGTCATTTTGGTCTCAGCACTGCAGTAACCATTATCTGGCTCAGGGGAATCAAAGGACAAGTATTGCAGGTGGGAGCTGCTCCTTTGCAGAATACCACTTCATTACTATTATCTCTTTGACAACATGTAATATGAAATGAGATGAAAATAGGCATCTTTTGATATATAGCAGAAACAATGACCAGATATACCGATTGCACTTGACTATCTGATAGAATCTTTTTAACTGCTGCCTCTACAGTTCCTCCATCTGTTGGAGATTGCTTCAGATATGGGAGTTGAACAAACCTGGAAGTGTAAGTAAAAAACAACAAGGAAGACTGCAGTGGTGTTTACAACTAATTGATCATGAGCTATTGCAGGTTCCTTTGTTCCTTCTCTACTCCCAGGGAAGGAAAGAAGAAGGAAAGGAGGGAGGGAGGGAAAGAAGGAAGAAAGAAAAGAAGGAAGGAAAGAGAGAGGAGGGAGGGAGAGAGGGAGGGAGGAAGGAAGAGAGGGAGTGAGGGAGGAAAGAGGGAAGGAAGGAAGGAAAGAGAGAGAGGAGGGAGGAAGGGAGGGGAGGAAGGAAGGAAAAAGAATTAGTGATATGTCTACTCCAACAGAGAAATAGGGATGTACCACGGTGTCTCTGCAGATCCCACTATACCAAACAGTAGGGCTCGTTTCAGTCTGTCCTAATCTCAAAGGCCTCTGTGTCAGGGTGTGAGCTACCCTGGTTTGTTCACACATATTAATTTTCAAGCAGGGATGTGTAGAGCTCATTTTATACATGAGGACACTAGGTCTGGAAAGGATGAGTGGTCTGTGTAAAATCAGACCAAGTGCTTTTAGGTCCCACCTTAAACTGTATGCCACTTAATAAAACATTTCCCAATCTGTTACCTTTCCATTACACTTGTCAATTTCAAATTTTACTTTGTGTTTCCTGAGTAGGGATAACAGAAATAATCTTAGAAATGAAAATAGTATGGATAAGAGTCTAAAGGTGGTAGGAGTTGAGGGGACATATTAGTATAAAACAGGATAAAGAAGAGACTGCAGAACAGGGAACAGAAAATAATAACTGGATAAAAAAAATGAACAATGAATGTTCTTTTATGAGGGGAACATCCCCCTGATATGTTGATTACATTGAAGTCCTGCCCCTGGTGCCTGTGAATTCGATCTTACTTGGAAATATGGTCTCTGTAGATATAATCACGTTGAGGTCATTAGGGTCCGCTTGAATCTCATGTGACTGTTGTCCTTATAAGAAGGGAAAGTGCCACATGAAGAGAAACTCATAGGGAATGTGCCAAGTGATAACAGAAGTGGAGATTGCAGTGATACAGCTGCAAGCCACAAAGCGTCAGGATTGACAATGGCCCCCAGGAGCTAGGAGCAGGCTAGGAACGGGTCTCCCCTACAGGTTTCAGAAGGAGCACAGCCATCTTGACCCCTTCATTTGGACTTCAAGTCCAAGAACTGTGAAAGAATAATTTTTTTTTTTTTTTGCTGTTGTTTTAAGCAACCTGGCTTGGGGTACTTTGTTATGGCAACCCTGGGAAACTAATACAGAGGTCATGAGTAGAAGGCTGGAGCTGAGGTCACAGCACCCATTGTACCCTGCCAGGAAGGAGAATTCCGTTCAAAGGCTAACCTCTTCAGAATCTTCTTTACCCTTCCAAAACCCAAAGCAATCTTTACCTGTGCTCAGTTTCCCTGCACCTCTCTACTCTTACAGAAGCCATCCAGTCCTAGAAACTTGAGCTCATTCAGGACAGCCAAGTGCATCTCGGCC
>NW_003852411.1:7848900-7856347 GCF_000181295.1 Otolemur garnettii | reverse complement strand
TTTTTTTGGTGAGTCCAGGCTGGGGATTCGAACCCGCCACCTTAGGTGTACGTGGCTGGCGCCTTAGCCGGTTGAGCTATAGGCGCAAAGCCTCGGCCACATTTACATGGTAGTTTCATCTTGAGAATGTTTACCTTCTTTAACCTGAAGTTCATTCCTGTCAATAGAATTGAAACCAGTGAGTTTTATTTGGGGAAGTTCCACTTCCGTGTGTCAGCCATAGTAGACTTTTGTTAGTTTGTTGCCTAATGCACAAATCTACACTTCTACTGTGGGGCCCTTGGCATTGTGTGTGATATCTCCTGTCCACCTTGTTCACTCCCCCTCCACCCAAAGTCAAAGTAAAGAGAACCCATTTCTTGCTACTTTCCTACCTGGGACCTTACGCAGAGTACAAGTGACCCAAAGTAACCCAAGGGCAAAAGGGTGGTTGAGATTGCATTGTCTTTGCTCTTTGGCAACCCTGCATCCCTGCCACATTTTTGCTAAGGAGGGTGATTATTACTTTCTCTTTCTTGCTTCTGATTTTTCTCCAACATAAATAGTTTTTACCAAAAGTCCCTTGTACATACCTTTAAAATCTATCTTTGTACCTTCTGAACCTGTTTCCTTTTTTTTTTTTCTTAACTATATCTTTGTCACCAAAAAGTGATTTCTAGATGTGGAACTTCTGGGTCAAAAATTATGATGACTCTTGAGGTTTCAGAGACATATCAACAAATTGCTCTGAGAACAGGTCATAGTAATGTACATTCCCAAGTAACAAGGACTTGATTTTGTCAACTTCATAACAAATTTTTACTCTTATAAAATTATACATTGTATAACTTTATTGTAAATTTACCTAAACAGATATCCATGCTAGAAACGAGACGCATATAATTTCAAGGCTAACACGTTTTTTATCAGTTCATGGTCAAACTCTAGTTCATATTATTTCTCTTTTTAAAAATTGTGTATATATGACATACCACGCTGCCCCTAACACATGTAACACCTAACGCATAGTTAAGTGCATGATAAATATTGAAGTACATGATATGAATTAAAGTCTGAATGAGAAACCAGTTGGAGCAATGAAAATCAGTACCACTGCAGAGAATCAGCCCTTTTTTTCAAGATAGGAATTCCCTTAGTCAGTAAGTAATAGGAAAACAATTCAAAGAAAAAGGTATACTATCACAATTTTGCCAGACAACAGTTGATCTAATCTTTACTCCTGAATGAGTGATTTGTTAACAAAGTACAACAAAACAACAAACCATAATGCAGGAGTAGAAATCTCCTTCCAGTTCCCATGCCTGAATCCCCTGCTTTCCTTCCCTAGAGGCAACTAATACTATTGCCAAAATCCATTTTTTTCATGATTTCAATTCACTAGGAAACATTTTCCAAATTCCATCCATCAACGGACACCATTCTTATAGATAAAAAAAATACTTTCCCAAGTTTTCTATAATTCTTCTCTCTCCCCTTAGATGAAGACTAGTGAGGAGGGCTCCATGATGACAGATGGCAGTGTCATTTCCCACACGGATCCAGGGAAAGAAGTAAAAATCTATGGAGCGTCTGCCTGCCTGGCCTCAGAGAAGACACAAGAGCACATTTGCATGTTCCAAGGGTGACATCCAGTGGTATACTCTTAGAATTGCAGTTACTGGGCCGCCCAAGATCTCGAAATGAGAAATTCTTAATCTTGAGCATTATACTAAACATAGTGGTTCTCAGAAATTCATCCACCCCATATACCTTCATGTCTAACAAAATGATCAATGTGTTTACTTCGAATCCCAGAAGAGGCTATATACTAAATACCAGGTCTAGGTATGCTGCATCAACAATAACGATGTGCCCTGGAATCCACTCATTTATATCACAAATGCTATTGAACGTGAGCCACATACATGACAGTTACTGAACACTTTATACAGTATTCAGAACAACGATGGAAAAAGAATAGCTCCACCCCTGAGGGCATTGTCCAATGAAAAAGAAGAGGTGGAGTAACTATTGGATGTGGCGGTAGCTAGCAAATCTTGCAGCCATCTGTGCATTTGTCTACTCTTGAAATGTTTATTTAATTCTCACAACTTTAGAATATTGAAAATTGTACGGTGTTTTCAGAAGAATTTTGCATATAGAAAAACCAAATTTCGGGGAGATTGAATGACACATTAGTGGTTACACAACAATGAATGTCTCAATCCAATTTGTCATGATTCCAAAACCTGAACTTCCGATACCACCTAGTGCAATCCATTGGTGAAGCTTGATAGATTAAGGGCCATGTGTATCATTTTTCCAGGTTTTCTAGACTATAGCTTGCTTTGTGTTTCAAAAGGCTGTATCTATCACAGTTTTAGTAGAGAATTTCTATCCCTGTGGAACTATTCCTCCATAAAACTACCACTAGACCTATTTAGATTCTAAACACATAGGAAAAGTAATCTTAAAAGTTATCAGCATTGGAAAAGCATTTATTTCTTTATCCTCAGATCTTATTAAGTTTTCTGCCAGCTTGACTAATGATCAGACTTGTTATATCAATAAAGGTCTTCAGTTGCAACTCCCATGTGCTAACCTTTCCTGGGAAAAGAAATTCTGGCTTATGTGCTCTTGAGCACCAAAACAAACACCAGTGGAATCAAGGATGGCTCAAAGAGAGAAGCAAACCACTAGGAAATTATGTGTGTAATGGGAAGATTATTGGAGAGATTTGACCTCACACCATAGTGAGAGCTGGCCAAATACTTTCTGCTGTTGTTTCTCTGCTTCTTGCTCGGCCTCAGGTCAGCCAGGCATACACTCAGGAAAACAAGATGGTAGTTGAAGGGCGAGGGAGACCAATGACAAACTGGAACCCAGAGAACAAGTAGAACCCTGTTGTTCTCTCCCAGCCCACTAGCCTCCGACTCCAAGGATGCAAGTCTCACGGGAGGAGCTGGCACCTTTCATTGTGGAATGAAAACATGAACTTGGCCCAGAAGGAGAAGCTGAAGGATGGGAGCCACCCAGCTGCTGTCCATGGCAACAAGATGAGCCAACAGATCCAGAACCATGTGTGTGGCCTGCACTGACCATCTTGTGCCTTCCCACCTTCCAAATCCTGTGCAAAGTGTCTCTTGTGCCCCGCACCAACGTGGAACTCTGCATGGAAGGAAATTCCGGGAAGCGTGGTTCCAGTGTAAATAAATAGACACAGGACAGAGCAAAATATGGTACACATACAGCTATTTTGTACGCTGTTTTATTTAAATGTCAGTTATTTATTTTTTGAAGTTATAGCTAAGGCCAATGTTGGCTTATTTGGCTAAATTAATAGATCGATTCTCATCTGATGCCCAAATAATAATTACGAAAATAAACTCCCAGTCATGTGGAATAGTAACGTGAGCACTTCATTTCACCTAATGAGGGATCCCGTAGGGATTAACGGAAAATGGGTTAAAAAGCCATTTACATTCTGAGAAAAACCCAAATTCTTCACAATATTCTTCCTCAGTATCTGCCTGAATCCCTCCTCTGCCCTCATACCCAGGTAGCGAGTATCATTTTAGCAAGGGTAATTGGAGACCAATGCTGGAGGCCTAGGCTTTTTAAATTCAACCTTGGAATTAAACATGAGACTCAGTGAGCTCATGACTTTGGGAAGCTGGGATCTGAACCTGCACCCTCCATTTACACACAGCATGACTATATACGTGGTGGCCATGAGCAGAGCTTCCCACCCAGCCTTTTCTGGCTGTACTACAATAAATGATCTTGGAGGGTTCAGAAGTTCTTCAGGGGACATTCCGTTCATTTAGGACAGGACTCTAACAGCAGTGGAATGTGTCTCTGGGGTCTCCTTCACTTTTGACTATTTAAAACTCTCTTCACACAGTTAGTGGGTCAATTAGCAACTCTTAATTGATTAATCAAAAGAAGTTTAATTCTTACAAAAAAATTTTTTTTGAAACAGTCTCACATTGTTGCTCTGGGCAGAGTGCCATGGCATCAGCCTAGCTCACAGCAGCCTCAGGCTCTTGGGCTCATGTAACCCTCTTGCCTCAGCCTCTCAGTAGCTAGGCACAGGTGTGTGCCATAATGCCTGGTTAATTTTTCTATTTTTTAGTAGAGACGGGGGTCTCACTCTTGCTCAGGGTGGTCTTGAATTCCTGAGCTCAAGCAAACCTGCCACCTCTACCTCCCAGAGTATAAAAATAATGTAAATCCAAGCACAACTTTCACACAGTATTAGCATAGGGTTAAATGCTAGCTACAGTCTTCTAGTGTCTGAATATAACCAGTCCTTGGGTTATAAACAAGATGGGTTCTATAGGTTTGATCTGAAGTTGAATTTGCATGTAAATTGGAACTCAGGGATTTGCTATAATACCCTCCATTGAGTTGTATGTAAGTTGATGTTTGTAACATGGAGACTGCCTATACTTAATTTAAAATCTGTGTTTAACTAACTCTTTCTATTATATTCACTTTATAATATCAGCTTTCAGAAAATCACATGACAGATCAAAAATATGCTGTCAACCATTTTCAAATATGTGACTGTTTAAGGTAATGCAACATCATCCTGTTTGGTAAACTGTACCCACGTGTGGAGGAGACGTATGAGTAGCCAAGGAAAAGCTTTATAAACCTCATCCTATACACTGAAATCTGCCTATCTGTGAATTAGCGTGATTTAATCAGGCTGATGGAATAGTTGCCTTTTGTTTACTCTGAGTTGAAACAGTCTGGATATGTGACTCTATAAACTAATTATGATTCCTCTGGAATCTGATCAAAGTATTGAGTTTGTTATTTTTAGAATATACAGTAACTTATGCACAATATATGTAAATCAATCACTGGTTTTTGTTCCATATTAAAAAACATTACTGATGGAAACTAAATTCTTAAAAATAAAATAAATCATCATACAGTCTTCTGAGAAGGTTCCTATGAATCAATTACTAAATACCAGAATGCTGGCCATGAAAATGTAAGGTGCTGCCTCGGTATGGTGGCTTACACCTGTAATCCCAGCACTCTGGGAGGCCAAGGCAGGTGGATTGCTTGAGTTCAGGATTCTGAGACCAGCTTCAGCAAGAGCAAGACTCTGTCTCTTCAAAAAAAATAAATAAATAAATAAATAAAAACCTGGAAATTATGGCTGGAAGTTGTTTGTAGTCCCAAGTACTTAGGAAGCTGAGACAAGAGGATCACTTGAGCCCAGGAGTTTGAGGTTGTGGTGAGCTATGATGCCAAGGCACTCTACCCAGGGCAACAGAGTGAGACTCTGTCTCAAAAAGAAAAGAAAAGAAAATGTAAGATGCTGCTGTATCTGGCTGATGTAAATTTCAGGGCAGTAAGTCCACACTTGCCTGACAAACAAATAGAGCAACCTTCCAAATGAAGACATAATTTTAACAAGTATATGTTATGTAAATAATGCTAAAGTTTCCATCAAAAGTCATGCCTACGCATTCCAAAGGCATTAAAAAGTAATTGGAGAGTAATAAAAGCCTGAAATAAATGGACACAATCCCCAAGATCTGAGAGAAAAGCCCAAAAAAATGATACTGTAGAAGATTCAACATCAAAGACACAGGTGTCATTATAGATTCATATAACTGGTGGGTGCCTTGGTCTCCCCTTGGAACGTTAAATATACAATTATTTACAAATAGCACAGACCTAAGTAGAGCCTCGTCCTCAGCTCTATGGAGAAAGTCTGTTCCAACAGGACTTTCCTCTGACTTGCTCTGTGGGACACAGCCATGATGTTATTTATTTAAACCACACTACGTTCTTTTTTTTTTTTTTTTTTAAGACAGAGTTTCAGTTTGTTGCCCTCAGTAGAGTCCTGTGGCATCACAGCTCACAGCAACCTCCAACTCCTGGGCTTAGGCCATTATCTTGCCTCCGCCTCCCTAGTAGCTGGGACTATAGGCGCCTGCCACAACACCTGGCTATTTTTCTGTTGCAGTTTGGCTGGGGCTGGGTTCGAACCCACCACCCTCGGTATATGGGGTCAGCACCCTACCCACTGAGGGCGCCACTCCCACTACTGCATTCTTGATAGAGGAAGTGATGTTCCTGTTTACTGAGTACCTAGTTCATGTCAAATACCAAGTTTCGTTTCTCATAACTTTCTTACATAGCAAGTTTTATTTTTTATCATTATGTCTATTTCCTTGTGAAGAAGTTGAAACTCAAAGAGGTAAAATAAGAATTTTAGAGCTGAGCTGGAACTCAAGTCTTTCTGAACCCACGGACTCTTTGCAGGCACCTTTTGCCTGTTGCAGCTGCCTGCCCTGCCCTGCTGGCCTGGGCTTTGCTCCCTGGGTCAGAGCCCTTGATACCAATCTCTGCTACAAAGCCAAGCTCAAGTCCCCCATGGATGTTGGAATCTGCAGAACACTGTCCCCTCTTCCAGAATTATTTATTAAATTTTATTTTACCCAGGGAGGAAAATTCCTCACCCAGTTTCCCTCGTAAACACTCCCTCTGTCCTCAAAGCTGCCAAAATACTTCACAGAATCTCTTCTATGGAACTTTTGGAAAAATAAAAATAAAAATACAAGGAGCCGTGCTACAAACTTCCCCGAGGCCAGGAAGCTGAGAGCTGGCTTTCTATTCAAATGGAAAAAAGGAAAGGGAAAAAAACTGAGAATGCTGAATTGTACTCGGAAAAATTTATCTTGCCACCGAGGATTTGAACAACACAGCAACCGGCTCAGATGTGCTTTTTAGAACGATCACTTTAGGTAGAGTCTGGAGACTAGGCCGGGGCAACAACGAAGGAGGTGAGTGAGTGAGCATCGCTGCCAGCCGGGTGGGAGCAGATGAATGGCGGGATGAGCAGGAGCAGTGGACATGGAGAAATAACAGACGTACTCCAGTGATAAAATCATAGACGTGATTATGACTGATCAGTGTTTGTCCAAAGTCCTTCCTTCATACCAGCCATCAAAAAGCATCATTTTTGTTCTTCATCAAATAAAAACAAATCCAGACTTTGAAAGAAGAAACTTTATTGGAAAAAGATTATTATAAATGGGGGGGAGGGGAACTTTTGCAGTAAGGAGAGCCCTGTGACCACAAAATCTTCGGGAGTTTCAGAAGTGGGATAAAAGGGGGTTTCCTTTCAGAGAGTCATAAGCAGGATAGAGAGAACCAAGCAGGGAGAAGTGGGATGAAAGGGTGGAGTGATCAGACAGCGGATGAGAGGCTGTCTTCCCTGAGGCTGGCTTATTCTCAGGCGGGGCTGAAGGCTGGGTTGGGTGAGGCAAAGTGCAGGAGCCGGGGTGGGGCGGTGGGGGCACAACCCAAAGTGTGGTTAACAAGCATTTCGTTCTCATGGATCAGTGGGAATGAGCAGTTCGGCTAATTATTTATGAGGAAAAAGAATGGGAGTTTGGAAAATGTGTGTCTGGCCTTGTCATAGGTAAGCAAGGAAAGC
>NW_003852411.1:7826693-7848500 GCF_000181295.1 Otolemur garnettii | reverse complement strand
TTTCACTCAACTCTACTTTGAGTTAAGCATATTAACTTTATTCATTTATCTGTTCATTCATTCAAAAATATTTACTGACCCTCCTCCATCCTGTGCCATGAAGATTCACCATAAAAACACACACAAACAAAAACCCTACCCTCTTGGTACCCTCAGCCTAGTGGGAGAGCTAGTTAAATAAGTATATAAACACATAAATTATATGATTTCTTCTCATGGTGAGTGCCGTGAAGAAAATAGAAATTAAACTAAAGAGGCAAACTGTGAAAGGTGAATAATCCCTATTTCATACTGGAAAGTCTAAGAAGGCTACTCCAAGGACAGATCTTACCAGAAACCTGAAAGGTGGGAAAGGAAGCTTGCAAAGATCCAGGGAAGAATATTCCAAGCAAAGCAGTAGGTGTGTGTGAAGTCCCCGGGGCACCATTGGGCTGAGCAATGTGAGGAAGAGGATGACTGGTGTGGGCTGGAGCAGAGCAAGATAGGGAAAGGGGGAAGAGAGGAGGACGTAGAACCGTAGCATTCTTTTTCCCTTTTTTCTACATTTGTCTTAATTTTTTTAACCTCCCACTTAGCCATTTTACCTGAACCTGAGATTCAAAAAGTCTTAGTAGATCATACAGGGTCACACAGCTAATAAAAGCAGAAGCACAATCTGATTGCCAGCCAGTCTAATCATCACCCATTTGAAGGAACACACAGAAAGGTAGGGAGAGGGGGTGCTTGTGAGCAATTTCTCTGACTTTACGTCCTTGTCTAGAGCTGGCTGGCCCAGTCTTGCAATTCTCAGGGTAATCAGTTTGCCTTATAATTTGACTGTGGGCTCTTGGCTTTCATATTTTCAGTCTCAAAGCCATTTTTAAGGAGCTAGCATTAACTTTAAGCTCATAAATTCTTAATGCTTCAGCAGGAATCAGTTCTGGCTCCTTGGGGCTCACCTGAGGCCCAACAGTGACATGAATGACCCTCCTCGTTTCTTTGAGATTCTTTTTCTCTGCGTTTCCAAACTTCCAACCCCCAGATATCAATTATCTGATCAATTATGGCAAGGTTTTACTCACTCTCGTTTGCCAGTTAAAGAGTTCGTTAAATTGCATGAGAAGACTTTAGAATACCAAACAGGTATTGACCTTCCAAAGGAGAACTCATAAAGACTGAAAACCCAAACTGGGGTTTTACTTACTATCTTCTCCCTAAAATAAAATGCTCTGGGAACTACTGACTGCAACCCAACCGACTCCTTCACAAGATGTTGTCGGTATTTTTGCTCTGAGTAACCAGTGTTCCAGCCTTGTCTCCCACTCCTCACAGCACTGTCTGGTACAAACCCCAGCCCGAGTGCTAGCTTTGCCACTTGTTGTTATGTGACCTTGGCAAGTCACTTCCCCCTTTTGGCTTCCTGTAGGAGATGCTGTGACAGGATTAAATGAGCAAGGATTATGGAAGGCTCGGCATCTGTGAGAGAGACTGGGTGTGAGCTGGAAAATCCGGGAGGAGCTATCAGAGCACAGTGCAAGCCAGACCCCAAGTGAATGGATAGAGAGGAGGGAGGGGGGAGTGACGGGAAGGTGAGGAAGGTTCAGCAAAGCCAGCTGTCAGAGAATCCCCTTGTCTCCCGGAACGGGCCTGCCTTTGCACTCCTTCAGCTCTCAGTCCCTGGCTGGGACCCTCCGCTGAGAAGCATGGCCTTGGTGGGAGCAGTCCGTGCCAAGGAGGTGTTAGAGCAAAGCTGGAGTTAGTTGGAGTTCTGCAAGGCAAGTTCTTACAGTTCCACACTGAGCCTCTTTAAATCTCGGTTTCTTTAACCTCCAGATGGGGATAGTGTGAGGCCAAAATCACTTGCCAGTGAAGATCCTACATTGTCTGTTCCAGATGATTCTAATAGAACCACCAGTTAGCTTTTACTTGCATAATTTTACAGGAAGAAAGCAGGTATTCCCCCCGACCTCAAGAGACTAGGATAGTCTTCTACACAGCTTAAGTTAATTTTGAAATCAGTTGTTATCATAAGATTGACGAGGTGTATTCAGTTTTCTCTGCCAAACAATGAATATGATTTAATTTTAAAAAGTATCACAGATGGAAAGGTGAAGATTATTGTAGTTAGAGTAGATGATTCCCACCCAGTTTTATGATGACGAGATCTGGAGGGAGTGTAGACTTGAAAAGATGGCCTTCATCCCTCCAGGTCTTGGTTTTCTACATTTCCAATCTTCAAACTACCTGACAGGTGAATATTCCAAGGTCTGGCCTGTGCTGCCAGCGCCAGTCACCCTGGCCCAGCCTGGAGCTGGCCCTGCACAGACCTGCCTGAGGCCGGGAGGCCCTCTTGTCGGCTTCTTTCTTCTCATTGTCCACTGCCATAGCTGTTTGTGTTTCTACTAATCAATAATAAAGATTTAGAAGTTTTGAGGAAAAAAAAGTTGATTGTATACATTTCTAGTCTTCACACTACCTGACAGGTGAATAGTCTCTACTTTTCTTTCTTATATTTATTGTTGAAAAATGAAGTTCAGGTGAGTTGGTGTCCTATATCCTCAAAGCACTGTGTCAGTAGCTTAGTTCTAAGACTTAGTTCTAAGAATTTTACTGTTCCCAGGGTTGGGGCTTGCACCCCCTGGGCTCATCTTCCTTTTAATCAAGACTGAAACAAAAGTATTTTGAGCCTACAACAACTTATCTCCACAGTTCATTTTGATAATCCAAAGAAATAGCTCACGTAAAGCACTTAGAATAATCCCGGACACGTTGTAAGTGCTCAATTGACAGTGATTATGATGATTTTTTGCCCTTTTCATGTAACAGCCATTTGTTTATGCCGTCTCCTCTCCCAGGTATCCTCAGGCCCCTCTTCTGTGAGTCCAAATATCCCTCAGGATGAGTATCACCTCTGCTGCCTACCTGAAGCCCTTCCCTATCTTTCTCCCAAAGCACTTGAGTAGACTTTTGTATGACACGGGGCTTTCTTTTTCTGTCTTATACACGTATCGCTGTGTTTTGTCTTAGATCTTTTATTGAACAGTAAGCAGTAAGTGATTTGGAGGGAGGATCTTTGGCTTGTTTGTTTTTATATTCTCCGTCATAGCGGGCTGGGTGACTGGTACATGGACAAAGTTCAGGGATTGTTTGTTGACTTATGATAACCAGGAGGTAAAGATTGGGTTGGGGAGTAACGGCAAAGGGTCAGCGTGTGCAAAGGAGAGCGAGCACAGAGTCCGGAGATTCCTTGGGAAGGAGAAAAGGCACCTTGAAGAAGAGAAAAAATGCTTCTGGGATCTTAGATTGCTTCCTTTTTATCTTTCTTCCCCGGAAAATTCATTAAAGGCCAATGATGTTCAAGGTGTTAAGGAAGCAGGAAGAAAACCATAATAGTAGCTCCCACTAATTGAGCTCTTTTTGTGAACCAAGGCATTTTAACTACATCATCGCATTTAATCCTCATAGCAGCATCCTGAGAGGTGTAGTATTCAGCTTCAGCTCTTCCACCACTGAGAAAGTTAAGAATCTGGGAAGGCAGCTCAGCCATCTCAGCTGACACTGCTGGGAACAGGCAGAGCTGGAACTGAACCCGTGCTTGCCTGACTGGCTGGCATTGGGCTTTTTTCTACATCGATAGATGTGTAAGTTGCAAACCTGCAGTCCCTCCCTGCCAGCAAATCATGCAGCCACTTATCAGAGAAAACTCCAAGTCAACAATAAGAAAGAAATTCCTGAATTTGCTTTCAAAATACTCCATGTATTTCTCTTAAGTCATTTGCTGCTAAAAGATCCTGGCATTGCCAAGGTAGAACATTTTACCTGTTTCTCTTCCTCTGGATTACTCAACAGAAATGAATGATTTCTGAACTCGTCGCCTCTTGATATTCTGGTCTAAGAAAGGGACATTGTTCCTCATCCGAGTCCAGCTGGAAATCTAGACTGGGGCCGTTGTATAATCACTTGTTATTTGACAAAGCGGATGTTGGGGAGCCCAGAGAAGATGACAATCTTTGGGATTTGGGTGTGTTCAGAAAAACATATTTGCAGCAGAGCGTGGCAGAGAAACCAAATCTGGCAGAGCGAGATTGTCTGAGCTTATGTCATTGGGTTGGGTCTGACCAGGGGCCGACGCCTCTCGCTGGCTCACCAGTGTTCTGGGTTTCCAATCCCTGAATGCCTCGAGTCAGTAAAATTCTGGTGGAAAAAGTAGAAAACTCCCCTGGAGCTTCACTGTACAAAGAACAAAAGAGGAATATTAAGGAAGGCCAGAAATTCATGTGTCCTTCTGAGAAAGCCAAAATATGCCTGGGCACTCAGAATGTATTACCTCAGTCTGATCTTCTTACGAAGCAAATATAGAGCTGCAGGGGGAAGAAGGGATTGGAAAACCAGGTGGCTGTACTCCTCTAAAGAGGAACATAATTATGCTTGTTAAGGAATCTTTACCTGGCTATTTTCATCCAGCTCCAGGAAATTTATACAGGACCAACAGGACTCTTCCCTGACAGAAGAACAAAGCACAAATAAAACTTTCGCAACTGGCCTCTTAGCATCTCTTTTTACAGCTTTTAGAGCCACATGTGACGACACCCTAGAAACGTTTCCCAGAGGATGAACACATCTTGAGATTAAGACAAGCGACATCTAAATTCTAACTCTAGACACTGAACTGTTGTAGGGTGCACAGGCAAGCTCATCTCCTTGCGCCTCAGTTTCTGGTGGTATAAGATGGCAAAAGTAATACCTACCTTGAAGGATTGTCATGAGTCGTAAAGAAAATAATGGAGGTAAAAGTTTTCTGGCACAGTACCTAGGATGTAATAGGTACTTAATAGGACTTTTATGATAGAATCCTCATAATTAAAAAGTAAAAGCAAAGAACTATGTTTTTTTTCTTTTTAGCTGTGACAACATAAATTTGCTGTATTTCCAGTCGTTTGAAACCGCCAAGTTCATCAGTTGCCTTGGCATCATTCTGACTCTGCCTTTTGATTAATTTGTCTACGTTCTTCCTTGGTGCTTCTTCTTTGAAGAAAAGGTTAAGTTTAAAAAAGAGAGAGGGAATTATTTTTTCAAAATTCCTTCTACTCATTTGCCATAACATCAGCAACATCCTAGCAGGAGTTTCATGTATTTTAAGTAATGTGCTCTCTCCCAACTCCATTGTTGTCTGGTTAGAACTCAAGACATTCTTGTACCCTGGAAGAGCTGGGTTTCCTCACACGCAGCCCAGCAGGATGTGAAGTATGTTACAGCATTGCTGGTAGACCAGTCACTTTCTAGAATCTTGTCTTCAGGTTGGCACACAAAACTGATTTTAAAAAACCCTCAAGAAATGGAAGATAGCGGATCACACAAATATCTTCACAGGTTGTAGGCCCAAATCCCTACAACCTGTGAAGATACTCTCTTACGTGGCAAAGGAACTTTGCATGTTATTAAATTAAGGATCTTGGTATAGGTGTGTTATCCTGGACTATCCAGATGAGTACACCAAAATCGCAGAATCCTTATCAGGAAAGCAGAAGGGTCAGAAACAAGACTGGAAGATGAAGTGCTGACAGCTTTGAAGATGTTAGACAAGAAGCTATGAGTCAAGGAACACAGAAGGCTCATAGAAGCTGAAAAAGACACAGGAACAGATGCTCCCCGAGAGCCTTCAGCTGGAGGGCAGGCTTTGACTCTAGCCCAGTAGTCCATTTTGGATTTCTCACCTCCAGAATTGTCATTTTGTCACATGACTATAGTATAATTCATGTTTTTCTGCTATTAAACCACTGCCTGCCTAAGAAATTATTTTGGTTGATGCAAAAGTAATTGTGGTTTTGGACCATGAATTTTAAATCATAACTAGGGCTCAAAAACAACTTTATTAACCAAAGTAGGAACCATTACAATCAACACATTGCTGCCAACGATAAAACAATCCATGCTTTCCATGCTTTGGGATTTGATGAACTCTTGGAAAGCATTTTCTGCACCCTGCTGGTTGTGGAAGCATTTTCCCTGCAAAAAGTCATCAAGATGCTTGAAGAAGTAGTAAATGGTTAGTGAGAGGTTGGGTGAATATGGCAGATGAGGTAAAACTTCATAGCCCAATTCATTCACCTTGTGAAGCGTTGGTTGCATTACATGTGGTTGGGTACTAGCTTAGAGAAGAATTGGACCCTTTCTGTTGACCAGTGCTGGCTTCTGGCTTTGTAGTTTTTGGTGTGTCTCATTGATTTGCTGAGCACACTTCTCAGATGTAATGGTTTCACAAGGATTCAGAAAACTGCAGTGGATCCGACTGGCAGCAGACCACCAAGCAGTGACCCTGACCTTTTACAGGTGCCAGTTTGGTGTTAGGGAGTGCTTTGGGTAGTTCTCGGTGCAGTCACTGAGCTGGTCATCACCAGTAGTCATAGAAAATTCACTTTTCATAGCACATCACAATCTGATTGAGAAGTGGTACTGTGGCATAGAGTAACAGAAAATGACACTTAAAAATGACGACGGCTCTGATTTTTGGTCAGCTCATGTGACACTCAGCTTATCAAGCCTTTTCACCTTTCCAGTTTGCTTCAAATGCCAAAGGACCGTGGAATGCTCCAGGTTGACCTCTTCCACGCTATAGTTATCAGAGAATCAGCTTTGATGAGTAATTTACTTCTATTGGTCAGTGTCCACTTCTGATGGCTGACCCCTATGCTCCTCATCTTCAAGACTCTCGTCTCTTTGCAAAACTCCTAGAACTACCACTGCACTGGGCATTTGTTAGCAGTTCCTGAGCCAAATGCATTGTAGATGTTCCCAGTTGTCTCCACTGCTTTACAACCCATTTTAAGAGAATTGTTCGCATTTGCTTTTTGTCTAACATCATTTCTAAATGTCTAAAATAAACATTAAATAAACTTCAAGTGATAAATCATTAACAAAAAACATAAACTGAGAAAGTGCATTAAAATGATATATAACCTAAGCACATTATTAAAAATGTATTTCAATATCAAATAGCAAATTTCAGCAATTCAAAACCCACAATTACTTTTGCACCAACCTATTGAATGAATTTCTGTTGTTTTAAGCCACTAAGTTTGTGGCAATTTATGATAGCACCAATGGAAAACTAACGTAGCCACTGTATTTTATGTTTTCAGCTTAACCTTTTTTTTTTTTTTTTTTGGAGTAATAATATCTATATAGGGTTTGCCAATGTTAGCAAACAGTAATACAGAGCACTCCATTCAATTTAAATTTCATTTAAACAAAGAACTATTTGCTTTAAGTGTATACCAGGCAATATTAGTGAAATACTAAAAACTTACTTGGTTTTTATCTATAACTCATTTAACCAGGCATCCTGTATTTTATCTTGCACCCTTACATTTATTCTTTCCTTCTTAATCCTACTTTTTTCAAGTTTTGAGATCTCAGTTCACCTAGAACTATTATGTAGATATTTGAAATCAAACTTCAGACTTGGTACCGGTAGCTCAGCAAGTAGGCGCGGGTCACATACACCAAGGCAGCAGGTTTGAGCCCGGCCCGGGCCTACTAAACAACAATGACAACTCCAACCAAAAAATAGCCAGGCATTGTGGCAGGAGCCTGTAGTCCTAGCTACTTGGGAGGCTGAGGCAAGAGAATCACGTAAGCCCAAGAGTTTGAGGTTGCAGTGAGCTGCAACACCACAGCACTCAACTGAGGGTGACTTAGTGAGACTCTGTCTCAAAAAATAAATAAATAAATGTTAAAAAATAAAAGAAATCAAACTTTATCTTATCTAGTCTCATAAAGACATTACAATATAGCTTAGGCTATATGGTTCCCCCCCATATTTTTATAAGGAAATTCCAATTATATCCACAGGAAAAATTCCTGGTGCCTAATATCAGATCTGTTGGTCAAGACCTATCTCTTGACCTCCTCAGAAAAACACTTTGTGGTGTAAGGTGAGAACAGGACAGGGCACCTAGAACTGAAATGTGCTAAGCACAGATTGTGGGTTGGAAATGTGTAAGAATAATGTGCTCTCTGTTTGTGTTTCATGGCTTGTCTGCACTTGGATGCCCCAAACCTCCTACAGGTTCAAAGTTAAGCTCGTCATCTCTGTTTCCCACTTCTCCCAGATCGACCTTCTTTTCTGTTTTACAGAATGGCATCACCATACACCAATTTACCCAAGCTATTCTAGAGCCTTCCCTGCCTTACCTGACTCTTGCCTTTTGCCATGAGAAGAACACGCTGCTGGTCTAAGAAAATGAGAGACACACCGGGCAGCCCTACATCCAGGCTGGATGCTCTTCTGTTCAGACCTTCAACTGATTGAACGAGACCCATAAACGTCACAGAATGCAATCTTCTTTACTTATTCTACACACTTAAGTGATAATCTCATCCTAAAACATCTTCACAGAAGCATCCAGATTCATGTTTGACCAGATATCTGAACACTCTGTGGCCTGATCAAGTTAACACAAGAAATTAACCATTATGCCATATAAATGAATCCCAGCCACTGGAATGGAGTGAAAGTGAAATATACCACTTTCAGGACTAGATGATGAAAATCTCCCTCATGTGACCCTCCATGTTTTTTTTTTCCTGAGATAGGGTCTCACTATGTTGCTCTTGGTAGAGTGCTGTGGTGTCCTAGCTCACAGCAATCTCAAACTCTTGGGCTTAAGCGATTCTCTTGCCTCAGCCTCCCAAGTAGCTGGGACTATAAGCACCTGCCACAATGCCCAGCTATTTTACTTTTGTTGCTATTGTTTTAGCTGATCTGGGCCAGGTTCGAACCTGCCAGCCTTAGTATAGGTGGCTGGCACCCTACCCACTGAGCTATGGGCACCACCCAACCCTCCATACTCTTTACCCACCTCCAGCTGGATTCAGATGGATATGCTATTTTGGTGTTGAGATGGTACAACCAGAAATGGAAGGAGCCTAGAACCCCAAATCACCACTTCTTGAATGTTATTTTAGGGGCTAAGTGCAAACTCCTATGTTGTTTGAATCATTTTACAGTTGTAGTCTGTTGCAGAAGCTTGCATTATCTTAACTAAAACAGTAGGTACTGTTGATAGCAGTTCTTTGAATTTCCAGTTTCCCTGCAGGTGTGAAGTTGTGGGAATTTTGGCTGTGGTGGAACCAGGCTACATGACAGCAATGGAGCTGCTTTTTCAGAAGACACAGGATGGAAGATGCTGGGAAGGGAAATGTTCTCTGCCAACAAGGCTAGTTTACACGTTGCTCAGGGGTAAAGACAGACTCCTCTGCCACAGCTACTGTTATGGGTGCTGGGGTGGTTCTCTTTTTCCATGATGCTTTGAGAAAAGAAATCTCTTGTACTTTGGACCCACTTTCTATATTGGATCTGAGCACTCACTCTTTTGATTTTTCTTTGACAGACCCTCAAGCTGTTGCCCTGGGTAGACTGTTATGGAATCACAGCTCACAGCAACCTCCAACTCTTGGGCTTAAGCAATTCTCCTGCCTCAGCCTTTCAAGTAGCTGGGACTACAGATGCCAGCCATAATGCCTGGCTATTTTTTGGTTGTATTGTCATTGTTATTTGGCAGGCCCAGGCTGGATTCGAACCTGCCAGCTCTGGTGTATGTGGCTGGTGCCTTAGCCGCTTGAGCCATAGGTGCCAAGCCAGAGCATTCACTCTTGATATAGCTCCTCATAGTAAGTTCACTTACACACCATGTGCCTGAGCATGTCACCCCAGGAGAATTCATCTGCATTATATCTAATGTGTGTAACCTTTCAGAGGTAAACCATCATTTTTTTAATTGTCAAAATAGTAGAGTTCCCAGAACTAACAGAGCTATCCTCATCTGTTCCAGAGCCATTTTGTCCTTACTTTACTCTAGTGGACACCTTGAGTCTAAACCTCGTACCCACCACTGTACGCAGAGAAATAGAAACAGGTGCACAGATCTGCATGGGTAGAAAGAATTGTCTTAACTAATACACCAAGTGTTATCTTAACATCATCACCAGGCTGCTGTGTGAAATGGGGTCTGCTTCCCAGTTTTCTGGGCTAGGGAGTCCACATTGCTTAAAGGACAACCTAGAAGACAGCTCCCATACTCAGGTTGTCCTCAGCATGGGCCTGAATAACCACAGCCCACCCGGGGTGTAAACATAGATTAATCTGGATCATCCATGATTATTGGAAAGAGCATTATTTATTGTGTATGTGGGTTCTTGGTTTGTATGAAGTACCTCAGCAGTTTGTGGGGATGAATTAAAGAAAATTCAAGGCAGCCCAACAGTTTCATTGGGATAAGACAACTGCCTACTTTGGAGCAGGGTGAAAGGACAACAGAGCCAGGTCATGCTTGTTCAGAAGCTGGATCAGTGATGTCCAAGCTAGGAGCCCAAGAAGAAGAGAGGGGTATGTGACTCAAGGAGAGGCTTCGTGTCTCTGAACCATGACACCCTTCACCCTAGGGGTGGGTGAGCCCTTCTTAATGAGGAGCTATATAAGCAGCTCTCAGAGGGACCCTCCATGATATAACTTCTCAGGTCACAGGTGTACCCAAGGGCAGCAGAATATATGAGTGGCTAATGCCAACAGAAAGTGACACTCTCATTAATGAATCCCACTAATCTGCACATAACCCTGAGGGTTCCTTATGAAGGGAAGATAGAAAAAAAGGCAGAAACAGATTATCTTCAATCCAGTTGCACAGAACAGTCTATGCCCTTTGATATTAAAATTCTTCAGTTATTCGAGCTGAAGTACTTGTAAGTAAAAGTCAGATAAAGAGGACTGATTAAAAGCATGAGCTCCTAAACCACAGGGCAGGCCTCAAACCCTTACCTCTGATGGGATGCTAATATCCATGTGTCTTAATACTTTTATTTGTAAAATGGGAATAATTATAGTCCCTAAACACGTAAGAACAGTTTTGAGGTTTAAAAATAAGTGCATTATATTTGTTAAGGGTAACATTCAATTATTAACAGATTCAATTATTAACATTTATGCACCCAGAATGTGCCTCAATTTATAAGAGAGACTCTAACAGACATAAGCAATGTGATTTCCTCCAGCCCTATAATAGTCAGAGATTTTAATACTCCTCTGGCAGTGTTGAATAGATCCTCCAATAAGAAACTCAGCAAAGAAATTTTAGATTTAAACTTAACCATTCAACAATTAGATTTAACAGACATCTACAGAACATTTCATCCTAACAAAATTGAATACACATTCTTCTCATCAGCTCATGGAATATCCTTCAAAATTGATCACATCTTAGGTCACAAGTCTAAACTCAGCAAATTTAGAAGAATAGAAATTATTCCTTGTATCTTCTTGGACCATTGCGGAATAAAAGTTGAACTCAGTAACACCAGGAACCTGCATATTGATACAGAAACAAGGAAACTAAATAACCTTATGCTGAATGGATAGCTGGGTCAAGGACAAGATTAAGAAGGAAATTGCCAAATTTTTGGAACAAAATGATAATGAAGACAAATTACCAGAACCTCTGGGATACCATAAAGGCAGTCCTAAGAGGGAAATTTATAGCACTGCAAACCTTCCTCAAGAAAATGAAAAGACAGGAAGTTAACAACATAATGGGACATCTCAAGCAACTGGAAAAGGAAGAACATTCCAACCCCAAACCCAGCAGAAGAAAAGAAATAACCAAAATTAAAGCAGAATTAAATGAAGTTGAAAACAAAAGGATTATACAACAGATCAATAAATCTAAAAGTTTGTTTTTTGAAAAGGTCAATAAAATAGATAAACCTTTGGCTAACCTAACCAGGAAAAAAAAGAGTATAACTCTATTACATCAATCAGAAATGGCCACGATGAAATAACAAAAGACCCCTCAGAAATTCAAAAAATCCTTAACGAATATTATAAGAAACTCTATTCTCAGAAATATGAAAATTTGAAGGAAATAGACCAATACTTGGAAGCATGTCACCTTCCTAGACTTAGCCAGAATGAAGTGGAAATGTTGAACAGACCTATAACAAGTTCTAAAATAGCATCACCTATACAAAATCTCCCTAAAAAGAAAAGGTTTAAAAATTAGGACCAGATGGCTTCACATCAGAATCCTACCAAACCTTTAAAGAGGAACTAGTACCTGTATTACTTAGCCTTTTCCAAAATATAGAAAAAGAAGGAATACTACCCAACACATTCTATGAAGCAAACATCACCCTAATCCCCAAACCAGGAAAAGACCCAACAAGAAAAGAAAATTATAGACCAATATCACTAATGAATATTGATACAAAAATTCAACAAGATCCTAGCAAACAGAATCCAGCAACATATCAAACAAATTATACACCATGACCAAGTGGGTTTTATCCCAGGGTCTCAAGGCTGGTTCAACATACGTAAATCTATAAATATAATTCATCACATAAACAAATTAAAAAGCAAAGACCATATGATTCTCTCAATTGATGCAGAAAAAGCTTTTGATAATATCCAGCATCCTTTCATGATCAGAACACTTAAGAAAATTGGTATAGAAGGGACATTTCTTAAACTGATAGAATTCATTAACAGCAAACCCACAGCCAATATCATATTGAATGGAGTTAAATTGAAACCATTTCCACTCAGATCAGGAACCAGGCAAGGTTTTCCATTGTCTCCACTGCTTTTTAACATTGTAATGGAAGTCTTAACCATTGAAATTAGGCAAGAAAAGGTGATCAAGGGTATCCATATAGGGTCAGAGGAGATCAAACATTTACTCTTTGCAGATGATATGATTGTACATCTGGAAAACACCAGAGATTCTATACAAAACTCTTCGAAGTGATCAAGGAATACAGCTGCGTCTCAGGTTACAAAATCAACACTCATAAATCTGTAGCCTTTATATATACCAACAACAGTCAAGCTGAAAAAAAAACAGTCAAGGACTCTATTCATTTCACAGTAGTGCCAAAGAAGATGAAATATTTGGGAGTTTACCTAACAAAGGACATGAAAGATCTCTATAAAGAGAACTATGAAACTCTAAGAAAAGAAATAGCTGAAGAAAGATGTTAACCAATGGAAAAATATGCCATGCTCCTGGCTGGGAAAAATCAATATTGTTAAAATGTCCATACTACCCAAAGCAATATACAATTTTAATGCAATCCCTATTAGAGCTCCACTGTCATATTTTAAAGATCTCAAAAAAAAAATAACACTTTATTTTATATGAAATCAGAAAAAATCTCAAATATCCAAGACATTACTCAGAAATAAAAACAAATCAGGAAGAATCACATTACTGCACCTCAGATTATACTATAAATCAGTAGTGATCAAAACAGCAAGGTACTTGCACAAAAACAGAGAGATAGATGTATGGAACAGAATAGAGAACCAAGAGATGAACCCAGCTACTTACTGTTACTTGATATTTGATAAGCCAATTAAAAACATTGAGTGGGGAAAAGATTCCCTATTTAACAAATGGTGCTGGGTGAACTGGCTGGTGACCTGTAGAAGACTGAAGCTGGACCCACACCTTTCACCATTAATTAAGATAGACTCTCACTGTATTAACCATTTAAACTTAAGACATGAAACTATAAAAATACTAGAAGAAAGTGAAGGGAAAACACTTGAAGAAATTGGCCTGGGTAAATATTTTATGAGGAAGACCCCCCGCCCCAGGCAATTGAAGCAAACCAAAAATACATTACTGGGATCTGATTAAACTAAAAAGCTTCTGCACAGCCAAGAACACAGTAAGTAAAACAAGCAGACAGCCCTCAGAATGGGAGAAGATATTTGCAGGTTATGTCTCTGACAAAAGTTTAATAACCAGAATCCATAGAAAAGTCAAACATATTAGCAAGAAAAGAACAAGTGATCCCATCTCAGGGTGGGCAAAGGACTTGAAGAGAAACTTCTCTGAAGAAGACAGGTGCATGGCCTACAAACATATGAAAAAATGCTCATCATCCTTAATCATCAGAGAAATGCAAATCAAAACCACTTTGTGATACCATCTAACCCCAGTGAGATTAGCCCACAATACAAAATCTCAAAACCAGAGATGTTGGCATGGATGTGGAGAAAAGGGAGCACTTCTCCGCTGCTGGTGGGAATGCAAACTAATACGTTCCTTTTGGAAATCACTTAGGGACCTAAAAATAGACCTGCCATTCGATCCTTCAATTCCTCTACTAGGTATATATCCAGAAGATCAAAAATCACTTTATAACAAAGATATTTGTATCAGAATGTTTATTGCAGCCCAATTCATAATTGCTAAGTCATGGAAGAAGCCCAGGTGCCCATCAACCCATAAATGGATCAATAAATTGTGGTATATGTATACCATGGGATATTATGCAGCCTTAAAAAAAGATGGAGACTTTGCCTCATTCATGTTTACATGGATAGAGCTGGAACATATTCTTCTTAGCAAAGTATCTTAAGAATGGAGGAAAAAGTAGCCAATGTACTCAGCCCTACTATGAAACCAATTTATAGTTTCATATGAAAGCTATAACCCAACTATAGCTCAAGAAGAAGGAGAAAGAGGAGAGGGAGGGAAGGGAAGCAGTGAAGATGGGTGAAGGGAGGGTAATTGGTGGGACCACACCTACAGTGCATTTTACAAGGGTACATGTTAAATTTACTAAGAGTAGAGTATAAATGTCTTAACACAGTAACTAAGAAAATGTGGTGAAGGCTATGTTAACCAGTTTGATGAAAATATTTCAAGTGGTATATAAAACCAGCACATAGTACCCCATAATTACGCTAATGTACACAGCTATGATTTAATAAAAAATAAATAAATAAATAAAAATGAGTGCATTTAAGTTACCCAGCAGAGTACCTTGTACATAGTAAGTCCTCATTAGCTATCATTACCATCATCATCACCAGGCTGTGGTGTGAAATGGTGTCTACTGCCCACGTTCCTGGGCCAGTGAGTCCACATGGCTTAAAGGACAACCTAGAAGACAGCTCCCAGGTGGCCCTCAGCATGGGCTGAATAATCACAGCCCACCCAGAGTGTGAACACAAATTAGCAACAGCAGGACACCTGGTCACAGTTCAAAGTACCAGGTAAGGAAAGGTGTGGCAGGAGGCTAACTAAGGAAATAAGTGACTTGTGATGCAAATGACGAATATGGAAATGCAAGGTAGGCAACAAAAAGCAGAAAAGAATACACTTAGAAAATCAGTTGGACTCTTGATTAAACTTCGAATTAAACATTCTACTTATATTAAACATTCTACTTGTCATCCTTGACCTCTGACAGATCCCTTCCCAGGGTCCTGTTTTCACAACTATTAATACTTCACTGTTTGATGTAAAAGACAGGGCTAGTCAACAAGTCTTCTTATTCTTTGTATGGTGTGTGTATATGTATTTTAATATGAAATCTATCAAGGAACGAATCATTCTTCATGACCCAGACACTTTCCCCAGCACCCACAAATCACACCACATTCTATGAGCTCCTGTTGGAGTCTGATTGTTTGGCAAAAAAAAAAAAAAAAAAACTAAATAAATAAGTAAATCACGGGGTACAAGCTCAGGTATAATTTTTAAATCATATTCCTCTTCAGTAGTAAGGCACAAGATGTTCCTCCACACGCTGAAACCCTCTAGATAACTACAGAGATCAGGGGGGAAAGAGAAGGAGGGAGCTTGAATTTTCACAGATCATTACAATTCAGGTTGTTCAGCTAAAAAACCATACATGAATAAAGGAATTCTCGATTGAGGACATTCCAAATATTTAATGAAATCCTGACTTTATCTTCTCTATACTTGATGAAATAAAACAATCAAAATAAGCCAAAAAAAAAAAAGGAAAACCAGACAGCATGAGTGAAGTATCCCAGGGTAGACAAGGGAAATGGCCTTTTTGTTTACATTTGCCTCAGTGAATCGGCCGCTGTGTGTTTTTACCATGTTTTTTGCGAAGTTAATTACATATACTTCTCTGAGATGTTACCCTGAAAGAAAAAACATCCTCCGAGTGTAAGGCCAAAGACACTAACAGTTTTCATCACCACCACCAACCCAACCACTGATTTATTTAGTATAATTAAGGCTTCAATTATCTAGTAAGAGCCAAAGAACATTTTCTTTCCTTTAAAATGCCTCTTCTGTGACCCCAAGAAGTCCACAGGGTGCCCCAGGAACATGTTTTCTCTCCATTGCAAATATTTTGCCACATGTGTTTGTTATGATTGGCTGAGCATGTGGTGACCTGTATTTAATTAGGGCAAAATTTCACCTCCTAAAATATGTGCCTCATGTTTTCAAGATCTGGACCCCTGAGAGTGCCCTCCGAATGCGAACCAGGGAAGCCATCATTCTTTTGGTGAAACAGACTTCTATTCACGTAAGGAAGGAACAGTCTTCATAATTCTCATATGCTGGCACAAAGAAAGACTTTCAAAACTCAGGACTTCTGTTTTTGAAAATAAAGAAAAATGTTTGTTTTACTATTAATTTCTAGGTGTTTCCCACTGACAAGATTTCCTCGGGGTACATTTACCGATGGCTTTTACTGCAGGGCATTTGATAAAAATATGTCAAATTAAATTAGTCATCGTAATTTTCAACCTAATGTGAATTCCCTTCAGATACATTTTTATAATTTATTACACTTGTTTCATTTAATGCCCAGAACTATTTGCTCTGCACATCCTCCCTATGTTCCACCTCTTCACAAATGAGGAACACATATGCCTCTTCCTGTCATTTGTACACAGACTTATAACAATAAATCTATGTCCTCAAAATTATGCCAGTTGAAACACTTTAAACTAATTGAAGTGTTTTATGTTATAAATGAGCAATAATAACAATTTATTACATTATATAACAATATCACACTTACCCTGAGACAGGCACTATTTTAAGTGCTTTACATTTATTACTTATTTATTCCTCAAAGCAGGCCCATGAAAAAAGTAAGAAAATGATCTCTCCTTTACAGATGAGGGATCTGGGGCACAGTGGAGTCAACATGTCCCAGTGACATGGTCGAGAAGCAGTGTTCAGGAGCCCATTCCCCTCGTCACCAGGCTGGGTTGGATTGCCTCTTTGAATGCGTATCACATCTCAATGTCGCCACAAAGATACTTCAAATATAACAAAAATAATCTTGTCATGTCCATGTTAACAAACCTCTGAAACCTCCTACCAATCTGCTCTGTACATTTGACACAGTCACCTCACTGCATGGCGTTTATGTTGATATAATTCTTCACATCAGAATCATAAATACCGTAAGGACAAAAATCCCAACTGCTTTTTAAAAAAGGTGCTTTGCTTCCATTTCTGACACCCTTTCTTGACGAGGACAGGATGTGTCAAATGTACAAGGAAAGAGCAGAAGGTCAATGCTGAAGACAATGCCAGGCTCACAGTGCACAGCTAAGGGGGAACAGTTAGGAGAGGGGATTCATTTAGGGTCCAATGAGAAGCAAATAAATTTATTTGAAAGGCCAAAGCTATCATATGGTTGGAAAAAAGAAAATGCAGTAATGGTGTGAGATTGACCATCTCACTGTACTCAATCCCGGTTCACTTCTCTTTCTCTCTCTCTCTCTCTCTCTCTCTCTCTCAAAATACTACAAAAGCTGAATAGAACATCAGGAATTAAATAAACCCTCACTTTACAAGTGAAGAAATATAGGCCCAGAGAGCTGAAGTCACTTATCTAGTTTCGTCCACTGGCAAAACGGGATCTAGGATCCCATCATGCTGCCCCCTACAGTGCTCCTCTTACAAACAGCACACAAGTACTTTCAAGCCACCCTGCCTGCCAGAAACTACAGGTCTGGGTTTCCCGTTAAATTTCAACTAAACAAGATTTGGTTTTGTGAAGCATTTCTCACTACCTCATTTCATTTAAACTGGAATCTGGGGTGAAGTCAAGGCATCAGTGTTTTGTTTCCATTAAAAAAATTTCAAGCATGTGAGGAACTTGAGTACAGTTTAATAGTAGAGAATCATCCACTTTAATCAATTACCAACTCTTGCATAGTCTTGCTTTATCTGTACCCCAAATTCTTTCCCCACCTCCAGATGATTTTTAAGCAAATTCTAGACATCATGTTATTCCATCTGTAATTATTTCAGTATGTATCTCTAAAAAAAATAGGAACTCTTTAAAAAACTAAACCACAATACCATTAAGAGAATATTAACCTGAATTCTTTAACATAGCCAGGTGTCCAGAGTTCAAATTTACCAAATTATTCACCGATTTTTTAAAATAAGATCTATACATTTTAATCAGTAGGTATATATTTTTTTAGATTCTCCTAACTTATGAGTTTTTAAAATGCATTCAACTATCTTATACTGTTGGCTGAGTTGGTATTGTTAAAGAGGCAGTTGCATGTAATTGTGGGATAAACTTAGTGGGTTATTTGTGTTGGTGTGTGTGGAAACGTGGGAGGACAAGTCTGAGGGAGTGAAGGCAGAAGAGGGCACCCTTTGATGTATCTACATAAATTGGATTTTATATGAAATGCTTTTATTAATGAGAATCAGTGAGGGGATGCAGATTATGAGAAATGGATACAAGAAAGAGGACATGGATGCTAAAGAGAGTATGTGTGTAGGGAGACCACTTGGGTATCAGGAGCCCCAGAAGTCTGCTGAACATGGTAGCACAGGCCTTGGGGCAAAGGCCAAGAAATGGCTTGCTGAGGCCTGATCTTTCCACCCCAGAGAGCCTGTACAAAAGTCTCTAAGGGCAGTGAGTGATTGTGAGATGGGCTGGGAACAGTACGTGCAGTGAGCTCTCACAGATGAAGAACAACCTCTTGGGATTAAGAGGAACAACTTGTTTCCCCCCGGCTCCCGATATAGTGATGGTGTCAGCCTGCCTGTAAGGATCAGGAGACTTAATTGCCTCCCTTGGAAACTGTGTGCGTGGTCAAACCTGTGTCTAGTCTCCCATCCTGCTTCTAAGTCTTGTTCCTTCTTCCATAGACTGCATCTCAGTTCTTTGTTTTATAAATTGAATTTGGTTAAAGAGTAGCTTAGCTGAAGTTCTAAGCACCACAAAAGTGATGATGTGTAGTACCATTTTTTGCTTTTCCTGGTAATTTCTTGTTGGTTGATTTGAAGACAATGTATCTAATAAATACTGAGTTAACCTGGAACAAAGGGCCTTCGCTGTTCCTCACGTCAGGTGGCAGTGGTCCCCTAGGCCCACTGTTTTTAAATCCTACTTTGTATCAGGAATGAGGCAAGAATGCCCACTGTCTCCACTGCTATTTAACATGGTAATGGAAGTTTTAGCTATCGCAATCAGGCAAGAGAAGGCGATCAAGTGTATCCAAATAGGGTCAGAGGAGATCATCTCTCACTCTTCGCTAATGACATGATCCTATACCTGGAAAATCCCAGGGACTCCACTTCAAAACTCTTAGCAGTGATCAAGGAATACAGCAGCATTTCAGGACACAAAATAAATACTTACAAGTCAGTAGCTTTAATATACACCAACAATAGTCAAGCTGAAAAAACAACCAAAGACTCTATTCCTTTTACAATAGTGCCAAAGAAGATGAAATATCTGGGAATTTACCTAACAAAGGATGTGAAAGATCTGTATAAGGAGAACTATGAAACTGTGAAAAAAGAAATAGCTGAAGATGTTAACAAATAGAAAAACATACCATGTTCATGGCTGGGAAGAATCAATGTTGATAAAATGTCCATACTACCCAAAGCAATCTACAGATTTAATGCAATCCTTATTATAGCGCCATTGTCATACTTCAAAGAACTTGAAAAAATAGTACTTCATTTTATATGGAATTAGAAAAAACCTAGAATAGCAAATACAATACTCAGAAATAAGAACAAATCAGGAGGTATAACATTACCAGATTTCAGGCTATACTATAAATCCATAGTGATCAAAACAGCATGGTACTAGCACAAAAACAGAGCAGTAGACTTATAGAACAGAATAGAGAATGAAGAGATGAACCCAGCTACTTATCGTCATTTGACCTTCAACAAGCCTATCAAAAATATTCAGTGGGGGAAAGACTCCCTATTTAACAAATGGCGCAGGGTGAACTGGCTGGTGCCCTTTTGAAGACCGAAACTGGACCCCGACCTTTCACTATTAACAAAAATTGATCTCACTGGATAAAAGATTTAAACTTAAAATATGAAACTATAAAAATACTAGAAGAGAGCGCAGGGAAAACACTTGAAGAAATAGGCCTGGGAGAATATTTTATGAGGAGGACCCCCTTGGCAATTGATAAACACCAAAAATACATTACTGGGATCTAATCAAACTAAAAAGCTTTTGCACAGCCAAGAGCACAGTAAGTAAAGCAAACAGACAACCTTCAGAATGGGAGAAGATTTTTGCATGTTACGCTTCTGACAAAGGTCTGATAACTAGAATCTACAAAGAACTCAAACTAATCAATAAGAAAAGAATAAATAACCCCATTTCTATGTGGGCAAGAGACTTGAACAGAAACTTCTCTGATGAAGACAGGCGCATGGCCTACAAACATATGAAAAAATGCTCATCATCCTTAATCATCAGAGAAATGCAAATCAAAACCACTTTGAGATATCATCTAACTCCAGTAAGATTAGCTCACATCACAAAATCTCAAAACTACAGATGTTGGTGTGGATGCAGAGAGAAGGAAACACTTTTACACTGCTGGTGGGAATGCAAGCTAACATGGGCTTTTTGGAAAGAAGTTTGGAGAACACTCAAGAAACTAAAAGTAGACCTACTGTTTGATCCTGCAATTCCTCTACTAGGTATATACCCAGATGATCAAAAATTATTTTACAACAAAGACCTTTGTTTCAGAATGTTTATTGAAGCCCAATTCATAGTAGCCAAGACATGGAAACAGCCCAAGTACCCATCGACCCATGAATGGATTAACAAATTGTTGCATATATATACCATGGAATACTATGCAGCCATAAAAAAGATGGAGACTTCACATCTTTTATGTTTACCTGGATGAAGTTGGAACATATTCTTCTTAGTAAAGTATCCCAAGGATGGGGGGGGGAAGTATCCAATGTACTCGATACTACTATGAAATCAATATATAACCACGTACACAAACATACAAATGACAAACCATAATTATAGTCCATAAATAGAAGGGAAGAGGAGAGAGAGGGGTGGGGAGAGGGGATATGGGAGAAAAAAGGGTATTCAGGAGGACCTCACCTGATGTGCATGATGCAATGGTGCATTTCAAAACTAATAAGAAATGAGTATAATTATGATGGATACGTTACTTGGTTCAATGTAAACATTTCACATTGTATATCGAAGCAGTACCCTGAACCCCATAAATGCACCAATGTACAAAGTTATGATTTAATAAAAAATAATTAATAAAAATAACTAAAAAATAAATCCTACTTTTTTTTTTCATTCTCTCATCACTGCCAATCACTGAGGGACACGCATAGGTTGTGTGGGGGCTGGCCACCAACTTGTTGGTGGTGCTTAGAATAAGGATTTTTTTCATGGGAGGACTAACAAGGTTAAGTAAATAACCTGTAGTCCTAATTTGAATCCCATCATTCTCTTTTGCTCTTTTAATTCTTTTCCCCCAAACACCAGATTGTTGTAGAGTTTCCCACAGTCTGGATTTTGCTGCTTGCATCCTAGTGATACCTGTCAATTTGCTTCCCTGCCCCCTCTATTTCCTATCTATCAGAAAAAGACAAATAACTTTATTTGGCTTCAGCTTTAATTCTTTGTAAGAATACCGCATAGGTGATGGTGAATATATAAGGTCTGGCTATCCCATTTTGTGATGCTTGCTATTAATAACGATACCTA
>NW_003852411.1:7823538-7826256 GCF_000181295.1 Otolemur garnettii | reverse complement strand
TTTTTTTTTTTTTTTGAGACAGAATCTCACTTTGTCACCCTTGGTAGAGTGCCTTGGCATCATAGCTCATAACATTCTCAAACTCTTGGACCCATGGGATCCTCTTGCTTCAGATCCTGAATAGCTAGGACTACAGGTGCCGGCCCAGATATTTAAAGTGAAAGTATATTTAGAAGACTTTGGCACTAGGAGTGTTAAATATTACCATGTTGGTCAATGTTTCAGGACTTTTCAGTCATCAGAACTAAATGATACTTTTTTTTTCTTTTCTGTTTGAATTATTATGAGTACATAATAGCTGTAATCTGTATAGGGTGTGTGTGCTGTTTTAATTCAGGCATACAATGTGAATTAATCAAATCAGTGTAATTGGAGTATCCAATGCCTCAGACATTGGCACATTTCAATTCTACTCTTTTAATTATTTTAAGGTACACTCTAATTTACTATTCATTATAGTCACTTTGTTGTATAATCAAATACTGTTCGTTCTACCTAATTATCTAACTTTATTTTTGTATCCATTAATCATCTCCACTTTATCCCCCACCCCCACAACTCTTTGGCACCTCTGATAACCATCATTTTACTCTGTAAAGAAGACACTTCTTTTCAAGATAAAACACATCATGAATCCATATTCTTAACTCTAGTTCAAATTAGAACTAGAGCTTATCTACTTAACTTCATCAGCCTTAATTCATGTTTTCTTTCTCTCTTGAAAAAAATCTTTATTCCAAGAAACATCAACATAAATAAGTCATTAAGTTTATCCCATAATTACATACAATTGCATCTATAACAATACCAACTCTGCCAACAGTAGTAAGACAGTTGAATACATTTTAAGATATCTTTGCAATTCTTTTTGTTCTTAGAGTACATTACATTATAGAACTACAGATAAATTGATGTTACAAAGTCTTTTGAAATATTTCCTCCTTCTTAGGTTATACCAGTAACTCAATATGCAACATTTAATTGTTTTATTTTGCTTTTTTATTTAGGATTTTTAAATTAAATTTAAGTTTATACGCTTATAAGATATTTGCATGGTTCCAAGAGTAAATCTACACAAACTCTATTCATGTAAGTCTATATTTTGTTCCTATTCCATCTACTATATTCCTCCTAGATCCCCATTGGTAACCACAGTTTTAAGTTTTATGGTTTATCCTACCATATAGTTACTCGCCATATATTTAATGTTAGAAAATATATACTTGTATATTGATATTTCCTCTCTTTCTTGAATAAATGAAGCAACTATGAATAGGACAAGTGAAAATAGATTATTAACAAGATAGAAAATTGATTTCTTTTTCTCACATAAAAGTATGTAAATGACTTGGCACAGTTACTCTGCTCTGGAATACTAGGGGACCCAGCTGTTTCCAGTTCCTTGCTCTGACATTCTCCTAAAAGAGGTGGTCCCCTGCTTATGGCCCAAGATTGTATTATCCATGTTCCAAACAGTATCATGGATGAAAAATTGAAGAAAAATGTCAAAGAGTAAATACGAACAATATCTTTTAAAAAATTCTTATAAAAAAAGAAAAGAAAAGAAATTCTTGTGAAAATGCCATATGATACTTCTGGCCTGACCAAAGTAGCATACACACACTCATGGCAAAGGGAAACCCATCTTTACTTTGATCATGTAATTTTGAAAGTAATTCAGGATTATGAAATAAAGGAAGAAGGCATTTTAGAAAACAAGCAGCAATTTTTATCACAACTTCTCCTTCTGCCTTAAATGATTGTTATATGGCTTAATTAGCCAACAAATAGAAGGAATTTTCATGAGTTATGAGATATTCAATGGAAAATATGATTAATATTATTAACTATATTTTGCTTCTAATAAGCACAAATAAATTTTAAAAACCTAAAATCAAAAGTCTTCCTTTAATATTTATGAAAGTCTTTTTGAAAATATGCTTTAAAAAAAAATGTACCCCAGCCCTGCCCTTACCCTGAAGCTGTGCAGCATCAGGGGAGCTATTAAAATTAAATAGTCATTCTAATAGTTAGAATTTCTTAAATTTTGGAACATAGAGAAAATTTCTTAAACCTATATTGTTTATCTACCATTAAAGACCCCCATGTAAAATATTATACTGAACAGTAAAACATTAAATCATTCACTTCAGATTCAGGAACATGTCAAGAATGCCATTAATTCCATTTCTGCTTAACAATGCCTTGTTAAGTCCTGTTAAATCCTGTTAAGGTCAAGAAGCCAAGCAAAAGGGGGAAAAAATCTGTGTAAGGATTATAAAGAGGAAAACAAAATGGTTATTTTTTTTCCAGTGGTAAGATAGGATTTTATTAGACAGAAAGGAATACACAAGCAGTAAAAAAACACCAGAGCTTCTGGCAAAGGGGAAGACTCAAGTTGGAAGTCTCTGTTGGATCCTTTGTCTAGGGAACAAAATGGTTATTATTCACAGATGATATAATAACAAAGAAAACCAGGAATCACAGGTAAGCTAGAACTAACAAAAATTGCTCTTTGACTTTCTGGCTGAGATCAAGTGTAGAATTCATAAAGGAACTTGTCAAAGTTGCTCATATCAATAGGCAAAACTTCATGGCAATTCCGTGTACCAACAGTAACAAAAACATTCCATTAGGAAAAAAAAGTACTGTGTGATAGTGTGCCAAATCTACTGTTCTCTGTCTTATTTTGAATTTCTGGATCCGAACCATCCAGGG
>NW_003852411.1:7822194-7823439 GCF_000181295.1 Otolemur garnettii | reverse complement strand
AACCTCAAACTCTTGGACTCAAATGATCCTCTTGCCTCAGCCTCCTGAATAGGCCACTACAATGCCCAGCTATTTCTAGAGACAGGGTCTCACTCTTGCTCAGGCTGGTCTCGAACTCCTGAACTCAAGCAATCCACCTGCCTCATCCTCCCAGAGTGCTAGGATTTCAGGCATGAGCCACCAGTCCCAGTCTGAGTGTCCAACTTTTTGGATTCTCTGCTCCACTTTGGAAGAAGAGTTGTCTTGGACCACACATTAAATACACAACTACTAACAAAAGCTGATAAATAAATAAACAAAGAAGGGTCTGTGCATAATTTTTGTGATACCTGCCACCAAAAATAAGCAAAAAAGTCTTTGCATGGTCTGCATATGGCCCATGGACACAGGTTGCCCATCCCTGACAACTGGAACGTCAGAATTTGTCATTAGAGAGCACTAGAGAGCATTCTGCAAAGCATAACAGAGAAAAAAAGCTTCTCTACCTGGTTTTGGTGTCCCTTCCTTCATTCCCTACAATGTGACTGCCAGTGATGCAAAAGATTCAATGCTAACCATCTTTCGTTGAGTTTTGCTGCTTCCCAAGGAAGCTACTTTCCTTGCCAGTAATATGCAGGAGATGGAAGGTTGCACACCCACCAGTCAATTTTACTTATACTTCAGCAGATAGATTCCTGGAAAGCCTGCTGGGACCTGCATGACCTTCTCAGACCTGCAGCATCTCCCTGAATTTCTCCACCATTCCAAAGAGCCATAGACACACTCTTCCAGTGAGATCTGATTCTCAGCCCTAGGAAAGCTTTTTCAAATGTGTTCTTCCCTTGGCTGTATTTCTGTAAGCATTAAAAGTAGTAACTGCTGCTTACATTTACTATTTCTATATTATTTAGAGTTCTCTTTTATCCTTTCAAAAATTATCTTTTATCAGATAATAATTCTTTATGTTGTATGTTCTCTTTTAAAATTATATGTATGATTTCTTTCATCTGTGTGAACCTGGACTGTTACAGATAACAACAAAATGTTTTTTAAAAATCTGATAATTATCCTTTATTAGGTATATTCCCAGAAGACCAAAAATCGCATTACAACAAAGATATTTGTATCAGAATGTTAAGCCCAATTCATAATTTCCAGGTCACGGAAGAAGCCCAAGTGCCCATCAATCCATGAGTGGATCAACAAACTGTGGCATATGTACACCATGGAATACTATGCAGCCATTAAGAAAGATGGAGACTTTAC
>NW_003852411.1:7818005-7821364 GCF_000181295.1 Otolemur garnettii | reverse complement strand
TAAGAACTTAATATAATTACAGGCAAAATATCAATGTATATAAATATATTAGCTACAATTAGTTAAATACAGTTAATAAGTATAATTTAAATAAATAGAGGTATATAAAAGAGTATCTGTGAGTACATACCATTCACAAATATGTGATTGAATAATATTATAGCTAAGTGAGGGAAAAGGGACAAATTTCCAATGCAGAAGAATTCAAAATAATTTGTGTAGATGCTCCTACCTCAAGGGGTGGAATATAACTTCTCACCCCACGAATGTGAGTCATGCTTAGCGAGTCGTTTCTAAAGAGAATGGGAAGGAAAGAAAAGTAACTTTACAATGGGAAAAATACAGTAAACAGTACCTCAGCCCAATGATCAAGATTAACAACATCAGTGGCAAGTCGTATTGGTAGTATTATACTTCTGATATAATGTGTTAAAAATGGTACTTCACTGGCTTGGTGCCCATACTCAGTGAGTAGGATGCAGGCCACATACATTGAAGCTGGCACGTTTGAGCTCTGCCTGGGCCTGCCAAACAACAATGGCAACTGCAACAAAAAAATAGCTGGGCATTGTGGTATGCATCTGTAGTCCCAGCTACTTGGAAGGAGAATCACTTAAGCCCAAGAGTTTGAGGTTGCTTGTGAGCTGTGACACCACGGCACTCTACCGAGAGCAACATAATGAGACTCAGTCTCAAAAAAAATGAAGAAAATGGTACTTTGCCTCTGTAATTTTTCTCCCAAAATCAGTGACCCTAGTCTAATCATTTGGAAAACATCAGACACAAGGAAACTGACATTTTACAGAGTACCTGACCAATGCTTCCCAAAACTACCAGGTCATAAAACAATAAAAGTCAGAGAAACTGTCGCAGATCAGAGGAGTTCATGATATGATACGTAATGTGGTATCCTGCCTGAGATTCTAGACCAGAATATGGATATTAGGAAAAAACTAAAAAATAAATAAATAAATAAATAAAATACTGGCTTTCTTCAATAATAATGTATGCCTGTGGCTCAAAGGAGTAGGGTGCCGGCCTAAGGTGGTGGGTTCGAACCCAGCTCCGGCCAAAAACTGCAAAAAAAAAAAAATTATAATGGAATAAAATAAGATCGTATACACTTACTAAAATGGACAAAACCGAGAATACTGACAACACCAAATGCCAAAGAGAATGTGGAATAATAATAGGAATTCTCATTCACTGCTGATGAGAATGAATGGTACAAAATGACACAGACACATTGGAAGACATGATTGCAGTTTCTCTCAAGCAAACTCCTTGATGTTTACCCAAAAGAGGTGAAAATATGTTCCACAAAAAGGTATCCTTGGATACTAATATCAGTTTTCTTCATACTTGCCAAAACTTGGAAGCCACTAAGATGCCTTCACTAGGTGAATGGACAGATAAACTGGCACATCTAGACAACAGAATATTATTCAACATTCAAAAGGAGCTATCAAGCCGTGAAAAGACATCAGGAGCCTTAAACATTACTAAATGAAAGAAGTAAATCTGAAATGGCTACATAATATTTGAATCCAACTCTATGACATTCTGAAAAAGGCAAAACTAAGGTGATAGTAAAAAAGTGAGTGGTTGCCGGGGGTTAAAGGAGAGGGTGGGATGAACAGGAGGAGCAGAGAGCATTCTGGGGGCAGTGCGGCCACTCTGTAGGCCACTGTGTATAACGGTGGATACAGGTCATTATAAACTCGTGTAAATCCTCAGAATGTAACACCCAGAGGGAACCCTAACGTAAGCTGTGGACTCTCGGTGACAATGATGCTCAGTATAGGTTCATCAGCTGTGAGAAATGTGTGCCATGCTAGCGGGGGGTGTTGATAATGAAAAGACTGTGTTGGCGGAGGAAGGGGGCAGCTGGGAAATCTCTGTATTTTCCTCTCAATTTAGTTGTGAACCTACACCTGCCCTTTCCCCCAAATAGTCTATTGAAAGAAAGTCTCACCTAAGAGAATGCATGTTTTATACCAGAAAAGATGCTATCATGTTTTTATTAATTCATTCAATAAATATGCGTGTAATGCCTACTCCGTCTAGACGCTGAGGATTTGTTTATGAGCAGGACTGACAAGATCCCTACTCACTCAGAGCTTACATTCAGTGAGAGCAGACAGAAAATAAACAAGAAAAAAGTCCTGCTGCTTTAGATGTGAGGTGTGACGGGAAGAGAGGACTCAAGATGGGCTGAGAAACCGGGGATATGATGTCATTCAGTGAAGAGGAAGAAAGTACTGCCAGGGTGCCAAGGGCCTAGAGAGGTTATTGTTCCAGGAGTAAGTAGGAAGTACGTGAATGAAGGAAAAGTGTTGTCAGGACCAACACGGCTGAAATATACTGTGAAGAGCCAGTAAGTTCCCATTTTTCTCCAAGCCATGAAAAATAAAAAAGTTTACATTATGACATTTTTGTGTTAATGAGGTAAACACTATTTATCAGAGAAGATGACTTGGAATATTGAAGGATTTCCTGATTTTATAATTCTTTGTAACTTTAGAAGATTTTTCTTTCTTTGTAACTTTTAGAAGATTTTTCTTACTTCACCTCAGATGCTGAATTAGGTGTGGAAGCTTCTAAAAGGTTTTTTATGTCTTTTTATAGTCTCTCTCTCTCTCTTTTTTTTTTGAGACAGAGTCTCATTTTTTCATCCTTGGTATAGTGATGTAGCATCGTAGCTCACAGCAACTTCAAACTCCGGGGCTCAAGTGATCCTCTTGCCTCAGCCTTCCAAGTAGCTGAGACTATAGGCATCTGCCACAATGCCTGGCTATTTTCTGGAGACAGGATCTCACTCTTGCTCAAGCTGATCTCAGACTCCTGAGCTCAAGCAATCCACTCTCTTCAGCCTCCCAGAGTGCTAGGATTACAGGCATGAGCAACAGCTCTTGGCTATTTTGTATAGGATGTCTTAATCAAATTCATTTCACTATTTGCATACTTTTTTTTTTTTAGATAGAGTCTCACTCTGTTGCCGTGGGAAGAGTGCAGTGGTGGCATCTTAGCCTCAGCCTCCCCAGATACCCACCATAACACTGGGATAATTCTTCCATTTTTAGTAAAGAAGGCTAATTTTTCTATTTTTAGTAAAGATAGGATCTCACTTTTGCTCAGGCTGGTCTCCAACTCTGCACTCCTGATCTCAAGCAATCTGCCTGCCTTAGTAATCATGCTGGGTGGCTATCTGCATACATTTTTAACAAGGATTCCAGGTCTCCTTGGCATTACCTATCATCATTGCCTGCACCTGGATGACAGATTAATCATGCAAAAGCACCTTTTTCCTTTGAAGGTGAGAGAATAATCTAAGAGATAAGGGGTCATTTCCAAATGTT
>NW_003852411.1:7815236-7816409 GCF_000181295.1 Otolemur garnettii | reverse complement strand
TCAATAATATATGTCTCAATATATATATATAATGTATTTTAGACCCATCACCAACTGCTTATGAAACCTTCGAAAGGTTGCTCATGTTTGCCTGGCACGCTTACCCAAAAAAGGGAAGGAATGATGGACTAGTTTCCCAGAAACAGTGTAGAGACCAGGCAGCAGCAATCAGGAACGACTCTATGCTGCAGGACATACGTGATTTCTATTTGGTAATTCATTTCCCCTTCCTGGAGTTAAGAGTGACCAAAGACACTCGCAAAAATAAAGTGTTTTTGTTGTGTGTTTGTCTTTAATTCTAAGAGGCAAAAATATAACCAATTTCACCACCAGTTCCTTTCCTATTTTCTAACTTACTATTTTGACAGATTGCCACAGTTAATGTCGTTTTTTGGTCAATTGTTATTTAGAATCTGCATCGGTTACAAGCTTCCACAGTGATGAAAATGGCCACCAACGTTCCCTTTCTTCTCACTTTTATCTAGTATTCTTAAATGTATACTCTGCAATCTCAAATAGTACTACTGGCCTTCCACAAAGACATTCCCTCAAGACATTTAGTACAAACACATTGTACCCATTTCTATTTTGCTGCACTTTGCCTGCCACTTCCAGGGGAAGTAACTGGAAAATCAATTACATTCAGGACACTTCCGGATGTTGGTCTAGTTTCAAGGGATATTAACAATTCAAACTTGATGAACACTTGCATCAAGGGAAATGGAAATTATATTTTTCTGGGAACTCCTGTTTTGTCACCATTAAATCATACCATGAAATGATTTCAGATTGGAAAGATTTCATCCCTGCTACCTTGGCCCCATGGCTCCGTCTGGGCATTTTCTTTTAAACTATAAACATCCTTTAGCTTATTTAAATGTAAATTAACTTCAGCAGGAAAGTGGATAAAGAAAAATATGACATTTAAACTGTAAGTTTGGAAGAGAGAGTCCTCCACCGTGTCCCTTTGCAGATTTTGTAATGGCAAAATGGTACTGACTCTGCAAACAACCCTTCTTTTTAACAGATGTGCATGATACACATGGTTTAGGAAAAGGAAGCTAATTATGGTCCCAGAGCCATTTGTAATGAAGTAATGTCTCCAAAATTACCATTGACATTCTACCTTCTTTGGTGGCAAGTTCTTACAAAAGCAAAGGCTAAGTGAAAAAA
>NW_003852411.1:7814514-7815058 GCF_000181295.1 Otolemur garnettii | reverse complement strand
CTTTAATGCAAAAATGTTGAAGATAATAAAATAGATTTAATTTTAAATTTTTTATATGGTAGGGACTTGGGCTTCCAGGAATGGCAGACCAAGATTTCCACTGAAGACAACTCGGCAAAAAGAAATTTTTTAACCGCTTGATAGATTTGTAGAGCTAACAAAATAATAAAGAATTATTGCCCATAGCCAGGGAAGGACATAGGAGTAGGGAGAGGGAGGCTGGCATTTGGGGTCACTTTTCCTCCACAAATGTCTGCCTGTCCTGGAGGATTCATTTGCCAGTCCTTGAAGGGGAGACTAGGGGTGGGAACAGTACTTTTAACAGATTCACAGGTTTGGAGAACAGGAAATGAGATCTAGAATTTCCCAAAAGAGTGTCTAATGAACCTTCTCCTTTCAATTTCAGACAGAGACAGATGCACTCTAGGAGCAGAGGTGAACTGGAAGTGAATGGCCCTCACACAACTAAAGTTCAGCTTCAAATTATCTCAGTGTTTAAAACTGGAATAATACAAAGGAACCAGACCAAAGCAAATATCCATCC
>NW_003852411.1:7811686-7813828 GCF_000181295.1 Otolemur garnettii | reverse complement strand
AACTCTGGAGCTATTCAGGTGACAAACCTCTGATACGCACCAGTCAGAGCTTGTCCTCTCTTCCCTGAGACCTTCTTAAAACCACTCAGCACAGACCTAAATTATAGGAAGGGCTTCCCTTGCTTCCCTCCCACCCCTTGCCCACGGACCCATCAGTTCCTTCCTGGTGCCTTCTCCTTTGCTGTAAACAGCACTGGGATAGTTTTTCTAGTTTTAGTAGAGAAAGGGTCTTATGTTTGCTCAGCCTGGTCTCAAACTCCTAAATTCAAGCAATCCTCCACTTTATCCTACCAGAATGCTAGGATTACAGTCATGAGCCACCATGTCCAGCCCACTTTCTTGCCTTAAAATAATGGTTTGTTTAAATTCCTCACCTGCCCTCTTGTGGGTATGATTTGTCCAGTATTAACTCACCTGCTTACTCTCATCCTTGCTCTCTGTCTCTCCTTTTTCATTCTCCCTACATCATTTTTCTTAAGGAGCCAGGCTGTGTATGGAACATTTGTTTCTTCATTTCTGGTTGCCACGTCTTAGCATGTTGATAATTTCAAGTGTATTCAGGGAAGGACAATAAGGATTGTGAAAGATATGAAACCATGGTGTATGAATAAGCTCAGATCAGTAGAGCACACAAAGAAAACCACAGGAGTCTTGATAGTTGCCTTCAAATATCACAAGGTCTTGTGAAAGTGCTATTGGACCATGGAATTTGAAAAGTAGAAAAAAATATTCCTTGCCTGATCTCTCTAGTCTATGAATCAGAAAAGTTACGGTCAAGGAGAGGCTAACTTAAAATTACTTCTCAAAAGTCCCAGAGGAGTTCCTTGCTCAGTTGGGATTATAACACTGAACTTTGGGTTCAAGTTAGTTGTGTTCTTTATACATACATAGCTGTAGGAAGACTGACTTAGTGCCTTGTGTGACATTTCTAATAATTAGAGTGCTTCAGAAATGGAATAGACTGCTGTTGTAGGTTAAATTGTGTCTCTCAAAAAGACACAGGAAGTGTGTTACTGTAATCCCAGCTATTCGGGTGGCTGAGGCTCAGGACAGGAGTTCAAGTCCAGCCCAAGTAATATAGCAAGACCTTATCTCTAATTATTAATTAGTTAAATAATATTAACCCTCAGTATCTGTGAATGTACTTATTTGAAAATAGAATCTTTATAGATATAAATACAATAAGAGGAGTGCAGACTGCATTACAGTGTCCATATAAGAAGAGGCATATAAGAGGGACTATACCTAACAAATACAAATAGTCTGACCTGGTTTCTTGTACCCTCAATGAATCCCTAACAATTAAAAAAAAAAGGCAAATTTGCATACAGACACATAGGGAAGATGACCCTGTGAAGACAAAGGCCGGGTTTGGAGTGATGCAGCCACAAGCCAAGGACACATAGGATTGCCAGCAAATGCCAACAGCTAGAAAGAGGACAGCCCTAGAAGCAGGGTGTCCAACCTGTGGACCAAGGGCCACAAGCTGACTTTGTGAGGACACTTGTTGCTTATCTGTGGTACCGATATCATGAAAAGGATGTATAGACTTTTTTATTTTTGCTCATCAGCTTTCATTAGTGTTTGTGTATTCTTATTCAACTCTTATTCTTCCAATGTGTGGCAGAAAAGAAAGAAGGTTGGCCACCCCTACTAGATAGAATCTTCAGAGAGATCGAGGAACTACTGGCACCTTGACTTCAGACTTTTGGCATCCAGAACTGAGAGAGAATACATTTTTGCAGTTTTAAGCCACATAGTTTATATAATATCACCTTATTTTTCATGTGGCTGACTCATTGCAAGTGGTTAAAAACCCAATGAATGCTGTGTTAGGCAATAAATTCAACTAGATGACTTCTAAGTTTGCATCCAAATCTGAAATGATAGTATATTAATTTTATTGGTTAAAAATGTAAAAAGATTAACAACTTCAACAGTAGTGAAAACAGAATGCCAGAATATATTTAGTGCTTTTCATTCCTTTGTGTAAATACAAGTTTCTAGCTGAGCATGGTGGGTCACGCCTTTAATCCCAGCACTTCGAGAGGCCAGGTGGGCGATAGCTTGAGTGCACGAGTTTGAGACCAGCCAAGTTAGAGTGATGCCCCTTCTTTAAAAATAACCGAGCATTGTGGCAGG
>NW_003852411.1:7808668-7811452 GCF_000181295.1 Otolemur garnettii | reverse complement strand
TTTTGTTTGAAGTGTCTTTATTTCAACTTTATCTTTGAAGGATACTTTTAGTAGGTACAGAATTTCAGATAGGTGTGTGTTTTTCCCCTTTCCTTTTAACACAACTTGTCTTTAAAATATGTTGCTTCCTTGTCTTCTGGCTTGTATTATCTCTAATTTAATAATAATTTTTATCTTCCACCTTTTGTATGTAAGTATCTTCTTTGATTGGCTATTTATTGACAGTTGTTAGCAGTTGTATTATGCTAGGCCTTCACATGTGGCTTTTTTTGAAGTTTATAATTACTGTATCTGCCTCATGTGACCCTCCTCTTATTATCAAATGTCTTCTTCAGCATCTAGGAGCAATTTTTTTGTCTTAAAGTTTTGTCTGATATTAGAAATTAGAATAGCCACTCGTTTCCATGTGTGGGTTGTTTGTGTGGTGGTGGTGGCATTAACCTACATGGAGTTCATTGAACTTCTCAGATTTGTGATTAGATGTTTTTCATCAAATCAGGAAAGTTTTCGTCACTATTTCTTTGAATCCTTTTTCTGATCCATCTCCTCCTTCTAGAATTTACATTCTACATAGGTTAGGCCATTTGATATTGTCCCACAGGTCAATAAGACTTTGTTTACTTTTTAACACTTACTTTTCTGTCTGTACTTCAATTTCGATCATTTCTAATGCTCTGTCTTTAATTTCCCCAAATCTTTCCTCTGTAGTATCTAATCTGATCTTAAATCCATTTGGGAGATTTTTCATTTGATATATTTGATCTTTCAATTCTAAAAGTTTCACTTTTTTATAGTTATTATATTTATTGTTGTCCTGAAATCTTTAAACATAAATAAATAAATAAACAAATAAATTCAAGTTGATGATAATAGTCATCCTCTCTGTCATTTTTAGATATGTTTCTGTCAACTGATTTTATAGATCCAAGTTTCCTTCTTCTTATGTCCAGTAATTTTGTTGTTGTTGTTGTTGTTGTTGTTGCAGTTTGACCAGCGCTGGGTTTGAACCTGCCACCCTCGGTATATGGGGCCGGCACTCTTACCCACTGAGCGCAGGTGCCACCCATGTCTAGTAATTTTTTATTGGAAGCTAAACATTATTAACTTTTTGTTGCTGAATCTATGGATTTTCCACTTTATTTGGTTAAATTTCTGTTATGTGAATTTCACCTTAAAAAATTTTTTTAAGTAGTAACTGACTTCTACTTCCATTCTGGATGGGATGGAGTAGAAACACTTTACTCATTTCCTCTGTTAAATACAAGTAAGAGCCATGAGTGATATGTCTGAAACAGACAAAAATACTCTGAAAGGTAGAAGAGGAAAGTCAGACTGCCTAGGGACTTGGGATTTGGGAAGAAACATGGTAGTGTATTTATTGGGCTTTCATTTTGCTTCATAGATTTCAGACCAGGTAATGGAGATGCCAGCAACTTCGAAATTTCAATACGTACAAAGCAAAAAATGCCTAAAGAAAAGACTTCTCTATCCAAAGGATCAGAAAAAGAGTAGCCTGGCAAGATATAAACTATTTGACAATATTTGACCTACTCCTAGCAAACATCATTGGGAAAAAAATACAACCCTCACCCCATCCACATAAACAAAGGCTGAGCAGGGAACCTTGATTTCCATCCCCAATTAGCATAAAGAGAGCTACTTCCTCTCCCTGTTGAAGTGGTCAGAGGAAGGCTAATGGACAGTCAGGACTTTCCCCACCACTGCAGCACACTTAAATTATATTGATAGTATCACCCTCTAAAGCAGCATTTTTCAACCTTTTTTATCTCAGGGCACACTTCAATCTATAGTTAAATTTCTGCAGTGTGGGTGCACATGTGGGTACTTAAGGAAGAGTCACATCTTGATGCGCCTGCATGGCTAGAAACAATGATTTAATAAGCTTAAAACCAATATTCAATTGTTTATTCTGAGTAAGTTAGAAACTGAATTAAGAAAATGATTGCAGATGATGGACAAAAGGGAACAGAGACAGCAGAGAAGTGGATCAGAGAAACCAAAATGTGGTTTCTGTTCTGCTGCAAAATGTGACAGCCTGGAAGCCTGGCCCTTTAAGATGAGGAGACTGTCTTGCTGAAGCTTCACCCCTCCCCCAGCTGTGAGGTCACTGAGCAGGCAAGGCTCCCCAGGTGGGGGCTGCCCTCTCAGGGAGAATCAGGGATTTGGGGGAGTTGGGGAATGCAGAATGCACTGGAGACAGGATGACCTTGCGCCTTGTTAAGAGAGAAAAAGTCTCTCAGGAACAGATAAGGAAAAAAATACGCCCTTTCTTCTGTCATCTTGGTATGGGCAGAAGTGCCAGCTCACCTTAGCACAAGGTTTCCCAGGGGTTTAATCATCATCTTGTGATTTGAGCGTGTGGTCTGATTGGGCTCTGCTCTGAAATCCTGGTCCTGGACTGTGTTCCCTGCCCCATGCTCTATTTATGTTAACATCATAAGTAACTTAGAGCAATAATAATAAGATGTAAATCAGTCTCATTAACATAAAGAAATAGTTTGGTAAGAAAAATGCAAGCCCAGCAAGAAATATGACATTAGGGTTCAGCCTTCCCCCATGAGATTGATGATTAAAACAATGATATGTGTGATAAAAATGGAGCTAGCCTGGAGTGAGGGGCTTTCCACCAGTCCTCATGCTTGAGACGTGGTCAGCTACCCTGACCTGGCTGCTCTAAAATACCTTTCTCTTTGTGTCTTGACCCTTCATTTTCCCTCATCCTCTCATCTCTGCCAGTCACTGGGAGAGAACTCACGGTGTAGT
>NW_003852411.1:7776112-7808068 GCF_000181295.1 Otolemur garnettii | reverse complement strand
GAAGGGATAGAGGAAAGAGTCAGCAAATTCAAAGCAGAACAATAGCAATTATGCAGTCTGTACAACAGAGAAAGTAGATAAAACGTGAGCAGGCCTTAGGAACCTGTGGTGCTGTAACAAAAAATCTAACATTCATGTCATTGAGTCTGAGAAGGAGAGAGATAAAAAGAAGGGCCTGAAAAAGTATTTGAGGAAAACATGTCTGAAAACCATAAACTTATACATTCCAGAATATGATTGAAGAGGATTCAACTCAAAGATAACACAGTAGAACATCTTCAGGATGTAGGTGCCAGTGAAGAATTACTAGACATTAAAAGTACAATCTGGGGCGGCACCTGTGGCTCAAAGGAGTAGGGCCCCAGCCCCATATGCCAGAGGTGGCAGGTTCAAGCCCAGCCCCAGCCAAAAACTGCAAAAATAAAAAAAAAAAAAGTACAATCCATACAAGAAATAATAGATGAATTAGATTTCATCAAACATTTCATCAAAATCTAAAATGTTAACTCTGTACAAGACAATTATTAAGACAACAATTAAGATAAAAAGATAAGCTATAGACTTATTTGAACTGTAGCTATAGAATATTTGAACTGTAGCACACCGGTTGAAAGTCATTGATATAGACAGAAAACAAAGAAATTTAGTAGAATTATAATATTTTCTATACAAGGCTGCTTTATGAGTTACAGCAATTTAGTTATAATTTGTTTTCTGTACAGCTTGTTTTCATCTCCAGTCCAATTTAAGAGAATGTATTTAACAATTGATAGTTATGAGGTCTTCGTGAGACAGTTAAGAAGGAAGTTAATCTATAACAAAGATCAACAACTAAGAGGGAATGTGTCTTCCTTGGTGCCTGCTAATCATTTACAACATTTTACCAAACAATGTTAGGGTTAGGGTATGGTTAAGGTTAGGGTTAAGGTAGGTAAGTAAAAATGTAGGTCAGTAAAAAGACTAATCTATAATCAGAGAAACAAAGGTTACATTTGCTTAGGTTACAGCTGCCTGTTTATGAGACTGAGGTCACATAATCGCATTCCATTAAGGCCCAGCATATTTTAAAGTCCCAACAGCTCAGATTTTTAATTACTTATTTTCACAACAGCAACTCCTATGACTCTCCAGAAAATTATGTTAAGTGGGGGGAAAAAAGTAAATCTCAAAGAGTCACATACTGCATGATTTCACTTAGAAAACATCCTTAAAATGACAAAATTATGGAAATAAAAAGAATTAATGGTTAGAGACGGTAGGGAAGAGGGGAGTGGGTGTGCTTATAAAGGGGGAGTAGAGGGAGATACAGTCACGCCTCAGTATTCCTGGAGGATTAGTTCCAGGACCTCCCATGAATATCAAAATCTGAGGATGCTAAAGTCCTTTATATAAATAGGCATAACATGTATGATATAATTTAACAATTTCTAGTAAATCTAGTATATACTAGAAATTGCTAGGGCTCAGGCAGTGGGCTGCATTCTTATTTCTTGGCCTGCTCTTGGCTAAAGAATGACCAGACACCCCAAAGTGAGGCAAGCAGGAAACAAAGTTGATTGAGGAACAGAAAGATATGAGCAAGAGTTTGCAGGGCAGGAGTAAGATATAGGTTTACAGAGCAAGACACATTCACCATAGATGACAAGTGGGCCCCCTGGTCATGGCAAAAAAGGCTGTGGTTATGGCCTGGGGTACTGTTTTATACTGTCTGGGTTGGGCTTATCTCGTGGTTCAGAAGTCACCTTAGCTCCACTGAGTCTTACTGCCCATGCAGATGGACGTCCTATGATCCTCTCTGAAAGTCCACTGGGGATGCATGAACTGCAGTGTGGATTTATGCTAATGACATGATAATTAGCTTTAAGGTTGTTCTACATCACCTTCCAGTGTCTCTATTGTACTTAGGCTGCTTGGCCATTGAGAAAGCCCTCTGCATTCTTTTGCAATTGGCACACTAAACTATGATCCGCAGATTGGTGGGGGGGGCCCCTCCTTTCCCAGGTGTGGGCAGTTGCTTTGGACAGGATTGAGGTAGGGCGGCACCAAAGAGGGGGTGTGGCTGGGAGCCCACCCTTCTCCTTTTTTCCTAGAAGAGCCAGAATCCTAATTGTCTGCCTAACAAAATCATCTCTAGATTACTTATAAAACCTAATACAATGTAAACAGCAATCATATGGTATTGTGTAGGTGATAACAACAAGAAAATAAAGCACGTACATGTTCAGCACGGATGCAACTTTTTTTCAAATATTTTCTACTGTGGGCTGGTTGAATCCATGAATGTAGAATTCATGGACATGCAGGGCCGATCGTATTTAGGAGAAAAGAATATGTCTGCAGCTCGATGGTGATTTGTGAACTAAAAATAAAATCCTAAGCCTTCCCTTAACCCCATCACTGAATGGACACCATAAAAAGAAATGAGTAAATCTCTACTTTCATGAATATAGCATGTTACATATATATATGTTATATATATATTTGGCCATCCTGCTCAGCATAAATTCCTGTTCCCATTGTCCCTCTCTGGAAGCACATAATCCTGGCCTCTGACCAGGGCCTCTGCTTTCCAACTTACTGAATGGCCACCTGTAAGCTGCAACTCTTTATGAGAAATAAAGCTCTGCTTTCCAAATTATGAAGCTTGTTATATATTTTCAGTTAACATGATGGCAATTACATAAATCTACACATGCGACAACATGACATAGAAGTATAAATAGACATTGCACCAACGATACTGGACAACGTTGATACTTGTACGTTAAATGTGACGGGGTGGGGGGGGGAATTAGTTGAAGCCTGTACAGACCTTCTTGTTCTATCTTAGTCACTTCTTATGAATCTGTAATTATTTAAAAAATGCCGTGACTGTAATTTGGCAGTCATTTAGTTTGGAGACACTGTGCTTAGTCATCTCTCTAATGATTTAGCATCACCCTCTGGGGCATTTGGTTGAAATTTGAATGAATTACCACTAGATGACACCAGTGGTTACTCAAACCAACCCTCAGAAGAGTCCCTAAAGATCTGAAATTTATTTAGGGCTCTATTGTTTTCAAAAACGTGATTTTTTAAAAAAAAAAATATGAAATTTATACTCCGATGAAGTTTTACTCTCTGTTGATCCTAGGAAAATTGCTTGTCTGCCTCACTTTAATTATGTGAGTCTTCATTAATGGCTTTTGCAAGAAAGGCAGCGCAGGGCAGAGTCGACGGTTTTATAACTTACAGATTTTATTTGTTTTTTAACTATTTGGTCTTACTTAAAGCTTTTAGGAAAAACTTCCAAATGCTTCCTTAGGGATGCTAGAATTTCTTTGTGGCTGTGATTGAGGGAGGTGGTGGTAGAAATATCACTAAAAAACTTTCAGAGCTATGAATCATGTGAATTAAGTGTCAGATCTAGTTACAAAGCTATTTACCAAAGGTCGCTGCCTAAATCTTCCCTATTTGCTTGTGTTATTATTATTTTTTAAACTTCTGTATTTTATGATGTTTGGGCACCTGAAAAAGTTGGCTGGCTACAGAGACTGTCCCTCCCAGGGCTACTCAATTCTCAGAGATGCAAACAAGGAATCTCAGGTGCCAGGAGACTGTAGACCTCAATAGCCCAAAGCCTGCTGGGATTATTCAAACTAGCCCACTTCTACACTGTTCATTCTGTCCTGCCTTGCCTTTCCTGAAAAACCAAAAGCAAAAACAAAAAACCAATGAGGACTCATGCCTAGATTCCCCTTTGCTGCTGCTTCCTCCTTCTGACCCAAACCCGTCACTTCCCTGCGGGTCTGTATGGCATGGCTCGCCCCCTCCTCTCGGGAATGGTAAGTGATAAAAATCTTTCAATGGCATCGGTCTGTTTGTGTCATCACTTAGTCACCTCCGTAAGTTAAAAGGTACTGAAGTAGTCTCAGAGTTGCTTTCAAGCCAGATGACCCACACTCGCCTGTTTCTTAAAGATCCGTGTTTGAGTGCTAGAGGGGGCATGATTAGGTGGCATTCCATTTCAACCCCAGGCCCTTGGCACTGGTTACCTTTCCCATTTCTTCCCTCATGTCCATAAGGTCCACTTCCTCACTTGATGAAAGTATCCCAGATGTCACTTACTCGGAGATGTCTTCCCTGAGCACCCTGTCAGACATAAAAATAATTAAAAGCTGTCGCAACACCAAAAATATTTTACGCCTTGAGAGAGATGTGACTGTGACCTGCATCATGGCAGGCTAAAATTCCTATTTCTCGGGTTATACATTAACTTGCTTTCTTATTTTTCTTTTTTTGCACAATCACTAAAGAAAATTAAATGATGTCAGGGACAAAAATTTCCTGCCTTCTTAATTGACGACGCTTGTAATAGATTAACTTCCCCTTTGCTGCCCTGCTTTGCTTAGAGCAGATGACAGAAAACTCATGACTGGTACACCCTCTGCACAAAATGTGTAACAAGCCCTTCCTAAAAAGAAACACCACTTCTAACCGATAAAATTGCTGTAAGCATGTGCCAATCTTGTATAAATAGTGTTATAATCCTGCTAAAAACTCCTCTGTCTCTGCCTATAACCGAGACCTTAACTTTCCTACTTTGGAACATGGACTTTATTCATGTGGGCTTGAATGAACTCCTTAGATCAGAGTCTGACCCTTTTGATTATTTTAGGCTGACGCATAGATAGCACCTCATCCTTCTCTAGTCAGGCTGTCTGCTTTCTGTTTTTCTTCCCAGTATTTATATGACATGTCTTTTAAAAGAAAAAATTTATGATTTTCTTGCTCCACTGTATGGGTTTTCTAGGGATGCTATAAAAGAAAATACAAGCAATAGACATTTACTTTGATGGTTCTGGAGGCTAGAAGCCCAAGTTCAAGGTGCTGGCTGGTGAATTTCTTCGGGGGCTTCTCTCCTTGGCTTGTGGATGGCTATATTCTCACTGTGTCTTCACATGGTCACCCCTTGATCTATGTGTTGTCTGTGTCCTAATCTCTTTTGTAAAGACACCAGTCATGCGGAATTCAAAGTTACCCATGTGATGTCATTTTATTTTAATTATCTCCTTAAAGGCCCTATCTAGAAACATAGTCACATGTAGCTAGGCTATACAGTACACGCTCCAGAATACTAGTTTCTAAGCTTGTGAGTCCTCTATATTGCTAGCGTTGGGACTAAGCATGCACTACGTCAAAATATGACTATAGGAACCCAGAATATGATACCCCTAAAATACACTTTTTTGGCTTACTTTGAGCTGATTTTCTGAGACACTGCAGACAACAGGAGTAGCCCTGAAAAACTGTCCTTTGTAAAAGAAATTTTCATCCAGAATGGAAATCTACATCAGTAGAAGTATCTATATCATGAAGAGGGCTGCTCTGAGACAATTTTATTACCTGACTACTTTTGATCTGCATAGTAAGACCACCTTTGCTCACCACACATCTCCTTCCCTTGCCCTCTGTAACTTGTCCACACCACTCCCCGGAAGCCCCAACTCCTATTCCTCTGTGTAGCTCAAAATGCCATGTATGCTTGAATCATCTGGCCCTTCTTCAGGTCTCATACTTTTGTGGGACTCCTCTCCATTGGTTTGTGGTATGTCAGTTTACTTGGAGCTCAGCCAAAGAACCTAGACGAGTGGAGAGATGCCTTTTTTTCTCCCCTACACTAGCAAGCCCACTTCTACTCTTCTCTTCTGATATCTAAGAGCCTACCAGCAAAACATGAACTGTTTGAAGCGCTTAATAGCTTAATATTTAAAATCTGATGGCTTTTCAATGAACTTTTATAATTAAATCATTTTTTAAAATATTATAGTTTTAATGGGCAGAAAATATCAAACCACAGAGGAGTTAGTTGGCAGTGAAACTTGCAAATTTATAGAACCTTAATTAAAATTACAACCTTAATTAAATTTTTATATTACCTTTCCTTTCTGCCAGTAAAAACCAAAACATCTGGCTTTTGGCCTGTTCTTATGAAAACAAGTGTCTTTTTACATGAAATAAGCATAAACCAACATTAACATTATTTTTTCTTATATAGGTAGCATTATAACAAAGATCCTCCAAAATAGCAACATAAAATTTTGAGATTTATGTTTACCTTTTCCTTGTCAACGAATAAGAAATAACACCGTGGAGTGGCAAACAAAAGAAAAAGCGTTCTGGGGCGGTGCCTGTGGCTCAGTGGGTAGGGCACCAGCCCCATATACCAAGGCTGGTGGGTTCGAACCCGGCCCCTGGCAAACTGCAACAAAAAAAATCTGGGTGTTGCGGCAGGTGCCTGTAGTCCCAGCTACTCAGGAGGTGGAGGCAAGAGAATCGCCTAAGCCCAGGAGTTGGAGATGGCTGTGAGCTGTGTGACGCCATGGCACTCTACCCAGGGTGATAAAGTGAAACGCTGTCTCTACAAAAAAAAAAAGAAAGAAAGAAAGAAAAAGCATCCTAACTGGGGTCTCTCAAGAGTTGCAATTTGGGAAACGCAAATCTAGTAAGCAGCTTAAATCGTGTTCTGTTCAGGCAAGGTCAGTCAGGGGCTTATAGGGCCACTGTAAGTTTGCACACCTGAAGGATTTTAGCACAGTCTGTGGTTGGTGATGGCTGGTATAAGCTTAGGATGCCCCTGGTTAATGATCAATCAGTTCAAATAGCTGTCTCTCCAGAGGGTAGTGATCAGGACCAGTGAAAACAGTTCAAATTAAATGCAGCTGGTTTTAGGATGTGGCCTGGTTCAACCGGTCAGACTCCTTCTAAGTGTGTACATAACTGGGGGCCAACTCCTCTCGCTGTCCCAGCTCCTCTTTAGATGCCTCTGGCATAATCTTCTCTCCATTCTGGGTTTTCTTTTCACATCTCCATCAATAGGTTGCATTGGATGTTGAGAAAGGTATATTTTCAGACATAAGATCTTATAGTCTCTTTCTTTCAAATCACATCTACACTAAAAAGGCAAATTAGCTTTAATAAATGAGGGCATGATTTATATTCAGAGAAAAACCTTACTCACAATTCTACAGTTCAAAATGTTTAGAAAAATGAAAGGCTTATGTGATCTACAAACAAGGACCTGATAAGAACCACTGGAATGGCAGAATAAGAAGCTCTGAAAAATCAAATCCTCCATAAAAGTTATGAGCAAAAAAAAAATAAAATCAACCATTTTACAGTTTTTGACCGGGGCTGGGTTTGAACCCACCACCTCTGGCATATGGGACCGGCGCCCTACCCTTTGGAGCCACAGGTGCCACCAAAATCAATCATTTGAGAGCAATTCCAATTAACAAGGCTTCAACAATACAGGGAGTGTTTATGAAGAACTCTTACAGCTCTGCAACAAAAAGAGAATCCATTTTTAAAACAGGCAAAAGGCTTGGATACTCATTCTGCAAGGAAGGTATAGAAATGATCAATAAGTACATGAAAAATGTGAATATGAAATAATGGAAAAATTACTAACTCAGGTTTTTTCAGTAAAGGCTAAAAATCAAGCTCCTTCCCTTTCAGAACATTATACCTTCATTAACAGTACATTAAAGGCTCCACCATGTAGGCCCGCTGTCAGGGAAACTGAGGAAAGCATCAGAATTCAGAGCTAAAGCAGGGCATCACCCTGCCCCCAGGCCATCACCACCCCCAGGGCAGTGCGTTGCTTTCCTGGTGATTCAGTAACTTCAGTATGAAGAGGACAGATCTATTTTTCCTTTAAGCAGAGCAGAGCAAATTATTTTTCATGATCACTTGCGTTCTCTTTTTGCCTTGCTAGGCAGCTATTGGTCTTATGTAGGGCACATCTGCCTGCCTCTAATGGAATATGGTAAACTGTTCTGTCCCCAGAGGGATCCCAGATGGCTTGGCAACCTTTCCCTGTGGGATGGCTTGATTGGAGACTGCTGTTTTTCATAAAGGAGAAACAGAGCTGTGAGTCTAACCAGAATCAAGTTGCCGAGACTCAGAAGCTGGCCCAGATGGGGCTCATTAGCAATATTCTAAAAGGGCCAAAGGAAGCCAAGAGTGGAGCGTTCTCTCTCTGGCTTTCTCCCTTATTTGTAGGATATTCTCCTTTTGTTTTACATCAGATTTGCCACTTTTCCCTTTAAACAGCTGTTTAAAATTAGGATTTTCCATTTAAGAGTGAAGATCCTTATACTGCCTTTCTAGAAATAAAAAAAAATAATAAACTTATTCCTTGGCCCCAGGTTTGAAACCTCAGTCTCAAACCGACCTTGAAGGTGAGCAGTCGTGATCACATTATCATCACCGTGGTTGAACTGTCAGGCAAATAAAACCGCTTTCTATTCTCAGCAAACACACAGATCATGAAGTAATATGTTTTGAGCGATTATATATATAATCTATTCCCACTTCAGTGTTTTCTTTGCATCAGTCTCCTACTTTATATTACACTTTTTATCATCTGTTCCTGACCATGCTGCTTTAAATTTTCTAGAAACAATCTATAAATCAAAGTTAATTCATATTCTCATCTTCATTATTATACATAAATAACAATAAAGTTCTTTTTTTTTTTTTTCCTTTTAGCATCCTTTATGGCTTAGCACATAGTTTTTTGAGCCTCCACTGTGTCGCCCTGTGGAAGGTGCTATGTGTGTACAAAATCATGATATCACATTTAACCTCAAACCTGGAGCAATCTGAACAATAAGTGAATAATGGTCGTAGGGGATTTTAACCCATTTATGAAAATAATCCATGAATCCATTATGAATAACTAAGCAAGAAAACCCTTCTTTTCAGAAGAATTCAACTAATAAATATAAGAAGAAGGAAATAAAAAAGTACTGTTTGTCAAGCACCATAATAATAACTGTTCTAGGCAGAGATCTTCGATGGATGCCGACCTTAGAGGATAGAAGTATAATGAGAAACAGAATTTTTTTATGGTCCTCAATTGTCTCTCCACACGCTATCTATTAATTGCAAAGGAAAACAAACAGTAACTTTACAGTGGAGAAATGTGTACTACCTTAACCAAGTGGTCAAATTGATAACAGGTGCCCCCAATATGATATATTGAGAAGAATACAACACTACTTTTAAGGTGTTCTTAACGCAAAAAACCATAACCTGAACTAAATCATCTGAAAAAATTAGATCCAACATAGAAAAATTGTACCAGATAACTGGAAAATAATCTTCCATGTCATTAAAGACAAAATAACTGAAGAGCTTTTCAAAAAGAGAGAATGAGGATGTATGATGTCTAAATGCAAAGTGTGATGCTGGATTAGATCCAGAGCCAGAAAAAGGACATCAGTGAAACAGTCGGTAAAATTTGAAATAAAGTCTATAAAATAGGTATAGTACTACTATTGTAACAATAAGAATTTATTGATTTGGGGGTGATGCCTGTGGCTCAAAGGAGTAGGGCGCTGGCACCATATGCTGGGGGTGGCATGTTCAAACCCAGCCCCGGCCAAAAACTGCAAAAAAAAAAAAAAGAATTTATTGATTTTGAAAATTGTGGTGGTATAAGATGTTAATATTTAGGCTATCTGGCTATAGGAGAAACCATTGTACAACATTACAACTTTTTGCAAGTCTGAATTTGATTCATTTGAAAGTAGTTCCCTTTTTATTGATGATCCTCTTTGAAAGTTATTTGACTTATATGAATATACCATTTGTCTTTAATAGAGGAAACATTTTTTATTTTCAATTCAAAAATGCAAATTATTATGATTTCAATTTTTCCTAAATTGCTTCATGATTAAAGAAAAAAAAAAAGGAGAGCCAGGTGTGATGGCTGACACCTATATCCCATCACTTTGGGAAGCCAAGGCAGGAGAAAGGCTTGAACCCAGGAGTTTGAGACTAGCCTGGACAACACAGCAGGCCCTTGCTTCTACAAAAAAAATTGTTTTAAAAATTAGCTAGGTGTGGTGGTGGGTGCCTATAGTTCCAGCTACTATGGATGCTGAGGTGGGAGGATCATTTGAGTACAGGAATTTGAGTTTATAGTGAGCTATGACTGGGCCACTGAACTCCAGATCTCCAGCCTAAGATGTTTGGGCGGGGGGTAGGGGAGGGGAAGGGAGAGGAGGGGAGGGGAGGGGAAGGGGAGGGGAGAGGAGGGGAGGGGAAGGGAGAGAAAAAGTTTGTCCTTGTTATAGTCAATGTGCATCCCCCAGGGCCTGAAAAGATTTTTGTGAATAAAATACAGCACATATTCCATTTCCTTATGCATTTTAATATAGAAGATATAAATTTTAAGTGACCATTAAAGGCAATATCAAAAAGACAAGACGCCACCAAAAAAGTACCATTTAGCCTGGAGCAGAAAGTAGCACTGTGGGCTTGTTTCAGCTACTTATTATTTTGGTGATGGTGGTAAGCACATTTGTTTTCTCTCTCAGCAAATTCCTTGGCACAGAGGCCTGAGAGAGAACAGGGACTAATAAGACTTGAACATTGTTCTCAAGAAGCTCTCAGGTGTGTATGTGAGTGTGTGTGCTGGGAGTGGTGAGGGATAGAAACCACGGGGATGGACCACGATGACCATTGGAGGACAGAGATGGAGCCACTGACCCGATGGCTTCCAGGTGGAAAGGACATCCAAGCAGAGGACGGAAGGTCAACATTACTGAACGTATTTCTTTAAATCCTCTCAGTACAATTCCCTTCGTCAGAAGCAGCTGCCTTCTAGAATCTTGCTTCAGTTAACAAGTGGTGGAGTAAGTAGGAGAGCTCTTCAGCAGCTGTGGAAAGGGAAACTACATGTACAAAGAAAACGGGGGCTGAGAAAGAGCAGGAACATGTGAAGAAGCTATGGAAGGTGCCGTTTGGGCGGTGCAAATTGCTAAGAGAGAGTGGAGGGAATTGAGGCCACAGGGTAAACAAATACCAGAACAAGGCCTGTGCGGTGCAGTGGTTCGTGCCTATAGTCCTCTAACACTCTGGGAGGCCGAGGCAGGTGGATCGCCTGAGCTCAGGAGTTCAAGACCAGCCTGAGCAAGAGTGAGACTCTGTCTCTAATAAAAATAGAAAAACTAGCTGGGCGTGGTGGGCATCTGTAGTCCCAGTTACTGGGGAGGCTAAGGCGAGAGGATCGCTTGAACCCAGAAGTCTGAGGTTGCTGTGAGCTAGCTGACAACAGGAGCAGAGTGAGACTCTGCCTCAAAAAAAGAAAAATCCCAGTACATGAAGTGCCTATGGTCTATATTGAGATATTTAGACATTATTTTGAGCATCCAGGGGCCTGACTTTATACAGAATTTTTTATTTCAATGTATGAATCTTCAGTGGTTTTCAGTTTTGCTTTTGGACCCTCTATCATAGCAACTTCCTTCTCATCGTGCTGGCCCCCAAATAAAGGAGATTATTCCAACTTGCTGAATCCTATGAAGATCTCTGACCATGAGATACATTCCCTGATGGAGACCAAAGCAGACTGACTTATGGAAGATTGTTCTGCTTAGAACACTAGTTCTCAAAGACTCTATCCCAGGTCTTTCCCCTTGTGTTGGGAATTGACTCCTGCCTCTGTGTCTAGGAATTTGTGGCAAGTCAATATCCTCTATATCCTTACAAAAATAATGGTTGAATGAATAACGCTTTAAAAAGCGAAATTTCTTGTGGAATGGTGTAATTGCAACCACTTGCCATACTTTGCGGTTTCCAAAACGGGCAAGCTAGGGACCAATGTTGGGTGGCCAAGCTGAAAAGACAACACCGCTCACAGCTTGATGCAAGAGGATTTTCCATTCCGCCTCTTTCTTACCAATTGCCAGAAGCACTTCATAAAATTACTCACCAGAGATGGGAGTGCTTTTCAATTTCATCTCAAGGGTGCATTCTACTTTACCAGAAGAAAAATAAGTTTACATTTTACCAGTTTTGTAAGGGTTTTTTTTGTATTAGTCAGGCTATGGTAACTGCCATTTGTATTAGTCAGTCTATGGTAACTGCCATTAAAAAAAAAAGTCTCACCAACTTTTTATGACACAATTAAAGTTTATTTACAATTCATAACATAATTCCGTGCGGGAAAGAGGAGAGGCAGGCCTTTGATCCACACTCATTCAGGGATCCAGGCTTCTTCCAAGGAATAGCTCTGCCATCAGCTGGGGCTCTGGAGTCTACTGCTTTGTCCAAGATGAAAGAGGTACATATCATTTCTGCTCCTAATTACATATAATTACATAATTACCCACGCCCCCCTCCAACTGTCAAAGATGTTGGTAAATCCAGCCCAACTGTGTTCCAAGGACAGAAGTCTTCTCTTCCCCACATTCCTTGTGAAGACTTGAACTAACTGATCCCACATTTTGTTTATTTCCATACTGTTTCCGTGACAGTTTTTGGAATACCCTCCCTCTCCCCCGGATTGGTTGTAGGATATCACAGATACTGAGCAGGCAGTGTTGTGACTTTCACAGTCACATCACAAACATTTTCATATACTCACTGCCTTCGTTCAGGGCTACCACAAAGAGCCACACACTGGGTGGCTTATCCAAAACGGACATTTATTTCTCCCCGTTCTGGAGGCTGGAAGTTTGAGATCAGGGTGCCGACACAGCTGGGGTCTGGTGAAAGACCCTCTGCTTCCAAGCTGCAGACTGCTGTCCTCTCACTGTATCCATCAAAGGCAGAAGCAGGGCTAGAGAGGTCTCAGGGTCTCTTCCATTAGTGGGGGGCACTAATCCCACCAATGAGAGTTCCAACCTCACGACCTAAATTACTCTCCCAAAGACCCCCAGCCACCTCCTAATGCCATTATATCAGGAGTTAGGATTTCAGCATATGAATTTGATAGAAGGCACAATATTCAGCCCATTACACTTACTTTTTCAAAAACTAAGATTCATACAAATTTAATATGGTGGACAAGAAAATGAGTGGTGTGTATGAAACCTGTTTGAATGTACCTCCTATGTTTTGTCTACTTCTTAACAGAGAATTTATTTTATTGAAGCATTTGAATTACATGCCACTTTATAGTACAATTATGTGTCTCCGGAAATTCTTGTAATTTCTAAGCCATAAATATAGCTGCAAACTTTATAATGGCCAATGTGAATAGTTAAGTGTTATTTTATCACATGTCGATCCTAATTACTTATTATCATAACCACTGTCATAATATATTTGGGAAGGCTATGGGTATTGGAGGTGAGAGCCATTGAGTTGGCAGAGGAATTTCTGAACAAAAGAAAGAATCCCCTTTCTACTTCCTGTGAATTTGTCACAAAAACTAACAAATATAAAAACACCATGTATACAGATTTTTGTGTGTGTGTGAAAAAACATTGGAGTTGAACTTCACATCCAGGTTTGACCCACGAGTGGGAGGGAGGAATGGGGAGAATCTAAATGAGATTCTGTGATAAAATCGTGCAATGTGCACGTGAACTGTGGTGATTCCAAACTACCTTCTTCCTCTACTTTTAACTCATTTTCTCTTAGAAAATGCTATACGCTTCCATATGATAATCTGTTAAATCTCTGAAAAGGGTCTCTTTACTATGGAATTTGATATCGCATCAAACAACTCAAACTCATATAATAAAATAACAATGATAACAAAAGCTAACTGTTACTGAATCTGTTATTGAATGTACTTCACGTAGCTAATATTGGTCAAAGTGATTTATATGCATTAACCTGGGTGGATCATTACACTTGCTCCTTTTGCTAAAGTTTAAAATCAAGATGTGACACTTACTTTTTCTTCTCTTTCTTTCTTCCTTTCTCTCCTTCTCTCTCTCTCTGTTTTTTTTTTTCTGATACACAGTTTCACTCTGTTGCCCTGGGTAGAGTGCCAGGGCATCATGATAGCTCACAGCAACTTCAACTCTCGGGCTCAGGAGATCCTTTTGCCTCAGCCTCCTGAGTAGCTGGGACTACAGTCACGTGCCACCATGCCCCACTATTTTTTTTTTTCTTATTTTTAGTAGAGACGAGGTCTCACTCTTGCTCAGGCTGGTCCCAAATTCATGAGCTCAAAATCCACCTGCCTGGGCCGTCCAGAGTGGTAGGATTACAGACACGAGCCACCATACCCGGCCTAAAGCTTACTTTTTAAAATGCACTCAGACAAAGAAGCAATGATAAAGGTTGCTGTAATTATAGTTATGAGTTTCCATTTTTTGTTTTTAAGTATTGTAGTTTTGTCTTCCTTATTTGGACATTTGTTACTGTCTAAAAAAGCAAATTAGTGAAAAAGTACCAAAAAATTTTCAGATTACATACAAGAAAAAAAAATTGTTGTAGTGCTAAGCTGGGGCAGAAGTTCATGATCTGACATGATGAGTTAGCTGCTGCTTCTGTGCAGAAATTAGAATTCCTACTTGACAGATTTTAATCAGATTAAGAGGCACCTCTGGGAATCCTGTCTCTTGGCTTTCATCCCTGGAAGCAATCTGTAACCTTTGGTACCTCACTGAGTCTAATGATCTTAGAGTACATTCTTTTATTTCCTTATCCAATCTAATAAGAATGAGTTTATGCTCTCATCTTTCATATTAAGTCTCTACCAACATTCAATTGGTTTTCTCAGTTGACTTTTCCCTTGTAGCAGTCTTGAGATAAGATTTTGACTTCTTATAATGATTTTGTCTGAGAAATTGCTTTAAAGAGATATTTTTAAAAGGACTAGGTGATTTTTATTAAAATTCTAATTTAACTAGGGACAGGTGACACTTAAATCTTTATCAGTCCCATTGTTGAATTTACTCATTCCTTTTAGGAGACCAGTTTTTGACAGGATAGTTTTGTTTTTATTGAGACAGAGTCTCACTTTGTTACCCTCACTAGAGTGCTATGGCATCACAGCTCACAGCAACCTCAAACGCTTGTGCTCAAGTGATTCTCCTGCCTCAGCCTCCCAGGTAGCTGGGACAACAGAAGCCTGCCATAATGCCTGACTAATTTTAGAGAGGGGGCCTTGCTCATGCTCAAGCTGGTCTTGAACTCATGAAGTCAAGAAATCCATTCATCTTGGCCTCCCAGAGTGCTAGGATTACAGGCGTGTGCCACCTCACCCGGCCTTGACAGGATAATTTTGATAAAGGCAAGGATCTCAGGATGTTGATTGCTGAAGGGAAGAGAGAGGGTGTCTGGTAAGGGGAGAAGGTGGTAGATTTGAAAGTTAGCACAATTTTACAACTCAGGACACAATTCGAGGTGCAATACTGAACAGTGCCTTTCCAGCTCTGTGGCTGTCCAACCAAAGAGTTAAGGATGTGTACTCTCTCCACTTTATAGAAAATTACTTATTTAATGCAACATAAATATATTGAAAAACAAAATGTAAATTTTCTTATGCATCTTTAAATGTTAGGATATTATTTACCAATCTCCTATGGGCAATGCAAAAACTGACCAAGAATCTACTCTCTGAATGACTGGAATTGTCTATCTTGACCTGAACTATAAAGCTTCTATTTTTAAAAATGCATAATTTTTAAAAATACAAGAAAATTTATTGTCATAAAAATATGAGGCATTAAGTCAAATAGCCTTGACTCAAAAAACATCAAGTGAAAAAAGATGCCTGTGTTGATTTCCTAATTCTCCAAACACAGCTATGTTGTCTTTGTTTAGAGAGCACGTAAGCAGTACCTACTTTCACGTTTTTTCTAACTTGAAGGGTGGCTCTTGCAGGATGTCTGGTTGAATGTCCTGCAGATGGCGCTCTACCCAGCCAGGTCTCAATATGTGCTCACTTCCTTCCTGTGGTCCACAACATGTTATTCCTACCCCGAAGTTACTGCTACATGGAACTTTTCCACTCACTACAGTTGTTCCCAGGGCTGGTTGTTCTGCTCCTCCAACCTGCCACCCTAGGGAGCAATTGCCTTCCTAGAGCCAAGTCTCTGAGCGGTGATTCATTTTTTCCTTCCTTAATTTTCTCTCACTGATCATTCCTTTTTATTATGTTCTACAATTCCCTGCTGGTACTTTCTCTCTAAAGCTAACAGTTCTGGAATTGGGTGCTTTTACACGAAATATACATGTCTATTGAGACTTTTCTGAGATTTCTCTTAGGATTTCCCAACTTAAAGTTTCTACACTCTCTACACTCCCATTATTTTTGATTTTCATAAGATTTGGTCAATAACCCTGTATATATTGGTCAGTCTGCCAGACTTCTAGGGTGAGCCCAGCAGGTTGTCACAGCAAGCTCGGCAACAGCTGCAAATAATTAGCACTCACAACGTCTATAAAGAAATCTTCTGAAGGAGTGAAGAGTTTGGTGGGTTGCCAATGGCAGGAAGCCTGGACTAGTGATTAGGTCACCCCTGTTGAATCTTTGATTCATAGGTTTGCTTCTTGTAAGAGGCTTTAAAAAGTCAGAGTTGAATCCAACTTTCTTTGATGCAATAAAGTGGAAAAGGGATGTCCAGGTGAAATCTAGGAGCCGAGGGAGAGAGAGAGTAGCCCAAGCCAGAAGATATAAAGTGACCTATTACTCAAAAAGTTGCTGTACTTTGTTGACCAATTTCTCGTCATTGCTTCAGTGAGTCACTCCAGCCATTAGATATTATTCCAGTTTATAACGACACATCATTTATAAGAATCACCATCAAGGAATAAAAAACTGGCTATAATCCAATTTATTGCTACCCTTACCTTTTCCCCCTTTTAAACAGTTAGCCTATATTTCAAACCTTTCACTTGCTATTAGAATTACTTTTTTAATATATTGATTGTAAGTGTTATTTATTCAATGGTAAGATACAAACCCAACTCTCTTGTCCTTAGATAGCTCAACCTAGGTCTCCAGAATGGTCTCATTGGTCAGATGAAGACTTTACCCAGCCAGGACTCCACCTCTGATAGAGGCCTTGGGGAGATGGCAAAGATCTGCCCTATAGGCCTCTATGTCATTTTCCTGGGTCAGAGATGTTCCCTCAAACACTTTGATTACTTCCAATTATTTATTATTATTATTATTATTAAATCATAGCTGTGTACATTAATGCAGTCATGGGGTACAATGTGCTAGTTTTATATACAATTTGAAATATTTTCATCAAACTGGTTAACATAGCCTTCATGGCATTTTCTTAGTTATTGTATTAAGACATTTATGTTCTACATTTAGAAAGATTCACAGGTACCCTTGTGAGATGCATCGTAGGTGTGGTCCCACCAATAACCCTCCCTCTACCCATCCTTCCCCCTCCCCTCCCCTCCCTTTCCCCTTTCCCCATATTCTTGGGCTATAATTGGGTTATAGCTTTCATATGAAAGCTATAAATTAGTTTCATAGTAGGGCTGAGTACATTGGATACTTTTTCTTCCATTCTTGAAATGCTTTGTTAAGAAGAATATGTTCCAGCTCCATCCATGTAAACATTAAGGAGGTAAAGTCTCTATCTTTCTTTAAGGCTGCATAGTACTCCATGGTATACATATACCACAATTTATTGATCCATTCGTGGGTTGATGGGCACTTGGGCTTCTTTCATCACTTAGCAATTATGAATTGGGCTGCAATAAACATTCTGGTACACATATCTTTGTTGTAATGTGATTTTTGGTCTTCTGCATATGTACCTAGTAGAGGAATTGTAGGATCGAATGGCAGGTCTATTTTTAGTTCTCTAAGTGTTCTCCAAACATCTTTTCAAAAGGATGTATTAGTTTGCATTCCCACCAGCAGTGTTCCCTTTTCTCCACATCCATGCCAACATCTCTGGTTTTGGGATTCTGTGATATGGGCTAATCTTACTTACTTCTAATTATTTCTTAATTGTTTTGGATCTATCTATGCTTTCAGCCCATACCCCTCCTTGTGATTGTTAGCCTCTGAAAGCAGCTCTGTTGAGGACTTCCCCCCCCCCCGACATTTTACATATTAGATGTAATGTTATTATTCAGAATTCTTAGAGGTAAAGTATTAGAGTCGTCCATATGTAGTGATGGTTTTGTCCAGTGCCAGGCATGACCCAATACATACATATCAAAGAATCTACTTTTTAATTTTTATAATCACCACAACAAAATTATTGAAATCAAAAGCTTTTGTGAACATTGTAGGATTTACTGAAGATGTTCTAAGAAACAGGAAAAGGAGAAGTTGTAATGACCACCACCCAGCATACATGTTAATAAGCCTCCATCAGTCTGTTGCTGTTTATCTAAATTCCCTCGTCAGCCTTGCTCTCATTCCCTAAGAGCCCTTCCTCTCTCTTCCCTTTTTTCCCAGCCTCTCATTCCCTCTTCCTACTTCCTCTGACTTTTCTTTATTATGCAGAGTATTCAGATGGTGGTGAGCTTCTAGTTTTTTTAGGGCTTATTAAAATCTTCTTTTCAATAAAGTCAGTCTCTCTCTGTCTGTCTGTCTCTCTCTCTCTCTCTCTCTCTCTCGTACACACGCACCAGGTGGGGGTGCCAAATGAATTGTTGCTTTAACATTTTTTTCTTCATTCTATTACATAATTCATAATTTCTTTATTTTCCTTTGTTAATCTAACTTTTAAGATAAAAAAAGAGCTACAAAATAGTTTAATTAGTTTAATTGGTTTTCAAAAATCTTAGACAATCCCACTTCGAGCCTTACTGGCGTCCATACAAATTACTCTACTTTTTTTTCCTTCTGATATTCCTGCCTGTGTCTACCAGATATAAAATAGATGATTCTGTGTAAAACAATGTCAACTATTTACTTCAGGACTTATCGTTTTCAGTTTTTCATTTCTCTCTCTCCTTGAGGCCCCCGCATTCCTCTTCTATAAGAAACATGGAGGAGATAAAGGGTGGCTGAAAAGAAATTAACTTTTAGCTTCTTGCCTCAATGCTGACCTTAAGTTCTTCTGCTAACATACTTATCTGTAGCAATCTGCTTTAAGACTTTAGAAAGAGAGAGCCAAGAGCAGAAAGAAGTTCCTGTTATCAATGACAGGGAGTTATGGAGGGCTGACTATGACTTTTCTCAGTTCCAAGATCATTAGGTGGAAGGCTCCTTCAGAAGCCTTTTTTCCCAGCACCATTTTTTTTTTTTTTATTAAATCATAGCTGTGTACACTAATGCAGTCATGGGGTACAATGTGCTGGTTTTATATACAATTCGAAACGCTTTCATCAAACTGGTTAACATAGACTTCATGGCATTTTCTTAGTTATTGTGTTAAGATATTTATATCCTAGTAAGTTTCACATGTACCCTTGTAAGATGCACCATAGGTGTGGTCCCACCAATCACCCTCCCTCCACCCATCCTCGTCCCCCCCCACCATCTCCTCTTTTCCCATATTCTTGGGCTATATTGGGTTATAGCTTTCATAAGAACACTATAAATTAGTTTCAAGTAGGGCTGAGTACATTGGATACTTTTTCTTCCATTCTTGAGATACTTTGCTAACAAGAATATGTTCCAGCTTCATCCATGTAAACATGAAAGTTAAGGCTGCATAATACTCCATGGTGTACATATACCACAATTTATTGGACCATTCATGGCCAGCACCATTTCCTAACTTTACAACTTGTTTACAACCTACATACAGCACATCTGTCAGTTCAAATGCAGACTCTCTAAGTGAAGAATAACTGAGTAGTAGGCCTCTAAGTACCAACACACTTCCATTATTGAAAATGAAAAAAAAAATTTCTTTTACAATGCTGCTGATAGCAGTCCTAGGGTTTCATTAAATTCAATCTGATATTTTAGCAAACACTTATCTGCCAAGTCCTCTGCCAGGTGCTGGAGATGTGAACACATATGAAACCACTTCCTTGCCTTTGATGAACTTACAATCTTGACAGCAAGATAATTTCACAATACTTATTAAAAGTCATAAAGATGTTCCTACTCTTAAGAATATATTTTAAAGGTAAAATTCAATATAAGCTCCATTAAAAAAGGAATTTATTGCAGCATTAATCACAAACAAAAAACTGGAAACAAGTCAGATAAAGGTCAGTAATAGAGGGATAGAGAAGTAAAGATTAAAACACTATACCATCATTTTTAATAATAATCGTGAAGACTAAAACAGAAAGATTGATTCTAAGGATATATATATAACTGGTGTTTGCTAAACTAAACTTTATTATAAAGACATGCTCATTTTTTAATCTCATTTTTTAATATTTCTTTCTTTTTGTAGTTAATTAGACATATTTAAGACAAGTAGGCTCTAAGAAATATATAGGGTCAGGAAGTTTATAGAAATTGGGGCACGGAGAGGCTGTTTCTTTTGAATAAGCTGGAATTGGGCACTGGCCATTGAAAGAGGAGAGTTTGTAATATTGTATGAATAGGTTTGGGGAGAGTTAACCTTAGGCTGCATGATGTTAAAATTTTTCTTTGGGACCCAAAGTTTAAGTTTCTGCAGCTGAAGCTCAGGCTATTTTGGTGATTGCTTCTGTCAACCTCCAAAAGTATTTTTAAACATGCAAGTCATCTATGCATTTTCCATGCTGAGTCCCCAAATTTTCATTAATAGAAGAAAAAAGCTGAATATACATTTTTATTACAAAGATAGCCAGAAATGTCTTGCAAGAATTAGCTCAGGCTGGGCGCAATGGCTCATGCTTGTAACCCTAGCACTTTGGGAGGGCAAGACAGGTGAATTGCTTGAGGCCAATAGTTTGGGACCAGGCTGAGCAAGAGCAAGAATCTATCTCTTCTACAAAAAATAGAAAAATTAGCCAGGCTTGGTAGCATGGGGTGGTGTGTACCTGCAGTTCCAGCTACCCGGGAGACTGAGGCAGGAGAATTGCTGGAGCCCAGGAGTTTGACGTTGCAATGAGCTATGATGATGCCCCTGCACTTTAATTCAATGAAATTTAAGTATTTTAATTATAATTATTAACTACAGGCAGCATTATACAGTAATTAACATGACAATTATAAAGAAAAATAAACATTGGCTAATTCAACAGTAAGGAATTAAAAGTATAAATTATTCATCTTGAATATGATTATGCAATTTTAGTGGCATAATGACAGATTCTGAAAGAGAATAGTGAAGGATGTAAATAGTCTGTTAAGGGGTAAAAATACCTGTGTTTTTCTTTTATTAGTTAAAACATTTGTATAATTAAATACAAAAATATTAGAAGCTTAGAGTTACTTGTCACATTTTGTGGAATTCACCATGACAGCCCATCAAAGAAGGAGGAAGACATGTCCATCCTTTAGACTCAAATAAACTTTTAAATACCCAAAGCTTCTTTGGCTTTTTATACTAATTCAGTGTTAGAACTAGATGTATAATATTAAGAGAAATCTACTTCATAATTTTCAGACAAAGGTAGGCTGGAATCCTGCTCCTCCCATTCTTACAGGCAAAGTTATTGAAATCCCGATGCTTATTCCTTATTTATAATTTGAGGATAATAATAAAAGTTACCTCACCACTTTGTCTTATTTTATTTTTGTTTACATTTGTTTTTGCTTTAATCGGAGTAAATGCCTGGTACCTAGCTGACCCTTAATAGATGTTGATGGTTGGTGGGGATGTTGTCCAAAGCCTGGAATAAGATTCTTCAAGGCCTGGCGAGTATGACCTTGACTTTGCCTCTTTAAAGGACACAGTTTCTCACGGCTTACTTCAAGGAGGATTTAGAGGAACAGACTATCTGCCTTCCACCAGTATCCTTGCCATAAATGTTTTCTTTGCAAAAAAGGCAGAGTACTTGTAGAAGGAGAAGTAACCATTTGTCCCATCTCTGCTTTCTTGACTTGCAAGAATTTGTAGGTCTGAGTAACATGTACAAAGAGCCCATGGTCTTGCCAGTGTGAAGGCTTCCTGTTCCGTCCCAGGGAGTAGCAGCACCAGTGCTGATATTAGCAATAATGTAGATTCATGAATTCATTCAGCTAACATCCACTGAGCTGCCAGAGAGGAAGAAAGCCTCTGGAGTCTAGTTTTGTAAGCGATTAGCAAATAGAGAGGGGGAAATGTTGAATTTTATTTGAAGCTTCTGACTATGTTTTCCACATCAAGCTTAATATAGGCTCTATCAAGATGATTTATTGTAAATGCCTTGTTTCTTAATCTTTTCGATAGAAACTAGCTACCACCGTGAGAAAAGGGATTTTTAAAGAATTATTATGCAATCCTTTGCAGTCAGCCCAAACTGCCTTATACTCAGATCTTCAAAGAGCCTGGTGTCCTGCTGTGGAACAACTCCATGAACTGTCCTCCACAGCATCTCCTGGGAGTCGTTCCTCCTTTTCCTACCTTTTGGTGGGTCCTTCAGCCACACCCACCCACACCCAGCCAGACTTTGCTCCCACTCCCTGATTCTAGAGTATTTGTCACACAGAGTTATTATAGCACCCCAATCCACTTTCGCTTACTTAAATAGTGATGAAGAAATTACTCATGGTTTTGGCCACTAGGAAATCAGTTTGTAATGTCCCTGTCTGAGCAGTCACATAGTGTGCTTCCCTGACATCTGAAGCCCGAGTGATGTGGACTTGAATGGTCCCAAGGCTGTAGTGACTCTGCTTAGAAAACAGAGACATGATGGCAAAGTGGTCCTTAGAAGACAGACAGTAAATGTAAGTTTAACACAGTAAATGGCTACAGAGCCCCCGTCGCGTGTCAGAGGGACTGTGCCAGCTGTGAAAGGTTACAAAGTGAATAAGACCCAATGATTCTGAAACCTTAAGAAGCTTACAACACAATGGGAAAGATAGATGTTGATAAGAACGAGATAGTATTTTCAAGAGAAAAATACAATTATGCAGGAGCACAAAGAAGGTAGTTATTAACCCTGCATATTATCCATAAGCCACCATGAAAGTGTTGAGACAGACTGTGTTATTGTTCATTATTTCTCTTCTGAGAAATGCAGTTAACAGCCTCCTTTCTGACTGATCTGTGAACATTCCACTCACCAGTGTCGCTAGGAGGGCTTCATTTGTTTCTGTCCGTGAAGATTTTATGTTTCTTGATTTGTGTCTATCTCAAAACTTTTGTAATGACCCATGTAGTAAGTGCATCATAGAACTGGGTAAAATGAGCTTTGGAGTCAGAAAGACCTGGGTTAAAATAGTAACTCCATCACTTACTGGCTTTCTAGCTCTGTGATTCTAAGCAAGGTCTGTCTTTTCTGTGACTTTGATAATCTCCAATGTAAAATGGGTTTAATAATGATAATGGGCTCAGCACATGTAGCACAGTGATTACGGCACCAGCCACATACACTGAAGGTGGCGGGTTCAAACACTAGGCCAATTAATCAACTACAACTGAAAAATAGCCAGGCATTGTGGTGGGCACCTGTAGTCCCAGCTACTTGGGAGGCTGAGGCAAGAGAATCATGTAAGTCCAAGAGTTTAAGGTTGCTGTGAGCTGTGATGCCACAGTACTCTACCGAGGGCCACATTGTAAGACTCTGTCTCAAATAACAACAATAATAATAATAATAATGCCATAAGGTCACTGTGAGACTCAATAAAGTCATGTATTCATGCCAGGTACCAAAATAAATGCTGAACATGTTTCCTATAATTCTTAAGTTACTAAAACGATCCATTAGAAATAGCTTAACCAAGGATGCTGTAAAGTCACTTGTTTTATCTTCCAAAGCTCTGTTTCATAGAAGAGAAGAAGCCAGATTGTCAGGAACTAAAGAACAAATAGGTAAGAAGAATGAAAAGGAGGAGTTGATGTCATTTGTTTCTACTCTTGTCAAACCTTTGGCTACTGTCCCAGTTCCTAGGCAGAGAAGCCTTTAGACTCCAGATTACCCATCAGTCAACTGTGAAAAATTCCTCAGGTAGAGCTGGACCTTCCTGATCCATCTTTTCATAGCAGTTGGTGAACAGCTCTAGAATCATAAGGACAAACATAAAGCCTACAATTGATTAAGCACCTGCCACTGGTGTTCCTTCTAGGTAGACCCTCTGTCTTATCTTTTATGGATCGCTACCCTGCCAGATAACAACAGGCAGTCTTGCTCCCACTTTGCAGGTAAGGAAGGTGAGTTCTGGCTAAGTCAAGACAATTGTATAAGCCCACCAGCTAGAAAATTTTAACACTGAGATTTGAAAAGATGGTCTGACCTATTCTGAAGCCCCGTTCTAGCTGTTCACCACCCTGCCTCCTTTCACACGGTATCTGTACTATTTACTTAAATGTCTGGCCCCTGTTTAGTCTAGGAATTCCTAGGAATCAGAGACTCTATCTTATACAGGTAAGACAACTGACAATTAAGTTCATGAATTCATCCTAGAAAAACGTGCTACTTATCTCATTGCTGAATATCAGTATGATCACCTTTGAAGTATCCCCTTGGCTACCTGGTGACTATGCTGAAATTCAGCCATGAGTTATGTAGCCCTTTTTAGGGATGAGTCCACAAACTTAATTGTCAGAGCTTGTATAATGACAGCTCTAATGGTCATTCCAGAAAGAGTTCCACAATTGCTCTGAAGGGTGGACTAGGTGCTGGTGTCAACGAATAGGTTCCTAGGGGGAGTACATGACAGCGACATAATGACATCCAGCAATGAGATCTGTAGCACTTTTTCTAGGATGAGTCACCAACTTAAGTGTCTGATCTTGTGTGTATCTCTAGCAATTAATACTAGGTTTAGTATGTAGTGAGCACTATTGGATAATTGCTCATAAAATAATTAAATGAGTGAACACATCAGATGAATAAACTCTCCTAGAAAATTCAGTCGTGAGAAGACTTTATTTATCCACTTCTAAGTTCATGCATTAAAATAGCCTCAATATGGATCGTATCAATGGTCTTCTATCCTGGAGTCTTTCTAAATTCACTCAGTAGTTTTTACGCCTTTTAGATTCTTTGGGATTTTCTGCATATGTAATCATGTCATCTCCAGATAAAGGTGGTTTCCTTCTCCCCTTCCCATACCAATAGTTCATTCTTTTCCATTGTTGTAGAGTATACACGTTAATATTCAGAATACAATTTCTTTAAATATTTGGGAATTTCTTATGACTTTTATGTTAAGTATAATAATGTCTAAAAAGACCTAAAATTAAAAATTTTCTAACAAAATGGAATTACATATTCTTTTCTGAAACACTCTGACTAGCACAGGGAGAGAGAAAATGTGTGTTCTCCCATGAACGTGACCCACTAGGCTGCTATCTCTGCCTGCATGATCAAAGCTGGTCTCCCATGTTCACCTTTCAGCCTTCAAGAAGTGGGGACAAGAGGAAGTTCAAGGTCAAACAACTTCCTATTAGGAAAGTGAGTGGAAGACATCTGTATTTCTTCTCTTCTTGTTTTACCAGAGAAAACACAGTTAGAAGGTCACACCTGGGGAAGAGAGAAATGTCATCTCTAGCAGGTCAGTTAGAAAAAGTTAGAGAAAATTGGGACCAATTATCAGATTGCTAAGATCTCCAAAAGCAAATACAGTCATAGTTTCACTGATTTTTGATCAAACATCCAGAAAAAAAAAAAAAGCCACTATCTTTTTCCAGTATGTGAAAATGCCTGAATGGAAGGGACACAAGTGTCTCCAAGTCCCATCTCTATTCCTTCTGAGAGTCGGAGAGTTATTTCATCTCTCGATTCATCTCTCGAGTACTCAAACTGAGCACCGTGAGCAAAATTAGGGCTGGAAAGAAGAAGCTTGCATCTGTGATTTCCCCTGGTGTGCTTCAGTTTTTCCTAGGCTGCTGCTGGAAGGAAATGAAACACATCAAAGACGTGGAAAAGTGGAGGGAAGCCACGAGGTATAGATGCTCTGGCTACAGGGCAAAAAGACGGCTAAGTGCAGGGATAGAGACAGAGCACACCAAGGAGAAGGGTGCAGACAGCCTAGGATAACACGATGCAGACAGAACACCCCTAAACACGCTTCAATATTCTCTGAAGGTATCACTGTCTTGCTGACAAGTACACCAACCAATGTCCACGATGGTGAATCAGGTGGAAATCAGCCACAGAAGAGAAGTCTAGGGTTCAATATTGTAGCTGTGCCCTGCATCTCTCTTTACTCTCTTTTCCCATCTCCTGTACAGTAAAAACCAAGTCTGGGATAATTCTTACTCCAAGTAAATAAGATTTTAATGAACCATAAGAAAGTGCCTTTAATGAAAGATAAAATCTTACAGTGGGAACACAGGCCTAATGGGACTATTGCTGTGTGATTCTCAAGGAAAGTTATGTGGCCCAATATTCAAGGAATGTTCAGTACAGTTTATAAAAATATGTTTAATAGATAAAATTAAGATGTTTCCATAATTTAAGGGCAAACTGTCCAGACAGCCTCATTACCCAATAAAATGATGTAAATTAGGTCTTTATGAGTTAAGTTTAACGCTGCTCATTTAAACATTTCTGAGTCTTTTTTATATTTTATTACACAGAGAAAACATATTTGATGACAATAAGAAATATGGTAATGGATATGTTTAAAGTCATAGCTTCCATTAGCCATAATAGTGTGTATGTGAGTGTGTGTGTGAGAGAGTGTTCTGTCAGTTTTCTAGCCTTGAATCTGGACTCACGACCAAGTGCATATTGCTGAATAAATTTAAGAATGTTATTTGCCATCATTTACAATTAATTTCATATGAAGGAGGACAATTATAATACAGATAGCTTAAAAGACAATCAGAAAGCAACTTATATTTTATTTAAAAATACGTGTCTCTGTATATATTTGTATCTGATTTGGGTATTCCCAATACTCCAACAAACGCTAACGTAAAACTGTACAGGCCTGTCTTGAAAAATGCTTTATGTAAAACTTCCAGCTTCCCTTTCTTGACCTCAGAATTAAAGAGAGTTCTCCTCAGCTCCATCCATCAGGATCTTTTCTGTCTCTAGTATTCATTGATTAGTGATTTTAAGTAGCCAAAAGCAACTCAATTCCAAAGGGAGAATTTGCTATAACGATCAAGAGCAAAAGTTGGCCCCTGAAACACAAAGAGTAACCGAAGCTTAGAAAGTCATGAGAAACCTCTCTGTCTGCACAGCGGCCTCGCTCCCATGCATCCTTTTATTCCAAAGGACTCTTTGTACTGCTCTAGATCATGTACATGTTATGGGTCTACATAGGCAGAGAGACTTGTAAGCTCCGAATCATGATTCCAAATCTCCAGGAGAGGGAAGCACATCGGTCCAGGTTAGTTCCGGTTTCTACTCCTAATGCTATCAGCTGTTGCTGATGTGGCAAGATCGCTTAGATAACCAGAGCTAAAGGAAGAGTACCTCCGTTAGATGGGTACCAAGGGAAGGGGATTATTCACAAGTGAGCAGATAGCTTCTAAATTGCCTTTCTATCTTTAGCCCAGAAATAATCATTATGGAAACAAAACAGAGGCTTATGTCATAATGTCTGCCCTTAAGAAGGTCACAATCCCATAAACCTGTATATACATCTAGTAGATGAGAATTCAGCACAAGGATCACATACTGAAGTGATGGTTTATATTAAAAAGGACCTTTGGATGGTGGAGACACGGTGGAACTTAAAATGCAGAGAGCTGGGTTCAGACCTTGGTTCCGGCTCCTTGTCTTTGTGGTCCCTTGCATGGCTCACAGACTCTTTACCTGTGGGTCTCCTTATGGGGATGATTATATTTAACTTAAAGGCATTTAGTGATAATTAAACGCAGCACTTACAAAATTCTTAGTACACGGCAGAACCCAGGCTACAACAGTAATTTGTTTCCCCAAGCATACATTAAACACGTAACTCTGGTGAAGTGCTGGACTAGATGTTGGTGGTAGAATTAAGATATACTTACTGTTGGTGGTCCTTAGGGAAATGGCAGTCTGTTGGGGACAGAGACAGATGAACCGATACTTTCAATAAAATGTATTTGTCGACTAGAATTCTAGATGGGATTTATATTAACCCAGGAGAGTTTCAGAGAGGTGCCAGGATGTGAGCGAGGCCTTGTGTTAGTGAGTAAGATTTAAACTGGAATATTTCTAATCAACACTTGATCTGAGCTAACTTAAGTCTGCAAGGTTGAGGGTTCATATTTGCTTTATGGCAAGAAAAATAAATTAGTAATTTAAAAGAATTTTCCCAAACACTGCTGGTCTTAAGTAGAGGGGTGAAGAGAAATACCCTATAGTCTTTAAGCAGGTTTTTGGCAGAGTGAAGGAAGCCAGAAACTCTGCAGTGTCCGTAATTCACCTGTAGGTAACTGAGGGGATGTTCTCTGTGTTTAGTGAAACTTCTCAAGAAAAGAAATGTACATGTGATTCAATGCAATAAATTTAGGAAATTTATGCCATAAGGTCACTGTACACAATTTCAAAGCCACCTTTGCTAGATTTAACTGGAAAAAAAGAAAAAAACCAGCACTTGACTATTTTGAAGTTGCTGCTTCGATGTGCTATTTGAAGCCTGCCAGAGTGATGTACCATCTCAGAACAATTTGTTCACTTCACTTAGAAATTAGAAATGTTTGGGGCAATAAATCTAAATTTATTTTGTAGTAGTCATTTTTCTTAATGGAAGTGTTTTCCAGATGTTGCCTAAGTCTAGTCGTCTGGGCCCTCTTCCAATCCATGAGGAAAGCCTGATTTCATAGGTTGTCACTGTTGATTTTGTCTAACCTTTGGACTAATTGGTTCATCCCAATATATTTGCACTGATATATAAGACTTCCAGCACATTGGAGAAATCCATCTATTCATTTACGGGTAAGTGTCAAAGTTAACTTGCTTCCTGGGATTGAATGTGTTTTCGTTAAAGGTATTTGAAAAAGATTTATAGGATAGTAGTTGGAATTTTTGTTTAAAAGGTCCTGTTTATGCAATACACCTGTTGGAACCTTTTACATTTATACTGAGAGTTAAGGGAAGTTGGAACAATAATTCCACTGTGCTTGTTAAGTTTAATTTTATTGAAGCTAGTGATTTCTTCTTCCCCCAAGAAAGAATTTAAGCTTTGCACTGTAAGTATATGCTGTACTTTGAAAAGAGCTTTAAGATAAATCTGTTCTTATGTTGGAGATTTCTAAAGCATTAACCTGGTCAATACCATAACTGAGGGGAATGATGATTTGTTCTGTGTAAGAATGAAGGTAATAGCCAGTTGTTTCTGTAGAATTACTTTAAAAAGTGTAGTCTCAAGAATAGGCTGTTTTTATTATTAAATTACATTTTAAGTTTTGATCCATTGTGGGTAACACAGGCATATTAGTGTGAGATACAAGAGCAGTTTCTGACATCTGTCTTGTTTTCAGCAGAGGAGCAGTTCCCGAGGACAATCATGGAGTGGAAAATGCTTCCCATTTACTTACTGCTGCTGCTTTCTATCTTCTTGGTTCAGCAAGTTTCATCTCAAGGTAACTTAACCATCAAAAATACTTTTCTTTAAGAAGTATTGCTAAAAAAAAAAAAAAAAAAAAGAACTATTGCTAGTCATTGTCTTGATTTCTTAACAAAAGAAAGACATTTCTAAAAATTTATATTTGAGTTTCATATGTAGCATAACCTTAATAAAATGTGAACAATATATAGCCTATTTATAAATGTTCTGGAGTTCTCACCTTTTTCTTCCATATTATGAAAACTTTCAAGAATTTTTGAGCTTTTATACAGAATGATTTTGGTACTTATCTTTCCTATGGGTCTCTCAAAAGTTTAAAAAATATCCAGACACAGAATAAAACTATGCTGGGGCTATCTAACATCATCAAAATAACTCAAAGATCAATACTTCTCATATAATTTTTCCTGTATATTGGGAAATAAATCTACTTTGTCTTTTATATCAAATAAATTATAATAATTCTTTTGGCATCATGTAGAAATAGATACCATAGTACAACGAACATTTGCGATGTTTCAAATAACATTTTTGTTAATCTTGAAAGTATTTTCTTTTTATTAGAAAGACTATTCACCCAGATATACATTTATACAAATGTTACTGTCATTTTGTGTTATAATATTTAGCTATTTATAGACCGCCCAAGACAGAGTCATCCCTGATGAACAGTTCTTGTTATTCATTTTTAGAGAGTGTTAAGGTACCTTCAATGTAACCACATTAGCAAAAGTTGTTTGCTTGTGATCTCGGTTGACCAGTGTAACCACCCAAATCCCTTTCTTTTCTTCACCTTTTTATTTCCTTTGATGACCAAAATCTGAGAGAAGAAAATCAAGATTCATGACTGTTACAGTGAAAATACATTTTGAAAGTAGACATTTCCAATAAAGTAACTAAAATTCTCATGAAACCTGAACATGAGATGTAACTGCCTGCACAGGCACAGTTGCAGAACTGCTTAGATAAGAAAAGATGGAAAAACACACGAACACAAATGTGAATATTTAATTAGGAATGATGTCTACTCTGATAGCTTCAGATCCTTCAGCTCTCCCATAATATTATTCACAAGCCTTACAAACTGGGTGCATACCATAAACCACCGTTTCCTCTGTCCTACAACCAGTTTTTCACTAAACGATTTTACTTTCTGTTAATTACATAAAATTAGTGATTAAAATTAATAGCAACCAAAGTAGGACAGACATCTAATCCATTAAATAAGCCTTCCCTATACAGACAATGGATTTCTAATTTCAGAGAGCTGCCAGCTGTGAAAGAACATGTTTTGATGCCGTCTTGTCTGCTGCTCCTGCTTTCTCCACCTCTTCTCATTCTCTTTTTTCTTTGTATATAATATATGTATTTCCATACATACACTATATATGCATTTTTGTATGTATTTGGCATACGTGTACGCAAAAATTCTGAACGTTGCCCTACTGTTTACTGTTTGATTTGCATATTCAGACTTTAACTTTTCTGGACTCTACTCTTTTGAGAATTTTTCAAGTGTGTTTTAACATTCCTCTGTGGATTTAGAACCCTGCACCTGCTAATTTCCATGCTGGAGATGGATTCCATTGTTATGCTCCTGTGGTTATCTCTCAGGGAGGTTTTTAAGGTGCTGTTTTTCAATATTTTTTTTTTAATTCGAAGATGATTGTGCTTTGGTTAATGTTTTTCTTTCTGCCCAGAAAAACTCCATTCACGACGGTTATCTTCATGCCCAGATAATGTTTCAAGTTTTCTCTATTTTATACTAACTTCAGTCATGGTTCTAAGCATCTGGCGTCCTCAACCTTTAAAGCATCCTGTTATCTCCAACAGAGGAGGAGAAAGCCCAGTAAAGTCTGTGCTGGCAGAACCAGCTTGCCTTAAACTCATCATCTGGAATGAGAGGCAATACAATTGGGTGGGGAAAGCTTGGGCTTTAGAATTACATGCATCAGAGTTCAAATTCTGGATGGACTGTTTACTTAGGAAGACTATATAATTTGTTATTCAAATCAGGGCATTCCGAAGAGTAAAATAAATCAGTACAAATAATTCATAGGTATTAAATGACCTATAATACAAATATACTGGAAATATTGGCTAGTGGCAAAAATGTGTGCCAGTGAGCAAGTTATTAAAATTTCTGTGTTTCAGTTTCCTAATTTCTAAAAAGGGCCTACCAAGATTCTCCTGGAAACATGTTCATAAGCATTGGAGATAACATGTGACTTGGTACCTGGTACAGATGTTCCATAAATGACAACTAGTTGTGATCATAGCTACAGACCCTTCTCCTTTAGAAATATCACTCTCTTTATGCAAAGCCATTACTTTGCCTAATTTTCAAAAGTGTATTTATCTTCTCAGCCTAGTGAAGACTAAAATGACACGTGATGATCAAGAGATCAGCCAATCATCAGCTGCTCACCATCACTCCAACATTTTCCCAATTGCTAAAATTCTCTCTCCCCAAAGTGGCTCTGTCCCCCTCATGAGATCCCTCCCCCTCTCTGTGAAGTGGTTTGGCCATATTTACGCTAGTATTGTGTAATTTTAGATTTATCAAGCTGTGCAGGGAGATGTGGGGAAGGGTATTCTAGAGATGCCACCTGCAACTGTGATTATAACTGTCAACACTACATGGAGTGCTGCCCTGATTTCAAGAGAGTCTGCACTGCGGGTAAGTCCGGAGCGCGGGCGTCTCCTCGGTCACGCAACACCATTCTGCTCCGCCAGCTCCCCTCGCGCCCCCT
>NW_003852411.1:7769492-7775956 GCF_000181295.1 Otolemur garnettii | reverse complement strand
ACTCATTGAAGTAAAATGTCTTGTTTTAGACAGAGACAACACTGTGACTCAGGAGACGTTAAGTAATTAGTAATAGGTAATTGTTTACTAAAATCAGAGATGAAATCACTTGGTGATGGAGCCTTGTAATAGGTTCATCAAAAGAATTGGTGAGAACAGAATAATCTTGTCCACTGTTTGATTTTGCTTTTGATAGCAAGATGTTTCTAAATTACCTGAAAAAGGCTCTTCAAGTATTAGTTTAATGGTGAGCTTTAGTTAAAATCCAAAGGTGTGAATTTTAAATTAGGGATGGTATTTCTCTTGAAGGTATTATGGATCATTTTCTTGTTAACACAGAGACATTTCATAATCAATGTATGGAAATTATAATTAAACTTGTTTAGAGTTATAGTTGCTTTAGAATTTGCTGTGAAACTGATAAATACATTGCTGCATAATTTATGTATTGGATACGGTAATTATTCCTAACAGGCCTTGGTGAGTCACTGGGTACCTCTCCAGCCAAGGCTTGCTCTGAAATGAGCAGATCTCTCTTCTATATTCCACAGCAGGGGACTTGGCTGAAATAGTTCCTCTCTATACCTTGCCTAGTTTGTCACAATAAAGATCTCTGCCTTACATGTAGTAAATAACTGTCAAGCCCCCAAAGTAACCCATTTATATTAAGCCAGCTCTTTATGAGATCCAAACATTCAATTACTATAAATCTATTACAAAGCATAGATTGGTGTGAGGAGGAGAGGATGAAGAAATTTCTTACGAAGGGTACTTCACGATCCAGACATTTCCCAATTTTCTATTGTCTGTATGTATAAATGACTCAAGCAGCATTGGGGTGTCTTTTGGAGCCGTGAAGGACAGGAAAAGTTGCCCTAAGTCACCATTTCTTTCTTGACTTGGGCTGTCTGCATTTGGGACACCATCCATTTTTAATTGAGGATGTGTTCCACATTCCAAATAAAGAGTGAGAAATGCACTTTGCAACTCGAGTCAGCCCTAAAATGGGAAATGGCTGCTGAGGACGTGCGTATGGATTCATATGGAATAATCTGTACTGTTTCATGATTTCTTTTGCTCCGGGTAGAGCTTTCCTGTAAAGGCCGCTGCTTTGAGTCCTTTGAGAGAGGGAGGGAGTGTGACTGTGATGCCCAGTGTAAGAAGTATGGCAAGTGCTGCCCAGACTACGAGAGCTTCTGTGAAGAAGGTAAGCCTCACAGTACTGACCGAGCTCCCAGCACAGCTGGGTCTGTGCACCTGTCCTCACACCACTGATAACGTTTCACATGCCGTCCACCTAAGGTCTCGATTTTACTACCATATTGATTATCTCATAATGATTTTGTTTCATGGAGAAGAATGGAAGAGAAATATCTTCCAACAAGAACACCCCCTGGCTCAGCCAGGCACAAGGAGTCATGGAGAGGGTAGGGGCTGAGTGGACACGTGCTCTTCTATCTTCCCACGTGGTTCAATTTCAGGCTAAATCAACAGTAACTAACTCACTTGATGATTCCTTGTCTCACTTTTGCCGATTTCACAAAGTCAGCTGTCCTCTTGGCTACCTGTGCCTTTGGTCTTGGTGTTTGAATACATATTTATGGATAGAATTAGTTTCTCTAAACAAGTATATTTATGAATTCATTTAAGCTGCTAAATTTATGGGCAAATCTACTAAGAAGTCAACTGTCCGTCAGTTATAGGTTCCTTCCCACCCCTCCAGGCGCTTCAGGAGACTCTGTTCAGTGCCTGTGCATGACAGTTGAAGGAGAGGGACAGTCCCCAGTAAACACCCTCCTCTCTGGTTACAAGGTCCTGAAAGAGTACTTACTCTGAGAGGCTAACAAAACCCTCCAGGTGTTACTAAACAAAGATTTAAAAAATATGTGTAAATAATGAATTATTTTCCCCCATCAAATGTTTGCTCTTAAACTCTGCTTTGTTAAAATGGGAATATCTGTGGAGGTAAAAGTGAAAATAAGCCTGCGTTGCATAACTGTATCATTTTATTTGAACAAAGCTGCACTTCCTGCTTCTTTAAAACAGTGGGAAACTTAATCAGCAGAGTTGAGGGATGTTTCTTAACCTAGATGTTTTTACTGGAAAGCATTCCCAAGTGAAGGAAGACAACACCCTGGTAATCAGGTGAAAAGAAAAACCCCATCAGAGTTCAACATTCTTGCAGCTTTTGGAAGGCCCCATGATGAGTGTTACATATTTACTCATTATTCTGATAATTGTTTTGGCTATGTGACAGAAAACTAAGAATTTATTTTGGGCAGAGGATGGGTGGGGAGAGAAGATGATTAGAGAGTGCTGAAGCATCGAGAAAGCATGTCCATAAAAATAATACTTTATGCTGTGAAGTGTTGGGTCAGAGTAACTGAGGTTCAGGCAGAACCCCGTGGAAAAAGTGATGAAGGCCATGCCAGGCCATTTCACTTATAGAAGTCACCAGATAATCAGAGCCCCTAATAAAGGAACCACCTGGAACATCAAGACTTATATTTTCTTAAAACTACTAGAGACTCGCAATTTAGGTGTTTCAGTATAAACATGGCTTACAGGCATCTATCTACCTAAAAAAGCCTTTTGAGAACTGAAGGAACCACAGCCATCTAAATGCCTCTTGAATGTGGGGAAGAAAACTGAGGACAAGAGGTTAACTAACTGTTCTGCGCAAAAGCATTAGCAAGTACATGACAGAGCTGTTTCTCAGATTGAGACCCTTGATGGTTCGTCAGCTTGGAGGAAAAAGAAGTACAGTGGTCAGCTCGTGCAGTCAGGGCAATAGAGTTCTGAGGGGACGTTGGGTGAGAGCAACAGCATTCATCACAATTCCTCTGTACCAGAGAATCCCCAGTGGTCTCTGTTTTCTTACCTTTCAGAAGTCCCTCTTCTTTCCTTCTGGTTTCTGATGATCCGTAATTGCCGTAGATCTTCTCTTCTAGACATGAAAAGGGGCAGGGTGAGGGAGATAAAAGGTTAAAAAGATACACACCAAATCGTGAACGGGTGTTTATCTTTGGAAGGGTAGCCCATATCTTGAGGGAAAGGATAATATGAACATGTGAAATTCTCACAAGAATAAATATTCATATAGAATTTTATAATCAAAAAATAAATGAAAGGTAAAGTCACAGAATTTGATTTAAATGAATATGAAAACAGGAGAAATGTAATTATATCTTCTCAAGAGCATAAACATCCTGTCATCCACATGTAGGATGATTTTTATAATTACAGAAGAGTAGTATAATGGATGAAGCTCAAGAATTAAGTTTGGTTTTTTTTTTTTTTTTTTTAGGCAGGCAGATACCTTCAGAAAGCATCTTGAATAAACATCTCAGTTTGCAGATAGGAAAATGAAGTTCGAGAGGAGTTAGGCTATTTGCCCAAGGTCACAATGGTAGACACTTACAGATCTAGGACTAGAATTCAGGCTTTCTGACCCCTGAGATTTTTCTCCTTGTCATGATTGAACAATTTGAAGACCAACATTTTATAGCAGTGCATCCTTGGAATGAATTGGTTTGGAGTCTTTAGTGTTGCACTAGCACTTACCCGCAGTGGCTTTCACCAGCATCTATTCTTGAAGCCGATGCATCAGAGCTTTTCAAGGTTAGGGTTGCTGATGAGTATAACGAAGATGTTAATTGAACTGTCTTGCTTGGCCTCAGTGCATAAATCCACACCTCCAACATCTTCAAAGACTGCACCTCGGCCTCCAGAAGCACGTCCAAACATCAAATCAACAACCAAACGTTCACCCAAATCACCAGACAAGAAGAAGACTAAGAAAGTTGTAGAATCAGAGGAAATAACAGAAGGTAGGAAGAAGACAGATGCAAAAACAGGAGCTATTTCTTAGCTGAAATAACCTGTAGGTGGTAATCTTAAGATTACCTAAGAAAACAGGGTAATCTTAGGAGTCATGAAAAGTTCATTACACTTTAACTTTTTCTGACTTTGCTTTAGGTCACAATTTAAAATAAAGTGTAAACCCTTGGTTATTTACAGTCTTTCTTATTTACCAAACCCAGCATGGGTCTGGGTTTAAAAAGCAAAAATCAGAAGGGACAAATCTGTAAAAAACAAATATAAAAACAACCTCATCATTATCTTTGTGGAATAATTAGATTCCATGAGAAATTTTGGCAGCTATGGTAAAGTAAAGAGATACTAGTTGTAGTGTTAGTATCTGTACTAAGTTCAGGTTCCTTGTTTTTAACTGACAAAAGGACCATTGATCAAATAAAAGCAGAACACAGATATTCATAGATTAATAAACAGTATTTCTTATTGCATTTAGACTGGCGGTTCTTTTTTGTTTTAAATCACTGTTGGTGTGATCAACCTTTTTTATTTGATTTATAGAACATTCAGTTTCTGAAAATCAAGAGTCCTCCTCCTCCTCCTCCTCCTCCTCTTCCTCTTCAACTATTCGGAAAGTCAAGTCTTCCAAAAATTCAGCTGCTAATAGAGAATTACAGAAGAAACCCAAAGGTTTGAGCATTGATAAAGATCAAAGACTATATCAATGCCGTATTAACAATGACTATTTAAAAGTAATGTGTGTTGGGAGAATATCTCGAAGTATGGGGGGAGGGCCTAAAGCTTTATAAACTTATCTTAGAAAGTTCCAAATGAATACTTCCTACAGGAAATTAATGACAAACAGCAGAGAAGACACTCTCGAAAGCCAAGCAAAAGAACATGCTGTGGCAGTGACTGTGGAAGCGCAGGCTGCCACCAGAGATTAGTTACTTACAGTGTTCTGCTCCAATTCCTCTCCACCTGTTACCATTTTTCTTTCTTCTTCTGTCTTCCTTGAATTTTCATTCCCCTCCCCAGCCTTCTTTTATTTTATTTAATAAACACTTATACAGTGCCTTAAGTGTTTTTATAAATATTAATCCACTAAATGCTCATAAACCCCTATGAAAGGCAATTATTATCCACATTGTACAGATCTTCCGTAGTATTTTCCTGGTAAATTATATCTGACTGCTTTTTCTCTAGTAGAGTCTGTGCTACACAGTAAGCTATTATTGCCTGAAAGGAGATTCCCTTTGTTCTTCCCTTTATCATTTCTTCAAATTCTAAAATACTGTATATTTTGTTTCTCCAGGAAATACTGAATTTTGGATAATAGAGTTCTGAAGAACTTCATTTTCTGGGCACTTTCCTCTGAAACAGTCTCTCTAGCTGAATAGCCAGATATTTAATCTTTGAGTCCCAGAAAACTTTGCACACAATGAAAGTGTAATAATACATGTTTGCTAAGTGGAATTCATCTCAGGGAAGTGCCCCTTGGCTTTGTACTTCTGTAGGGTAGCTACTATGGGAAATCCTGGGTTTTGCTGCCATGACAGCCTAATTTCCTGTCCATGTCTCCAGGGACTGTCACGTTTAGCTAAGAAAAGGGGAACAGGGCTCAGCAAGGACCCGGGGGTAGGGGTGTGTGTGTGACTGAGGCCGATTCCTCAATGCTGGTTGAAGAGGTCTCTAAGGTAATTGGTGCAGTGCAACTAGGTGACATTGGAAGGAAGGAAGGAAGGAGCCCTAGGCAGTGAAGAACAAGAGTGGAGAAAGTGAGGGGTAAAGAACACTATACAAAAAGATGAATTAGTGTTATTGATCATCTTGCTAATATCAAAATTGCCAATGACTTCCATGTATTAATTGTTTAGGGTTTAACTCGTTCTGGTCATCTCGTACATCATTCAGCCCAATAAGATAGATTAAGTATTCACTCCAAGCATTCACTCTTGCGTATTCACAATCAACTAAAGGATAGATATATTTAGAGGCTAGAAGGTTGCCTAGAAACACACAAGTAGTCAATAATAAAGATGAGACCTTTATGTCACTGTTAAAGGAAAAAAATATATTAAAATAACAAGATGTATATTTTCCCCTTTAGTAAAAGACAACAAGAAGAAAAGAACTCCTAAAAAGACACCTCCCCCAGAACCACCAGCTGTAGATGAACCTGGAAGTGGTCTGGACAATGAGGATTTCAAGCCCACCCCAACTCCTGATGCTCCTACCACTAAAAGCAACAAAGTTACCACATCTCCCAAGAGTACAACAGCAAAACCAACAAATCCTAAACCCAGTCTTCCACCTAATGCTGATGCATCTGAAGAGACATCTTTGACAGCCAAGAAAGAGACAACATCTGAAACTAAAGAGACTTCTATAACAAATAAACAAACTTCAGCTAGCACGAAAAAGGAGACTACTTCAGCTAAAGAGACACGCAATACAGAGAAAACATCTGCTAAAGATTTAGCACCCACAACTCAAGTGCCTGGGAAACCTACACCCAAGGCTGAAACTACAACCAAAGCCCCCGCTACCACCACCCCCAAGGAGCCTGCACCCACCACCACCAAGAAGCCTGCACCCACTACCCCCAAGGAGCCTGCACCCACAACCACCAAGGAGCCTGCACCCAC